>NW_027094090.1:73056798-73400141 GCF_029207755.1 Chamaea fasciata | reverse complement strand
AAGTTAATTTTAAGCATAGTCTGTAGTAATAAATTAGTTTTAGTGCCAATAATTTTCTCTTTGTAGCTGAGGAGGAGGGGGAGTTTCCCCATCATGATGTAATCAGAAGTTACTTGAAGCTATATCAAAACGTAGATTCATTAAATTTTTACCCAAGAGGAGATAGAACACACCATGGACACAGCCTAAACTTCTACCAACCTCTTAATTTTTTTTCCTATACTCATGCCCATCAAATCACATTGTTTATGGACAACTATAAAACCACACAGTCTTCGCAGTTCATGCTATCTTTTACCTGGAATCACAAGAGAGTCACAGTATTGAGACATCTGGATGCAGAATTTCAGCCCATCTCATCATTTTCTCAAATGTCCTTTCTAACCTGTGCCTTTACACTCATCCTAGTTACAATCCCTGACTAGATCATCTAGTCCCCTAGGATCAAAGCACTGCACTTTTGGGATGTTTTCCAGTCTCTTCTGATATTGCCCACCAAAGCCAGAAAACCTCTGCTCTGACTCTAAGCAACCCCTTACACAATTCAGCAACTTGGACCTTTTTTCTCTACTCCATCATTGTGTACTGACCACAGACCTTGAACCTGTCATTATTGATCTCCACAAATTAATGGTTTATTACAAGCAATGAGGCACATTAAAACACATGCCAAGTTAAATCTACCTAAAAAGATCAATGCAACTATGAAAAGCAAGGTAATAGCCTTTATTAGTCCAGTAATGCAATTGGGGCGGGGGGGGGGGGGCAAAGAAAAGAGAGCAAAGCTGTTTACAGGCGACCTATCAGGTCTAACAAAAAAAAGTGACATTATTTTGAAAGAAGAATCAAGAACCTAATAGTCTACAACAAGGACAAGGTGGCAGTTTTCTTAGAGTTACCCTGTTCCTTCTGAAGAATCTGCAATGCTCCCAATAGAGCATAACTTGTAATTCCTACTGCAATGAGAATAGATCACATTAAAAGTGTAGTAAAATGGTAGTGATAAGAACTATAAAATGTGGTTTGTTTTTTTCAGTGTGGGTTTTTGGTGGGGGGAGGGTTGGGGATTTTTTGGTTGGTTTTCTTTCCTTTACTTAGATTTTTAAAAATGGGCAATCAGTCTGGAGCCAGGACTGGCAGGACAGAGCTCAGGACAGTCAGAAGTGCAAGGATTTCTGGAGACCTTGGCTTAGTTACTCTCTTCAGATCCTACACGAGATTATCAAACATGACAGTTCCTTTGCTGTAGGACAAATCCCTCCCTCAATTACCTGTAGGTGAGGAAATGTACCAGTGATAGCCAGGTACTCATCAGGAGCCCTGCAAAGGCCAGTTACAAAATTATCTTCCTTTAATCAAGTCTGAACATAGAAATCAGTTTTCTAAAGGTTCCACTTCCTACAAAAACCCCCAGAAGAACCAACACAAAGCACCACTTACCCTCTATAAAGGTTTTGTTGCTAATGTTTCTTTTATTGAAGTCTATTAAAAAGTAATGCTTTCAATAATGTCTTGCAGTAATGCCCTTCTAAAAGTTAAGGGTACATAAAAAGGAAATTCTCATGCTTAAATACCTTCCGACTTTTCTAATTATCTCTCTTCCTCTGTTTTATAATTTTGGAACAAGGGTGTTTGCCCTTGATCTGATCCCAGATTCTCTTTGACTTCCTTGTATCCTCTCATTTATGCTTTTATTTGCCTTTACTAATAAGGAGCTGATTCTGCAACACAGCACATATAAGTACAGAAGTTAATTAATATTCATTGTAGGTCAAGAACAGGATTTACACCACAAACAAAAGAGTCTATCCTCAGTTTTTCTGATCATATAGAAAAACAAACACAAAATGCCTCAACCTCCCTGCAAACTGGAAAAAAACACAAAAAAAACCCCCGTCCCATAGTTATACAGATACTTTTCCTTGGTTCTGTATTGACCATTCTGCTTCTCTCTCTTATTTCCACACTATTTTTGCATGGCAATTATGATCAAAACAGAGTAACTCTAAATCAACATTGCTAGACAACAAAGTGAGCACATTAAAAATCTACACAACCAAAAGGGACTTTTGTGTATCCCATCCAGAAGAAAAAAAAATATATAAAAGCCTTTAAGTTTCCAAGAATGCCTACAATTTTGTCTTGATATCAACAAAGTATTTCAATTGTGTATGGTTTTGTTCACTGCATAGAGTCATTACCAATGCTGAACACACTGAAACATAAAATCCCTCTGAACAAACAATTCCTAATCCAATGTTTCATCATTTTAATCATGCCACCAGAATTTTTCTGGGGAAAATAAATAAAATCAGAAATCTGCTCTAACCATTTTAAACAACATTCATTACGTTGTTATTTTATGTATTCAAAGCTACATTTCAGACTTGCAATTTTGGCCATAAAATATCAATTCATGTGTATGAATGAAAAGATTAAAACCCTCCAATTGGTAAACAAATTCAAGAAAAATGTGAATAAAATGCTGTTCCTTGTAGACTGAGAGAGGCAAAGATTCCACATCTTTGCATGGAGGCATAAACTTGGGGCCAAATCATAAAACTCAAGATACGAGATTATAATGGGAAAAGCAAAATACATTCTCACTTAGTTATTATGAGGCTTAGAAAAAAATGGAGGAAGAAGCATAAGAAACTGGGGACAATCTTTTTAAGCCTGCATGAAGAAAGCAACAGTTCCCAGCCTAAGTGGAAGTTGACCTTTTCCAACTGTTTGCAGGAGATGTGACGAGGTGAGAACTCTAGAAGTGCCTCCAGTCTGTCAGGTACCCACTGCATTATTTACATTGCCCAAGTGGTGTCATTTGTCTTGAACTCCCAAACAATTTGTGCACCCTTATTAGAGTTTAATAATAAATCCAGTTTCCCCTCTGTTTGCTAGGGTGAAATAAAGACTGTTAAAATAAAGAAAGGACATACACAACAGACACATAGGGAAAAGAAGAGGGAGAAAGCTTTTGATGCACCAAAATCATACTCCAGAGGAAATATTTTCACTTCCCAGGAGGCTCAAAACACTGCTGGTAGGTGTCTTGCCATGCAAAAACACCCCCAAACATAAATCAGATACTTAATGTTGCCAACCTAGAAATAAATGTATAAAATATATCAATTGTGTCGGTGGATTACACCAAGAACATCCTGTGCTAAACTTCCTGCAAACTTCTAGGAATTGTTTTTAAAACAAGGTGGATGAAAAACCAGGCCAAAGAAGTGGTAAATGACAGCTCTTAACAAATGTTTCTAGAAGACCAAAGCTGATTTTCACAGCCCAAAAACACTGGAAATGAATATAATGGGGAAAAAAAAAAATCTGGTGATGCCTATTTGTACACAAATTTTGTTATGAGACAAGAAGAGATCAGAAAGAGCACTAAATACACTCTTCAGAATAAGAAATGGAGAGATGTTTTGTTGCTTTACAAGAGGAAATATTAGCCTGATAAAATATTAAAAACCCCTTTTCTTTTGGATTTAAATAAAAAGAAAAAAATCTCCTCTGAAACAAGAAATAACCTCAAGATGCAAAACTGACATCTGTTTTATTAAAATGCAGGACATCCTCAGGAGATTAAGTAATTCTGCATGGTCTCACACATCTAAGGGATTCCTAGAGTGGGTATTGAATGGAAGATTTAAGTCAACTTGAGAATACAAATATAAGTGGCTTCCATCTTTATCACTTTCAGCTTTTTCTCTTTTGAGTACATGTAAATATCCACCATAGAAATTTTGTTTGTAGTATTAATATTACTATTAGAGTAGCAAATCATCATCAAAACAATTTACAGGCCTTAGCACGACATGACGAGCTTTATCAAAAGAGCTTTAACCTATTGGTCTGAAAAACAATCTTCCCGTGAAGACAAAAGCCATTTTACTGAAGGTCTAACTCCAGTCCAAAAATAAGTAAGTTAAAACGTATTACAAGAATCTAATTTAAAAGTGTATTTACATTTTAACCAGCAAAAGTATCAGACTGCTTGTCTAGTGACTCTTTCAAGCTTTAAACTCTACAATGTTATCTTTTTTCCCCCTCCTATCACAGGCTTAAATTTAATTAAGATTAATTTGATCTACTGGTCCTCTAGGAATTGGACAAACATAATTAATACATTAGGCTGAAAATTCAAACTTTTATTAATGGTCTCAGGCAACTCCACAGGGACCTCGAGCCTTTTTAAAAGTTAATCCTCATGTAAGTGTTATGTCTTCAAACACTGGGCTTTTCAGTGAGAACATGCAAAATTCTTTCCCTGCCCAAAGGAAAACAAAGATGTGGTAATTCCCCACAAAGAACTAACAATAATAGCTGGACATATAGTGAAAAGGTTCTTTGTCTTCAAAGGCATAAATGCATCTCCCTGCATAAGAGATGACTGTGTTAACTGGAGCACTGCTTATTCTGTTACACTAAATATTGCCTCAGGACCTCAACAAACCATGACATGGCAAGGTCCTGTGCCAATTTATTAAGTTCCTTCAGAAGAATGACACTCAGGGCAGGATCTCAGAGTTCTAAATCTCCTCGTAGGAAATTCATGTAGACACGGTATGACTTGGAGTACAGCTGCAGAACAAAGGTAAAGAATTCAGTTTGTGCCTGTCACCTTCTGCTCCAGACTGAGGCAGCCCTTCCCTGAGAGAGGAAAAATCCCACTTACACAGCAAAAACTTGTCTGTAGTAGCTCTAAGTTTTATCACCCATAGCATACAGAAATTAACTCAGTAAATGTTTGTTTAGTTGTGATGCCTGGGCCAGTAACTTCACAAGATCCCTGTGAAAGACCCTTGTGAAAGTAAGGAGATTAACACACTCCCCAGTCTGTAAGAACAACAACATTGGAACAAATTCCCTCGGAAAAATTATGGCAGGAAGATGCTGTATTTATAGAAAGGGGAGTTAAGGTCACCTGGTCCTTTTATTTTTCAGTCACTCATTATTTATCCTGACACGAGCAATCATGGATGGCTGCAGAGGGGACAAGAAAAGAAAGTTGTCACCACAGTGCTGGCAACATGAAACTCGGGAATTTAAATACCTCCTCCTGCAGTGAGTTGCAATTCCACGGCAAAGCCCTGTCCCTAGAATGCTACAGATTTCCATGAAACTGCCAGAAATGCTGCAAGCAGTGGCAAAACCCAACAGTGGGCACAGATGGATTAGAAAAAGAAATACCTACTACCAAACTGCAGAAATGCTGCAGTAACAGGAAAATGAGAATATTATGTTTAATGTTCCTGAGAGAAGTAAAAATGTTTTGCATACAAGGCTTACTCAGAGACATAACAATTCACAGAATTAAAAACATGACATTATTTTTCAGCCTAATTCTTTTCTAGGTACTTGAAGTGCATTTTTCTTTGTGCTGCAGCCCCTCAATGCTGATACAACAAAACGCCTTTAAGTCCTGTAAATCATATCTTTAAGTTCCAGTGAGACACGATTATGTGTTATTCAGGTTACATGTGCATTCTTCTTGACAGTACGAAAGCTGGCAGTCCTCTAGCCAAGCAAGGAAATAATTACTTCCCCATATATCAATGCTTAGACAGTTCTTAAAACCCTAACTTCAGCTTGGCATATTGGGTTTTGGTTGTTTGGTTTTGGGGGTTTTTTTCAGAAATCTGCAAATCCTTTGCAATTTCACAGCTTCCAGTGCTATTTCCACAGCGAATTTCCTAGCAAAACCAGTGCTGAAAATAACATTCCTGTCACAGCCTAGAGGAGAACTTCTTGCCCCAGCTGAGCACTTCCCAGGACAAGCACTGAGACACAGAAGCAGATGCAGGAGCTCTCTGGTCAGCTTGTGCCCATCAAGAAAGAACAGATTGATATCAGAGTGTCTGTACTTATTCTTCCACACATTTCACCGCATTATGTTCCAGCTTAAGCAAAATAGTAGGACAAGGAAGGGAGTTTTGGGCAATGCTTCCCACTGTATTTGCAAATATATGTGGCCTTGCACAGTTATCCTCAATCAGTGTCCTGGGGGTATAAAATATACCTGCTCTACCAAGCTGGATGGTTATTTGCATTCCAGTCAGGACTGAGATGCAAAGCATCAACAATAGATTTCTAATTATAACTATGTAAAATGTCACCCCACTCCCAAGTATCAACATCATGAAAGAGAAGAAAAAGAAAAAAGGAATTGCAGGGTAATACATAATAGCTCTCTCCTCCACCTCCAGAACAGGCAGAAAGTTGACTACGAGTTTTGTGTTTTTAAATATTTTACACTTGCCTCCTCTTCAGGGAGACTTATAGAGGAAACAAATTACCTAGGGCTTGCAAGCCGGAAAGAGCTGCTCTGCAAAAATGTCTCAACATAAAGGTTCAGGTCACCACCCAAAATTTCTTTGTATCTCTAGCCTTCAGCAAATACAACTTGTTTACCAAAATTGACTAAAAAAAACCCCACCAAACCCAACCAAACCAAAAATAACCCACAAAATCTATAGAGGAATATTGTCCAAGGGCAAAGAAGAATTGGCAGGATTAGTGAATCCCCACCTCACGGTATCCTGGCAAATGGAAGATACAGAGTTTTCTACCTCCTGAATCAGGAAAATGGACTTCTACTTATCAAAAAGCCAAGGAAACACCACCACGAGCAGGGCCCATAGAAAGATCCATCTGGTCTTTATTTTTTACCCCAAAGGCCCCAGGAGCCATCAATCACTCAGTGCCACAAACCAACTGATGATGGGAAGTAAGCAACAGGAATCCAACTCCTGGAACTGAGTAAGCAGCAAAAAAAAGGTACCAAAAGTACCAAAAAGCCTACAAAAGTTGAGTGTAGCAAGCCAGCAGGATTTGAGAAAGACCCTCTGAAGATTTTTTGGCAGCCAGTCCAGGCACATCTCAACCACACGTGCACACAAAGTACACCAAAACCAGGGGTTGCCACCCCTCCCAGGCCCTCTTCTCTCTCACCCAAAGGTACTCCAGAACATGAGACCCACTGCTGCCTGCAAACAGCTCACAGATGGTGCTAAACCCTTCAGCCAGACTGAAAAGGAACCCAAACATAATTCAAGCCAGCTGCAAGCTCAGGGAGGCACTCAGCCTGTGCTCTGCTCCACTGAGTGCCTGGGAGGCACCAAAAGGGTTGGCTCACTGTCCTACCACAGAATGAATGATGGTAAAACATCACCCAAATTAAGAGAAAATATCTTACACAGAAGGAAAAAGAGAGAAATCATCACATTTTTGGGTGTGGGAGATGCTGGCTTCCTAAAATACCACTTTGGATTAGAGTTTGGCAAAAATAAAAGCATAAAAAAAAAATCAAAGAGGAGGGTATAATTCCCACTATATAATGTAAAAAATATTTACACAATTGTAAGAAAAGAGTAAAAAGTTAACTTGCCTTTTTTTTTAAGTGTAGTTAATTAGCAATTTCTAAGTTTTTATATAAAATTATTTTAGGAATAAAAAGTTCTTTTAACACAACTTAGTTTAAAAGTGAAAAATATATGTGCTTGTAATAATAAAGGATTTGTCTGATGAGAATTAGTAAAGAAAATATGTAAATATATAAATTTAAGAATAGATAGATTTGATAAACAAGTAGAATGTCTTTTATTAATAAAATAATGAAAAAAAGCTATTACCTAACTAAAAGTTGCCCTCAAAGTTTGTAAAAACTATACAAAAGACAGCATGCAACTATAATAAAGAGCGTTCTGAAAACTTAATACTGTGTCACTTTGTGTGTCATGACCATCTCTACAACAACACAATGGTTCCTTACTGTTCCCAAACCAAGACACTTACATTCTTCTCCATGAGGATTTCCTTCTTTCCTTTAAGTCCCTATGGAGTTCCTGCTGTATTCCTAGGAAGGGGGTGATGAAAAGAGATGTTTGAGCTGCCCTGGACAAGGTCCAGCCTCCAGAAGACTAACTCTGAAGGTCAGCCCTTACCTGTGAGGTGCTTCAGAAGGAAACAATGCCCAGGCAGGGCACAGAATGCCAGCTGCTTTATGGGTAAGAGAAAGTGATTTCCAGGAGCCCAAACCCAGCAGCAGCCCCTGCACTGTCTCTGCTGGGTGTCCTTGTGTCATGCTCAGCTCTTTAAGTGTTCCTTTCCCACAGCCAGGGCACTGATGGAGACCAAGAGCTTGGACCATGTGGGAAATGGATTCGCAGAGAATTTTTAAAGCTTAACAGAAGGCTCACATAATATGTATTTGTATGCAAACTTTGAGATAAGAAATGTTGACTTAGAAATGCCATGGAATAGGACGGACATTGTTGAGAGAGAAATGGAACTAGAAACAAGTTTTAAAGGATGGCTTTGCAAATAAGATTAGATATTTTGGAGAAATATAACTATGAAAGGTGCATGGTAATAAGACCCTTGAGGGGTAATTTTAGATGATTGGCTTTAAGGCATTAACAGCATTCTGCAGCAAAAGCTGATAGGCCAAGAAATGCTTTTAATGTATTGTAATTAGGAAATGGTTGGCTTCTGATTGTGATGGCGTGATTTGTAACATCTGTACTGCCTCTCCATTCACATGAGACTGAAAATGGAATAACAGCTTTTAAAATGCCTCTCAGCTGCCCCATCTCTGGGTCAGAAAAGGGTATTATCTGACAAAATTGGTGCCCCTATGTGAGGCAGGTAACTCTGCTAATGTGACCTATCATCAGTGCCCATCAGCATACAGGCAGCTCCAGGTAAGCATCTTCAGCTCCTCACTCAACACAGAGTGATGAGGATATCACAGACAGGCTGCAGCAAAGGAAGGCAGAGACAGAGGGAAGGATTCCTTTTCCTCTGTACATCAGAGATGATGGTTTAATGGAGTTCACAGACCCAACACATTTGCAGAGAAGTGCTAGAAAGTTAAATGAAGTGTACACACCTAACTCAAGTCCCCAGTGGGATGTACAACTTTCAAGGGGCAGGACAACAAGGTTCAAGGAACTTTCAAGGTCCAGGACAATCCAGATTTCTGATGCTCTACTACTGCAGCTGTGGGAACAACATGGACAAAGACCACTATTGATACATTGCTAATTTAAATATCTGGGGGGGGGGGGGGGGGGGGGGGGGAACCAACACCAAAAAAAAACAAAAAAAAAAACAAAAACAAAAACAAAAACAAAAAAAAAAACCAAAAAAAAAAAAAAAACCCAAAACAAAAAAACCCCACCACAAACCAAAAAAAAACACAAAAAAAAAGTAGGTAAAAATGTTTCACTTAGGATCATAAATCCAATATTTTTTCTCTAGGAGGTCAAGAGAAAACCTTGTGCACAACAGACATTCAGAAGCAAGAACACAATGAGATGTGTGGGGAAAAAAGTCATCAAGGAGAACAAGTCCCCATGAGCTTAAAACCAGACATTCAGCACACATTCATTAAATAAAGGCACATCCTCCAGAAATGTTATTTCGCGTAAGAATTGTAAAACTGTAATGCCTAGTGCAATACCTCAAAGGTTGATCAGGTAAGAGCTTTCTTTAAAACTGGGTCATTAGTTCATACAGGAAACGTGACTTTACTGGGAAGAGATCTTTCATTCACTAATTAGCACTAGTTCTTTAGTAAGAGAACATTTCAGTTTTAGTCTGAGGCAGTCTCACCACTGTGCTACAGAAATCAGTTTTGTTAACTGAAGCAGAATTCTCTTGCACAAACACTAAGCTGCAGACTAATTGTTACAATGGGAATGGCTTTCCTTAATAAGCATTTCTGCAAATGTCCAACTTCATTATTTATGTCAAGTCTTTTCGAATTTTTTCGGTTTTTTTATTCAACTGATTCCTCATTTCCTTTTATTCAATGTTCAAACCTGATGTGAAGAGTTTCTATTAATAATTCAGAAGCATCCTCATTTTACTGATGGATGAAATTGGATACTATTCCTTTAAATATGACTGCAATACTGAAGTGTAACACCAGCAAAATAGCTGGCAAAGTATGCCTTTCTTTGGGATAAATAGAAAAAAATACCTTGTTACCATCAAAGAAAACTGATGGTCCTGTAAATTATGACTCATTGAATATTTTGTTGTGCTTTTTTTTTTTTTTCCAAGGAATCTTAGCAGTAACTTTTGTCTTCAGGAAGTTTAAGGGTTGCAAAACTTCCTTTTCCTCACAATATTACACTCTGTCAAGGAAAAGCCTCCAAGCTGTTGCATGGGAGATTGAGAGAACTGTAAGCTTGCTTTAAAAATGCTGGCCTTTAGGCAAAGAGCAACAACTCTTAGTTTGTTTCAGAGAAATAAATGGGATATTCAGAGGCAGTGTGGATGTCACAAATCCATTACTAAAATCTGGTCTGTCCTAACCATTCCCATCACCTTGAAAGTCACCTTTGCACTCTCTGTCAGCTGCAGACTGCTGAATTTCCGCTGCAAACTGAACTCTACTTAAGGAAAAAGAAAAAAGCTTAATCGAGGTTCATTTATAACTACACTGTTTTGATTCTATTTATGAATTTCAGAGTGTATGAATTTCAGTGTTCTATAGTTCTCTGCAGAAATGTTACAGAAATGCTGCAGAAATGTTAACCAGTGACATAACATCGTGACAGATCAGAATCAAGACACATCTACAACTTGCTGAGAAAAGGGGAGATTTGGAAAAAAAAAGGGGGGGGGGAATGAAAATCACACTTTGTCAGGTCAGCTTTACAGTTTCTGAAATGCCAGTTGTACATTTTAGCACACCACTAGTCTCAAATGGTAAAGGCACTGCCAATCAAGGATTCATATCACAAGCAAGCTCTGGGCTTGTGTTTAGGCATGAGAATGGGAGAAGAGATAGGGGAGAATAATCTCTGCACTGGGAATATACTTAGATATAATGAAGTGAGAAAGAAAAAAAAAAAGAATTACAATATACAGGATCACCCACTACAGTCTTGTAAAACCAACAGCATCAATGATGTGTTGAGGACCAGTTACAGCTCAGGGACTCCTTTTGTGTTTCTACTCTTTTGGCTCACAGCCCTTTCAGATGAGAAAAGTGACAATGTGTCAGCAGCACTCGCTGTGTGTGCTGAAGGCTTCAGGTCCCTTTACAGATATGTCATGACCTTCATTCCCCAGGTCCGTATTTTTAAGAATCATTTGGCATCCCTTCAGTGTATGTGTGGACTCTCAGGAGCTGTTACAGAACCTTGGCTTTGAGTCAAACTTTGCACCTGCCCTCTTAAAAGTCTAATTTCTCAAATGCTCAGTCCCCCACCCCAAAAGGAGGATTCCTAACTTTAGTTCCTCTTCAAGAAAAATTTAGTGTCTTCCACAGTATAATCTTCAGCTAAAGCATTGTATGCTCCCATTAAACTTCGATCTTAAAGCACAGCATTCTCTCGAATCATCAAGAAATCCCACAATCTGCTTTCAGCAACCTGTAGGCAAAGCTCCCAAAGCCTCTTTGGGAGCCTCTCACCGCTCACTGTCCAAACTCTCCTCCCTACAGTCACCTCTTCCTTTCCTCATGGGAACCACATTTAAATTCGACTGCTGGTGCCTCATGTTTCATCCCCGGCAGATGAACCAGCATATCCATTTCCAGCACTAATAAGTTTCAATGAGTAGTGACAGCTTCCAGTCATGCAGAAACATAGGCAGACTCAGATGTCATTCTCAAAATGGTAACTGATTTTTTTTGAGAGGGAGTATCACAGTCAAATTGGCAAAAGAGACCTCTGCTTTTAAATGGCTCACTAAAATCCAGTGCAAAACAATGCTCCTGAGAGCACAAAGATTATTAGAAAAAAAAAAAAAAAAAACCCCAAACAAACTCCAAAACCACCATATTTAATGTGTTGGCTAACATGGTGGAATCCTCAAGAAAATGAAGCCATTTTTGTTTCAAGGAAAAGTACTTCTCTTTGTGAGAAATGACAACTTGTTATTAATTGAAGATAAAATCACAAGACTGGAGGCGAGACAGTTTATTGTTTCCACAAGACTTTGCAGACTGAACCAAGATAAAAGAAGAATCCTGGGGCTTTGCAAAAGAGGGATAAAAGCTACAAACTCTAATTTCCTGAGTGGCAGCACTGATATTCCCCATTCCAGACCTCTGTTTGGTACCACTTCCATAGGCTCACCAGGTATCATCACCGGGGATTGAATTATCAGAGATTTTTGGGGTAGTTTTTGCTTTCACTGTTTAGTACCTGGCAATGAGGTCTGCAGTCAGCACAAAAGATCTGGAGACCGTAAAAATATTTATGGAAAAAAGCCCTCCATCGATACAGTGGATGCCATGAAAAACACAGGGGTCATAAGGAAGAAAACTAGAGAGGCTAATTTCATTTCCCATTTAGCTCAGCCTTCACAGGGGTAAATCTAGCTAGAACTGAGTAAAAACAAACCTAAGAGCCTCATGGCCAGGAACCCTGGGATAGCCCTCAACAGTCAGATCCTGAAGATTTTAGTGGAGATGAAGTCAGTCCCCCACAACACCATCCTGCTCATTTCCCAGTCAACAGCCCCCATTTCTCCATCTCCACTTCACTCAGCACTGCTGATACACCCACTTCTACAATCCCAGTACTCAACTGTGTGACAGCTCCTTCAACAGCCTTGCAAGTGACACGACATGTGACAGATTTCTATAAAGAAGAGCCCGGGCAAGTTTACACTAAGCTTGCTTAGCTTTGTTTGAGGCAATACCAAGTAGTAAAACTGAGGATGAGCTGTCAGATTTAATTAATTAGAAAGCCCGAATAGCCAACCTTGCACACAAGAGATCTCAACTCTATGTAAAATTAATATCCCCGAGAGGAAGATGTAAGTCCTCAGGTTTACTTCACTGAGGTGCAGGAAGCATCCAAAAGATGTTATCCATCATTAAACACCCACACCAATTCTGAATTTCCCCCTCTCATCTGAAACCTGCAAACAGAGTAAAATCAGAATCAGTCTAGATCAAACAGCGTACTGCAGCACTTTCTGCCTCTCTTCACTGTACAGTCTAAAGACAGTAGCATTTTGAGATTCCTTTGTAGTACTACCCCAATGACATCCCAATGAGATAATGTAATTCCTGAGGACTGCAGAAGAACATTAAGGAACATAAAGACAGACAAAAGAGACCATTAAGTTGGTTTAGATCCCCTCTCTCTCTCTCCTTTTTCTTGAAAAAGTCCTCTCATCTCAGATAAACAGAGGATTTTTCTTAGTTTATTTGTTTTTATGTCTGGAATTAAGACATTGCCCAGCAAAGTTTTCATGAAAACATAATGCCTGTTTAAAATAGGACACACTTCAAATAAAAGATGTGTCTCACAGTAAGATGAGGGCAGAAAAAAGTAACAAAAATGGTGACAAATTCTTTTAAATTGTTCCCAAATGATCTACATTTCCTTTAACAAAACAAGCACACAAATTATCTTGGGGTTTGCTTTGTTTTTTTGTCCTGGGTATTTTTTTTTTCTTTTATTTGAGATTTTTGAGCCTCGACCTCAAAATCATTAAACAGGCAGACAGACAATTTGTTCTATTAATATCAGTGGAACAAACTACTCAGAGATCAAAGATCTGATGCTGCAGAAACCCTCTCACCCACAGCTGAACCACTCATGATCATCACTACCGATCTTTATCCCTGGGCTGAAAATTGCCTTCCAACTCATAAAGGTAAATTTTAGGCAATTGTTGGCTAGTTTTCCTGCTTTTTTCTTCCTGTCAGCGCAACAACTGAGAGCATTTCTAGAAGCTCTAGGGGGAATATGTGTCCAGAGTAAAGAGTGCACACTTGGATCAAGAATACTAATCTTTTATGGTTTCTAATCAGTGACTGCAGTATCACCATCCCAATGCCTATTAAAAAAAAAAAATAAATCTGCACAACAGAAATGACCCCAAGCTCCAGATAAGCATAATTTTTAAGGTCAGTTGGTCCCTGAAGGCACATGTCTATTACAGGGCAAGAACAGGGGAATAACTGGAAGTCTCTGTTATTTTATGTCATCGTGGCAAGAACACTGCCTCAGAACATTTCCTCATTACTGGAAGCAAGAGTCCCATGCAGGGAAAGCATAAAGAGCAAGGTCATCTGTAAAATTACCACTTTTTTTTTTTACATCCTCAAGAAGTCACTGCATTAAAACTCTACAAGGAAGGTTTGAAAACCAAGGAGGACTTCCATCACGTGTGAAACATTCCCACTGAAACCAAATTTTGGGACTCAATTTACTAAATTGCCTGTAGTGACATCTGTAAATCTTGTTTGATAGAAGCCATGAGGAAGAAATGACAATATTGAAAAAAAATGTTACTGCTGGCATTACTGGAAATACTAGCACAGCATGCGTCTGGACACCCCAGAGTCTGTACACCACCAGTTCCATGCTCTAGGAGGCAGGAAGGGCACAAATCTCCCAAAAATCAAAGTGAACCTACACAAGAACCTCCCCAAAACTCCCATGGATTCCCCACAAAGGGTAAAAAGGCCTTTAACTCTTAAAAGTTGCCGTGCAAACAAGTGCCTCGGTCTGCCACGTGAGCAAAAAAATGATTACACAGACAAGTACACAGTGGTTCAGAGAGTGATGTGAGTTTACACAATTTATCCAGTGAAGCATGAAGGATGGAAGTAGAGACTCCAGGACCACCTGCTTTTAGCCTATAAAGCTTTTGGGGAAAAGGTGTGTATCTAGAGGAAGAAACCTGGATTGCATCTGCTATGTGCCAAAATATAGATATATAGAGAGAGAGAAATATTTTTAAATATATACACACAAACAACAGCATCTAGAGGGTTGCACCACGTCCTGGCACTCACATGATTTACACACAAAGAACCACTAAAAATTCACTAAGGTACTTAGTGAAAAATGCCGGTGTTTGCCAGGGGCAGGGAGTTTAAATTACTGTGTCTATCTTCCTCTGAGAGGAAAGCCAAGGAAACTTGATTAATATTTTTCTACCAGAAATAGAAGGGCAGAAAGTCTCCTCCTTCGTACACTCTGGAGGTCAAACTAGATGATGTAATGATCTCTTGTGGTTTTAAACAGGTTTTATAGATTATCTGACTTAAAAATAGACATAATGTTTAAATAATAACATTCTCCTGAAATTGAGTGCCTGGTACAACAAGCCTCCAGTCACTGGCTAAGATCTGGAGGGACTACGACCATACAAAGATTTGTAATAAACCAAAGGGAAAATCCTGGGTCAATATTCCAAAATGGAATGCTACTGACTCTCTCCACATGAAAAGCAAGTGATACATGCTATCTTCTGTACAGCCTCCTTTAGCTAGATGCAGATTTCCACAAAAGCATGCAGGATATGTCTACAGTGCAGAACCATATCCGGGTTTGGAACATGCCACAGCAGCAATGACCTCCGTGCTCAGCCAAGAGGCACAGAAACCACCATGTCCCATGCAACTAGAGCCTGGTTCTGGCTCCATGGAATTGTTCCTTGTCAGTTACACCCCTGTTTAATTTGCCACAAGCATGAAAACCCAGCTCAGCAAACCTCACCAGCTTGCATAAACTGTCTGGAAGTCCACTGGGTATCACTTAATTCCACGAGCCACTGAGTACACGAACAATGGGAATCAGATTACTTTGCTCATATGTTTTGACAACAGCAATTTCATTCTATTTATTATGATAATTCATAAACCACCACCAAGTGAAGTGCAGAATCCCTTATGAAAATAATTACAACCTAGTAATGCAGGATCTCGTTGGAGCACACCATTAAATCCTTGACGGTTAAGGAACAAGCCAGAGACTTTGTGCAAAGACTTTGTGCAAATGAACGATTAGCAAGGTCTCAACACACACATTTCCTTGCACTTAAAATGTGTAAGGAGCAGACCTTATTAAGTCTTATTAAGCATTTCATGTGATGCTTTAAAATGATAGCCCCAGAGGCAGATTTTTTTTTTTTTTGTACTTCAAAAGATAGTTATAATGCTACTCTATGTTACAGTCTGGAATAAGAGAAAAATAAATTCCTATCTAATTGTTCTACCACTGTATACAGGGAGCACAAAATAGTGGCTCTTTCCCACAGCTGTCAAAAATCCCCAGACTTTTATTCACAGTGAAGTGTCACCAGTCTCACACAAAAAGAGAACAGCTCTAATACAATGCTGTGACTTGTCTTCCACTTGGCTACTGAAAATATTTTGAGCAGTAACCTTTTCTGAACCTAACATTCAGCATTTGGGTTGTCTCCATATGTGCCTTAGGGCTATATTGCCTGCCTCTGTGTGTTTAAAGTGCTTCTATTTCTATGCAGAACTACTTTGTGGTTATACATTTTATGGCAGTTTTTAAAGTAAGATTTGCCTAAAACTGAAAAAAAAATAAAAATAAAAGAAAGGGCTGGGGACTTTTCTCCTTGATGTTTAACAAGGTTCAAAGCTGTCTGAAAATTTGCTTACCTATAATCATAAATGACTAAGTCCCTACTTTGCATCCTCTCTGTTTTCAAAGTCCTTGCAGTACAGCCACTATGAAATCATGACACCCAAGATCCAGAGTTGTGTGCTCTCTCTAAGGCCTTAACTAACTCAGGGCTTCATAAGAGGAACTGATCCAGAAGCTGTTAGGAAACATCCCTTACAACTGAAACCAGCATTTTACTAAATATTAAAATATTATTAGACACAGATTACTTGCTACAGGTAGTTTGACAGTCCAGCTTAATAAATTAAAACCCCTAAAATGCACCAGAAATATCTGCCAATGTTAAAACCAAGATCTCATAACAAAAAACTAAGAATGCTGAAAGAACTCACAGATGTTGCATTCTTCCAAATTTTTCCATCTTATCTTAAATGTTTACAGTAAAAAGAACAGAGATGTTTTCTTCAAACCACAGTTTTTATCAATCCTCTCCAACATTCAAGCAGCACAATATTCTTCTTTTAATGCGACCAAGTAACCCCCTCTGAACCCCAGGAGATGTTTGCAAAATAATTGTTCCTCCTCACTGCTCCGTTGTTATTACTTTACTTTTTCCATACTCTTGTTACTTCAGGCAGAAATAACTTAGAGATATTATCATCAATTTACCAAAACAGAATTCCCCTGAATTCATTTTCTTTTAGGTTAGACTTTTACAATTAAATTGTACATTAGGGCTAAATCTAATGATTTTCAACCTGGCTGAAACTGATTGGCTCACTAAGTCTACAGTTTAATTCTTCCCCCTCTCTCATTTTGCTAACTAGAAGAGAAATGAATCTACCTTCAAGCCTGTTAGAATCAATCTTCTTTTCTCCTTCTCACAATTTATAAGCCAGAGGCTTAAAAAGTGTTCATATCCGCTTTTAACAAGCTGGTTATGTGAGATAAGCACAAGAACGTCAATAAAAATAGCTCAGCTTTAAGTCATGAATGTTTTACAAAAGCAGACCTTAAAAAATATAAATGGTAAAGGCTAGTTGTGATTTATACCATGTTACTTTTCCTATTCTACAAATTATCAATCATCTCTAAAAGCTCCTTCTTTTATATGCCAGAGTCATCAATGCAAATGCTGCCAGCTCATTCCTAACCAGGGAGACACTGCACCGCACTGACAACCCCCCGTTAGTTCTGGGACCTCTAAACACTGGCATACTGCTGAAGAAGGTTTATTCTTTTCCAGTTATGGACTTTTTCTTTTTTATTATCACTGTTTAATTTTTTTAAGGTCTTCACAAAGATTTCATAGCTGTCCCACACACTGTATTTCAGTATGGTCTACACCATCACTTTGCCACCATCCTCAGTCTCCCAAGTTCACAAAAACTCTGTTTAGACAAGGGCAATACAACCACTGGCACTGAAACTTTTATTACTTCAATTACAACAAAGCAGCTGGTGGTAATAATAACACTACTTAGCATTTATATGCTGCTTTATAGCTTCAAAAGCCTGTATATATATTTGTTAATTAAGCCTCACAAAACACCTGAGAGACAGATATATTTTTTGTTTACAAATAGGAAAACCGAGAAAGAGACAAAACAGCTGTTTCCAAAATCGAGTTTTTTAGATTATTTTTTTAAAAGGGACTGGAGATGTCTGGACAATAACTTCCAGCGTTATAAAAGGACAGCTTAAAATACTCAAAGAACCCAATGGGACATAAACTCTCATGCTGCAAGCACCCACCTCCTCCTCCAAAAAAAAAAAAAAAATCAGTGCTGTCCCTGGGAAGACATAGCTCCCTGCTGCCAGCTGCCCCAAGCCACTTGCATGTCAACATTCAGCTTTCATATAAAAAGTGAGAAAAACTGTAAATTCTAAGTAGAAAAGAACTCGTTCCACCACATAGCGAAGGCACTTCTGAGAATACCTTACATTCATATTCAGTAAGACTATTTATTGAAGGGCCTTTTTTGATGTGTATTAGACACCTCACTCACACAGGGAAAACAAATGCCTACACACACTCTAACACCTCCCAGTAAGGTCTCGAGCTCTAGAACAGCATGATGAGAGCTTAAAATTATTGCCTTGAAAAAGTACACAGCATTATAGGGAAGACATTACTTAACCCACAAAGACTTGGCTACCCATATAATTTCTCAGGCAATGTTTCCCACTGAGAACAGTGGATCTGAAATGCTTTAGAGAAGACACTGGAATAAAGGACACAAAAGGATAAAAAGAATTTGGGTCTGAGTATGCAAAAGCTTTACTGCAAGAAGTACCATGAAGCTGAACATGGAGCACTATGTGCAATTAAAGAGTGATGTAAAAAAAAAAAAAAAGAAAAAAAAAAAAAGAAAAAAAAAAAAAGAAAAAAGAAAAAAAAAAGGGGGCTAAGGAAATATGGGTTAAATAAAGAAACAGAAGAGGAAAAAAAAATAACAGGAGACTAAAGTTTTATCAAGACTCAACATCAGGATGGACCAGAATATGGAAGATGGTGGAGAAACACGGCTGAGGCAAGTGGAGAAGGAAGGAAAACATGAAGAGCTCATCCAGAGGCCATGCTGAGCAGGGAGAAGTGAGACCAAAGCTGAGAGCAAGGTTCTCAAGGCAGCAGCACTTTAGCAACCATGAGGAGGGACACTGTGACTGCAGTGGAGAAGCTGTGTCTGTTCCTTGGCAGAGGCAGGACATTTGTCACCCAGGGGTGACTTACCTAAGAGACAGGAAGGCATAAAGTCCAGATTCCTCATGTTCTCCTGCCCTCTCCATGTGAGATTAGCCAAGAGGCTAATTACCAGTTAGCCCAGACTGATTAGCCTTAACAAATTTTGCTGCTAAAACAGAAACAGATCCCATCCTCTACGTCCCAGCCCACTGCCCTGGACAAGACTTTATTCCTGAATACAGGAAGTGAAGGAAACAAAGATGAAACATTAGACTAAGGGTTGAGAGAGCACAGGAAGAATTGCAAACCAATAAATAATACTGGAAGTGGAGCAGAGAATAAATAATTCCACTTTGGGAAAAGCAAGTCTGAGATGAGACTGAAGGGAAAGAAGAAAACACATGTATTTAATATGCAGCCTGCCACCCAATTCTGAATGTGAAACACAGATGTATATTTTTATCTCCAGCTGAAGGCAGAACAATGCGCTCACTGCCTTCCCAAGACATGTTGTGCAAAGTTGAAAATTATTTTGCACAAGTATAAATGGTTGACTTTTCCACGCCATTTTTCAAATGGCACAGAAAATCATCAAGCTAAATTTTAATGCCACATGACATTACAAACTCCTCATGATGTAACTCAATTTCCTTGCATTATCCTTGCCAGATCATTGAGTTCTCCATGTATCTGAGTGCATAAGACAATGTACGAGACAAATGTCTCACTCGTTGTACAAAGGTCTCACATTCACATGCTCAGAGTAATAAAACAGCTCATTCAAAAATATTTTTATGATGTACACTGGGATTCTCACAGGCATTGAACTCTTAAGTGAATCCCTGCATTAGTCAGTTACCTAACACCCAGAAACACCAAGTGTCTTTCTAAACCTTTATGGAGCAGGGGGGGGAAAAAAAAAAAAAAGCTTTCTTCAGGCTAATTACTTCAAATTAGACTTTACACTGGAAACAAAAAGATCTTTGTCTCAGGAAATAGAGAAGACTACACCTCAGACACACTGTGGAAACAAAAAGATCAGTGGCTGCGGAAGAAGGAAGAGTACATTAGAAGGAGGAGCAAAGTCCTCAGTTTTCATGAAAGGAGCTTTCAGAGGGATGAATTAAGCCCTCTCAACCACCCCAGAATGAAAAAACATGCTCATTAACCAAAGTTCACATTTCAGGTGAAAGACAACTCACTAGGACCTTTACCGGAACAAAACACAGCAACGTCACAGTCTGCCTAAAGTCAAAACATTGAGAATATTGGGATAATCTTGTATCTCACCAGGTACCTGCAAGTACTGAAGAGCAAGTGAACTTCTATGTGGTCATGTACTTCTCATGTTTTTTGGAACAAGTTTGATGCAGCTGTTCTGGTGAGGCGGTGTTAAAAACCATTTCCTAATGGGTGTGGGCTTATCTAATGGACAACAAGCAGGTGCTGCTAACACCTCACTTTCAGCTCCTCTTTGCACCTGAGACAATTTTTGGAGGGTGAGGGGGAGGAGAAGGGAGTACTGAAGGGAGAAGCTGCAATCCTAGTGCCTGATTTTCTGCTTGGTCAAATCTTGAAAAATGCTTTTACATGCAGGAGCAAAAAATCAAAGTAATAAATACAAATCCGCCAGGAGTCACTTTATTTTCCAGTTACAAGCATTCCTGAGCTACAGACAATAAGAGAAACTCTTGTAGTACATTTAGTCTGAAGCATCCAGCAGCTACAGCAAACTCCAGCCCCAAGAACCAGCTCTGGCAGTTTCACAATTAACTCAACTGAATACAGTTCCCCTGCACTCATGGAAAGCTTGAAAGGAATCAGGTGTTCCCTTACCTGCAGGGGTAATCTATAAAATCCGCGAACTGTAACATTTGGGATTATTCAAAGACAAATCCTCTCTCTAATGCCAAATCAATGCATTCTTGAAAAGAAAAAGAAAACAAACAAAAAACCCAAAACAAAATCAATAATGAAACATACAACAAAAAGACCAAAACTCCCAAACAATCATGTTTTCTGTATGAAACCTTTTTTAAGTTACTGGACACTCATAACACCTACCTTCAACTCAACAGATACTGTTCTTAAAATTATTAATTTCTATTAAATATTCTGTTGAAATACTCAAAGTTTTGACAGTTTTCCAGGAGAAAGGTTTAATCGTTTTTGTGTTTATACTGGATTTTTTTCGCTATTCTTTTTTCCTTTGTAGCTTTATAGAGAACCTAACAATTTCCATGGTTGGTCAAAGTGACAACTTGAGTGAGGCTTTAAGAACAAAAGCAAGTAGAATCCCCTGTCACCACACCACGGTAATGAAGATGCCTGTCATGCATCAGAAAACTACACAACAGAAAATCCCATAGAAATGGATAACTTCATGGAAAATACTAACTCTGCACCTTTGAGGCTAGAGACATCTGCTGACTTTGTCTATTCAGGATGCACAAGGTCGCTGAAGTCTATTCATCAAAAGACAAAGGTAATAAATGCAAAGAAAGTAATTTGTAATTTGCTATTTCCATGTCAGATCTTAACCCTGTGGAGATTCACAGCATGCCTAACTTTAATTACCGAGACAGTGGCATGGAGAGGGAAGGGAAGAAAGGACTGGAAACCTTCAGCTAGGACCAATTCAAGGCCCTGAGTTGGCTAGTATTTAAAAATGTTACTAAAACTGACATTACAATCAAAGACGTGTTAGTGATTGCAGGCTCACGGCCACAGCTCAATGAAACAGGCCTTAAAAAGCCAATGCTAACATTTCCATTTCTGATTCATTTTTTATCTCTCAGTGTCAATGACACAAAATCAGGAGGGAAAAAAAAATAAAGATGTGAAGGTTGCTTCTCCCTCCCCCTCATCATGGTCTTTCCAAGAAGGCTGTGACACTCCGAGTGTCAATAGCTGTAAAAGACACCTTGTGTTAACATTAGGTTTCAGTGACTGCAGAGCATTGTTTTATAAACACTTCTGCAAATGTTTTCTACACACACCCAAAGCAGTGTCACTGACTTAGATGTAACCTTCAATGACTTTATTTTTTAATTTTTTAATATTTATTATGACCTAAATTCCTCTACAGGCACAGCAGGGAGAAACTGCCAGTGGTCGCTCAGGACTACACTAACGGCTGAAGTTCATGGCAAAACAAAGTGCAGATGCAGTCCATCACCTAAGCTGGAATTCAGGGGAGAAAACTGAAATTCCTAGCTATCAGAGTTAAATCAAAAACTGTACAAAACAATGTCACTGTTCTGGATGAATAAATTGGCCAACGAATCAGAGTCCAGTTCTGGAGTTAAGACAAAATGGCACCAGTTACAGTTCCCTCCCCAAAAGCAGGAATTCTAGTTTCTTCAGGTTTGAATAATGGAAAAACTAGAGAACTAGCACTGAAAACTAGAAATGGACCTCTTATATACTGAATTTTCACACTGAAAAATATACTTTGAATGGAGATACAAAGATCAGGCCACACACGCTGCACTGTAAAGCAACACAGCCCCAAGGTGTTAAACGTCTTTTTGGCCACCAGGCCCCACAGCAGAGAGAGGAGTCTGGAGGGGTCACACACCAAAGGGCTTCCTTTTTGTGTCTGCCATAGCCACAAGCTGTCTTTGAAAAAATCTTGTGCATTGATCAGTCATTCACTGTAGAAGAGATACAGGAATTGTAACCAGGAATAGAAGAGCAACAAGTGGTAGACACTGAAACCAAAGTTAGCAAGCACTTTATTACTGCAATCTTTGTCGTGTGGACTTCAAGACTTCTCCTATCTCCCCACAGTAACTGAAGAGTTCTTATATATTTTATCTATTTTGACCCTTGGGGCTTCAATTATTTGACTTCAGATGTTAGATTTTAATAAGCTGTCACCCACAGGGGAAAAAATGCAGTAGTTAATGTGACTGATTCACCATTTAGAGCTGGACTATGGACAGAGAAAAATCAACTATATTTCAAGAATTTAGTTGTCACCAAGTGGAAAACTTCAGTACTTTTTTCCATCTGTGCATTTCGCAGCAGAAGTAAGTAACTTCAGATTAATCTTGCCCTCTCTGTTACTGCTGTATATAACTAGCACCTAATCATTACTGGTTGTTGTTGCTCTTGGGGCGTTACCTCCCTCCAAATAAATCTAATGGGACGCTTTGTCTGCTTTCAGAATTACAGAATAACTCAGAAACATGCACTGGGAGCCATGAGAAGGCATAACTCAACACCCCAGCCTCCAGGAGTGTGTGACAGCACAAGCCAGCTGGACAACTCAAGCCCAAAGCCACTTCCACTCGCACAGCCTCCCCAGTAAAAGCAAGCAGCAGCCACAGCCTGCTCCCGTGGAGCTTTGAGCACAGTATCTTGTTACCTGAATGCTAATAACGCTACACTCCCCGTGAACTGTGAATCAGAGGAGGTATGGGGCGTCTCCCTTACGCCTTGGAAACTCCACAAGCTCTTTGCAGTTCCCGCTTGCTGAGAGGAAACCACCAACTCACGCAAGCCTGACCCAGGAGAGGTTTCTTCTCCTCAGAGGGCAGCGTTTCCATGGGTATTCCAGGGAAAGGAGACCAGGGCACACAGTGCTGATTAAGTATTTCCAGTTGCTAACAACAAAAATGGTCACTTTTATGTTCTCCCATATAAGCAACTTTTGTAGCTGACGTCTAGGCATTGCACAATCACAAAAGAGAAGAAAGACAGTCAATAGGAAGGGAGGAGGACCACATTTTTGATTATGAAGGAGAGGAGCAATTAAAACATGATCTGTGCTTCAAAGGCATGCGAGATCCATCATTTGGTTAATATTTCAGCAGGCACAATGCAGAGGAGCAATACTTTTACCTTCAGTACTTCACCTCAAGTAAACAAAGCAGACTCCACCAAAGGTCACATCACTCTGGAGGGTACAAGATTCACGAGCCAAGGCAATGCACAATTTCTGAGTGGGAGGATTGGTTCTCAAACATCCTTAAGAAAAACCTGTTCCACCCTTTCTTCTATTGCCTGCTACTCGCTGGTTTGAAATTATGCTTCAGTGAAAGCCGAAACATCTCGCTTTTCTTGGATACAATGCAAGCCCTACTGAGGTCACGGGGGAGGCAGGAGCACCTTAAATGATTCCTCAAAATGCCACGAACCTGTTTTCCAAGGTGTGCCCAGGTCACTCGCACACTGGCAGTGCGTAAGGGAGCGCGTGTCATGGCGATGAGAGGGGCAGAAGAAGCAAAGACGCCAGGGAAAGTTACCGGAGAGAATGAAAGGGCTGAACAGCGGGGAAGATAAAAGACAGCAGGGGAGAGCACCAAACAAACGCGGGCATTCAACAGGATTATCCCACCCCAAAGCTGCTCTTTGCCCGCTACCAGCAACAGAGA
Source organism: Chamaea fasciata (assembly GCF_029207755.1). NCBI lineage: Eukaryota > Metazoa > Chordata > Aves > Passeriformes > Sylviidae > Chamaea > Chamaea fasciata. The sequence continues at coordinate 73,375,704 of NW_027094090.1, read as the reverse complement.
CGGGAAAGCCAGCTGAACCACTGGAGAAAAAAAAAAATACCCCAGTAACGACTGAAAGACGAGTCATGGAGAAAAAAAAAATACCCCAGTAACGACTGAAAGACGAGTCACCTGGTAGAAGGTGAGGCAGGAGGAGGAGGAAGGCAGCGGCACGGATGGTGCCCTCCGCGGGCTCCGGCGGGGATGCCCAGCCGCGGTGCCAGCCCGGCGGGCAAGGTGCGAGCAGGTGTGGCGGTACCGCAGCGGCAGGAGAGCACAAACACACACACCTATACACACACGGAGGGCTTCGTGGCTGTACAGCCAGGCGGGAGAAAAGCTGCAGCAGCGACCACCGTCGCCGGGGGGGCCGGGAGAGACTTCTCAGCACCCTGTCCGAGCGCAGGGCGGCGGCGGCAGCGCCCACGGGAGAGGGACAGGCCGGGGGCAGCGCCCCGCAATCCGCCGTGTGGCGGCTGCCCGGGTGGCTTTTGGGGTCGCGGAACAACCCGGCGCCTCGACGCCGGGGGGAAATCCCGCCCCGCCAACCCCCTTACCTTGCCCCGAGTCCTCCTCCCGGCCCGTGGCCGGCGGTGGCCGCGGGGCTCCGGGCAGGGGCGGGCGCAGGGGCTCCGCTCCGCGCCGCCAACAAAGTGCGGGAGCGGGGCGGGCAGCGGAGCAGCCGCGGCGAGCGGAGCGGAGCCGAGCTCCCTCTGCCGGGCACCTGCCCCGCCCCGGCCCCAGCCCCAGCCCGCAGCCGGGGCGGGCCCGCGGAGGGGCAGCGCGGAGCTCCCGGGCCGGCGGAGCGGCCGCCCGGAGCTCCCTCCGCGGAACCACCTCCCTCCTCCCGCTCCCTGCACGGCTCATGCCATGCAAAGGTGCTGAGCGCAGCACCCCGGAGCTGGGCTGAACTGTGGGACTTCAGTTATCGTAAGGTTTACAAAAAAAAAAAAAATTAAATACAAGGCCACACACAAAACCTACCACGACTCCAAAGCAAACATCCTTCCCCGAAGAAGTAGGTGTAGCTAAACCACCTTTGGAGCGACTGGTCTACCAGAACAAAAGTCTCCCGTCTTCGCTTGAAATCCCGGATGAAATCTCCCAGCTGCTTATGTTGTTTCCATCTGGCACCACATTCCTCCCCACTCTGACAATTTACACGTGGTTTTCGCTGAGCGCAGGGGAATGGTCCCTATCGGCACGCTTGCAGGTAGCCAAAGTCCTCACGCTACACTGTTAGCACAGTCGGGATTGCTATAATGAGCCACTTCCCCTCCTAAAACTGGGCTGTTCCACGAGAATCTGTTTTCACTGATTTCTCTTTCAAGTAAGTTTTTTATGTGACTCGAGAGGAAAGCTAGAAAGAATAAATCTTTTAACAGCATCAGACGTATGACAAGAACCTCTATTCAGGTCGTGCATAGGAGAGGTAATCTGATTTTTGAGGTTCTGTTCCCGATTTTTGATAGGATTCAATTGCCAATCCAGAAAGATTTACACACCTGCTTAATTACGTTCCCGAGGCTCCTTCCAGGCTTCACCAAGATCCCTTAGGATGATCAGAATCATATTTGGACCAAACAGCTATTTCCACTGAGCCACGGTTATCCAAACGGAGCAACAGGTCCTTTACGCTGCAAAGTTTCTGTGATTCCAGGCCCTCTCCAAGAAACCTGCAGAGGAAAAGTATAAACTAACGAAAGGCAGCTGCTTGCTGAAATTCCCACTCAGTTCCAAGAAACGAAACTTGGCAGGTCCTTGCTTTTTATAACACTCCGTGACTCATTTGCAGAAGCAGGTGAAGTCAGAGCCATCACTGCCAGAGTCCTGCCCCTGACGGCTTCTCCAGGGAGGACATGGATTTTCCCGATTTTGATAAAACGTGGACAGGATGATATTGCTCAGCTAATATTTGCACAATTTGGTTGCTGAATCTCTTCTCAAGTGGTGCTATTCCATCCTTGACCTGGTGTTTGCCAGCAAATCTTCCTGAAATAAGGTGTGAGTTCTACAAAGAGTGTTGTTTGGCCAGGCTCTGGCAGGTTCGGGCTGAAGGCAGGGACAGCAGGCAGGCGTGAAGTTCACTGTGGGCTCCTGAGAACCAGGCAGGAGAGAGTAACCCGAGCCTGCAGATCTGGCTGGGAGAGGTGGGGCCTCACTCCACAATTGCTAGGAGTTCACCTTAACCCTGCTTAAAGGAAACAAAAGAGAGAGAGAGAGAGGGAGGGAAGCAGATGCAGTTCAGCCAACTTCCCCTTCCTGGCTCGGAGCTGGCAGAGCCCCTTGCCGTGCTGTATCTTCTACCAGTTCTGTCTTTGCTATTTTGCTATTTTTTCTGGTCCAGAAAGTCCTCCACAAAACAGGAAAGCATTAAAAAAAAAAAAAAATCCACTTCTACGGACCCAAACAAGCACTGAAATATTGAAATGTACAGATACCAAATGCTTCCCTAGTTTGTTTCCAACAAACCTTCAAATCTTGAAAGAATCTGATTATGGAGAGGCTACCTAGGTAATTGCTGTGAATAAAACTTACAGGAACACTGACATTTCCAAACTATGACAGATGCCATACACATACTCCCTAGGTAAATAATAACAGCAATTGATACTTAAAGTCCTTACCCCATGAGAAGCAGAAAGAAATATGAGAGATTCTCTTAAAGAAAAGTTGGGGACGGCTTCAGTCCTTGGCAGCGATAAACAGTGCCTCTCTTCCCCCTTTTTCCTGGATAGAAGCCCAAGTCCACCCCCTGCTCCAATTCCCCTTGACAAAGGACAGAACACAAATGCAGAAGACCACTGTGGGCTGATAATTTTGTTTGGTTTCACATCGAAAGAAAACATTTTAAAGGAACAGAGACAACAAAGAGGAAAGAAAGTGGGATGTGAGAATGAGAAAAGGGAAACCAGAAGGATAAATGGGAGAAAGATTTACGGGAAGGATAAATTCCATTTCTGTTCTCTATGACTTTTCTTTGAGATGTGTACAGCAGGTATGGACATTTACAGAATTATTTTATTTGTGTATGAAGCTAACATTGCTGCAGAAAGGAAGCCAGAACATCGTAACACAGGGGATGAAGGAGGCGTTTCACCAATATTTGTCTGCTTCGGGGAAAGACAAAACATGCCAAAGGATTTCCTTCTGTTGGAGATCAGCCTGAAGAGACTTTCTGGGCTGGGAACCTGCAGGATGGTTTGCACAAGGGTCTGGCAGGTCCATCAGAGGCTGTTTGCCGCCAGCCCCTTTCCTGCCTGGAATGCGGCCAAGGCTCCGCAATCTCCAGCCGCAATCTCCTCTGCAGGTGCACACGCCATGGAACCAACCTGCAGCTTCCTGGGGAGCACCTTTGTTCAGCCTCTGCTGGAAACACATGGGCAAGGGTTCCGTTTGTGCAGTATTAGCTGCAGCAAGCCCAGAGATTTAAGGTTAGCTGCTGATAGTGGAATTTTCACTCTCGTTGAAAACAGATGCTGCTGTATCCACAGAATTCTCAGAAGAAAAATATACAAAGCAAGCCTGAGTCTTCTATTGACTTTCAGGCACGTGCAGCTCAGTGAGAAATGGCAGAATTGTTCCTGATTTAGGTCATAAAAATTCAAGATAAACCCAGAGGAATCCACAGCAAATAAGCGAAACAAAAGAGACAGGCTTTTGGTCCATGCTACTCCATTCTTTATGCTATGAAAGACAAAACCAAAATATTTATTTGCTGCTTAAGTAAAATTATAGAATATATTTTGCATCATTGCTAAACATGGTACAACCTATAAAAATATGCAGGTAAGATATGAGGAAAAAAATAGAGATTTTTCTGTCCCAAAGTAATTTGTAGTTTGATTGAGGGGTGCTTTTGGGTGGATCTGGCTTTAAAATATTCTTCTTAAATATGTCATCCTTTGTGTCATAAATATACGTGTACATATATTTAGACCATTTTTAGAAGACAGTGATTAATTATTCTAAATTAATGTTTACTATTTGAGTATCAAATCTATGAATAACATAAGGACCTCAAAATTTGTGAGGTCCAAACATGTTCAGGACATTCTATATACTTCTGCATTAATTAAGAAGCTGGCATCTGCTACCCAAAAAATTACCTTTGGACAAATCTTCTAATGTGTTTGGGTTTGATTCCCCTGCCCAGACGAAAAAAAAGGAATATAAAAAGATTATTAAAAGACCTCCTCTCTCCTCATTAGTTGATTCCTTTATAGAAAAGCTTGTGATTAGTTGATTAATATATTATAGAAACTACTTGCAGTTTCTTGAATCACCTTTCTAAGGAAGGTTGGTTCAGCAAACAAAGTAAAGCAGACCAGAGAGCTACCGACAATCCAAATGTGAAAAAGAAGGAGGAACTCAGTGTGTCTGAAATCCTCCCATAAAACTGAACTCCAACTCAGTTCTGAAGCAGAGGGAAAATGTCTGGACTGCTCCTGGCTGACTCATACACTCTGTCCCAGGTACAGAGCCAAAGCAGCACAAAGAATTCCCAGAAGTCTCATTTCCACGCAAGAAATGACTCTTCAGAAGAGCTTGGGGATATGGCAGAGAATAAATCAGGTGAGAGTGAGGTGTGTGTCAGAGTGCATTGTGGCATGGAACTCCACGGAGGCTCCCAGTGACTGTGACAGATAAAACTGCCTCAAAGAGCTGTCGTGGCATTATAACTTTGCCCAAGTTATAATGAGGGACCACTCTGTACAGCAGAAAAGTTTGGTGTTGTTACAGAAAGGAAACACTTAACTGTTTGCTCATGGTCCTGCCATTCCCAAGTCAGGGAACATGGAGTTAACACCTCCTGGGTGTTCTGGTCTCTGTTTAATATTATTCGGAGTTTGCGTCAGTAAATGTGCACCTTCCATATTTGTCCCTTAGAGTCTAGCTGCTAGGGGTTTACAGATTTTTATTCCTTGTTCCTAATTATTGTTACAGCCGTGAGGGAGATTATTTGACTGAGCTGACTGAGATACATGAGCCAACTCTTCATCCTGAGCACAAAACTCTCCAGCCCGAAGCTGCCTCCACCGATGAGTTAAAAACTTGCCATCCAGCTGTTCCGACTACTAATGCATCAATTACAAACCGTGTAATTTATGACTAGGGCTGAAGCTGAATGTGTGATGATAAAAAGCCTTGCAGTAAGACAAGGGCTCCGTGATGTTATGAATTATCTGGCTGTTCTCTCTGCACAATCCTGGGTGGATTGCAATCAGCCGGCGAAGCAATGTAGAGGACCTTTCTCCCTCTGGAGCCATGGGGAGTACTGCCATGAATATCAGAAGGAATAGAATCAGCCCCAAACCCTTAATTTGAGCATTACTTAATCTCTGTACTGAGAGCTGGTTGGCTGACACTTGGATTTGGAAGTCAAAGACTCTCTCCTGAAAGAAACCTGAGGTGCAAGAAACCTTTGCCATAATTTGGGCAAAACTCAGCACGTTTGTGATTGCCAGAGTTTGATCTGTCACCTCTCAAGAGCTACACTGTGTTTGATGAATGAGACTCTAATTGAATTCAAGCAGATAAATTGCAGGTTACAAAGCAAACTGAAGTGTTCTTACACATTTTGATGCTTCCATCTTACAGACACAAAAAAGAAACAAGACATAGACAATCAGTCATTTTATATCCATGCTCTGCTTTTTATAGGGAAGCATGACAAGTGTGTTTTATTACAACTGGATATTTATTGATAGAGAGAGCATTAAACCTCAGATATTTCTTTTCCCTTGTATCATATTCATAAGAAAGAGGGTGGGCACAAAAAATATATGTGTAGCGACTAGAAACAAAATAATTTGTTTTGCCAGAATTTATAGAAGTTTCTGGTTTTTCGTTTCTCTTCTAGGGTTTTGAACTCCACTTCTGCGTTGGAGAGGGAACAGTCTTAACCATGTGGCTCATCCCAAAGCCTTCAGGGTTCTTGAGTCACACATTTAAGACCAATGCATTTCTTTGATAATCATGAGGTGTTGATAAAAAAGATTGTCTTGGTTTAGGAAGACAGGTATCTGCTAGGTAAAATTACAATCAGAGGCTCTTTGGCAAAGATTTGGGAAATAGGAATAGCAGTTCTTTACTAGTATGTAATACAAAGCAAACAAACACAAAAAAAAACTCCCCCCCCCACCAAACAACTACAGCATTAATGACAAACGACAACAGTACCAAGAACCTTGAGGGCTTTGTTTCACAAAACCCAGGGCAGTTTGGTTTCGGTGTCCCTGCAGGATCCTCAGAGCACCAAGCTGGAACAGTGGAAAAGTCCCGGGCTGGTAGCTGGGATGGCAGGGTGTCCCGGCAGGCAGGGGCAGGATGTCCCGGCAGCGCAGGGAGTGCAGGGTCACGCTGCAGCAAGAGGAGCAGCGCCGAAGAAGCTGAAGACGAGGCAGAATAGCGGCCCAGCTTCTGCTCGGCGGGCTTTGCGGCGGCTGAGATCCTCGAGGAGCGGCCGACACGCGTCTCCCGAACGCCGGAAGCAGAAAAGCACGCAGCCGCCTCAAGCTGTGTCTTTTACCTGCGTTATCTCCCCCTTCCACCTTTTGTCCATCTCTTTGTTTCAGCCAAGCACTCTCAAGTATCCAACACCCGGTCCCCTTGGCAACCCGTGGGGAAAAAATTCCCCAGAGAAAGAAGGAACAAACCCAACCCCCAACAAAGATGCTGAGATTTTTATTTGGATTTGGGGTTCATAGATTTCATGCTTCCTGGAAGAAATGTCAGAGGGAGAGGCTTTCTTCTTGTAACAAATAACAAGGATTGGAGGCTTTCACAAGATGAAGTTAAGCTTCTGAGAAACATATCAAATATTATTACCACAATAATAACATCATTAGATTGAACAGAATTACTTTGTAAGCTTTTTTTTTTTAAAATTTACTTTGTAAGCTTTTTTTTTTAAATTGTGCTGAGCTTTTATTTTGAAAATAGTCGTCCTGGTTTCTGTTTTTAAAGACAGAAGGGCCTTGTTCAACTGTCCAAACTGATTAGAGAATGTGCTGGTCACCTGAAATTCTGCATTTGCATATACTTGCTTAGTTCTAATTAAATAATTATTTCATTAGCTGAGGGAGCTAATTAATAATGCTGATATCCATTTTTTGGTTACACAGTTCTTGCCACAGACCTCAGAATTGCCTCACAAACTCAATCAGACTCAAGAAGAGTTTTCTTTCCTACAGAAAGTGCCCATGAGATAAATTAATTTCCATCCAGTTTTCAGATAAAAATATGTAATGTCCAAGTTCATAATTGCTTCAGTCTATGACAGATGTGGCAGGTCTACAGCTGCATTACTTGATTTTGCCTTAAGGCACCCCGGTCCCCATGGTAATATCAGCATTTGAAACACACGTATTACCAAATCAGAGGCTCTTCCCTGAGATTGTTACAAGTAAGAAACAGCTAACAAGAATTAAAAGGGAAATTAAACTCTATGGTTGTTATGATCATTAGCTGGCCAGTGATGGATTTCATATTGAGGGGGTCACAACTATTTGTTCAAATATTCTGAGGCAAGAAGTTGTCTACCACAGCATACCTTCTGCTTTCTTGAACAGAAATGGCTGGGGCATGGATAAAATACTTGGGAAAACTCCTGTCTGGAGGTCACTGCCTTTTACCAGAGCTGGATTGAGAGGTCTTTGAGAGCACTATGCTTTAAGGGCTATCTTACCATCAGCTTGTCTAGCTGAACTTAATTTTCCCTTAGTTCTGGAGCTGAGCAAAATCAAAGGGCAGAATCATATGTTACAGCCATATGGCATAGTAATTTTTATACAGATAGCAGCAACAAGCTGATAGTCTGTGTATTCTGACATCTTTATAGCCCTGATATAATGATGCAGGAGGACAGCAGTAGCCTCCAGAGTGGGGACATGAGATGCAGTCCAGTGAAGTACAGGCACAGAACGATACTAAAGAGTTCAGGGTGATAAACCAGCCAGCCCTGTGAATGAGCCAGGCAGAGTTTATTTTATATTAATTAGATAATTTGGAGGGTGAATATTTGTGTATTGTCACTGTACTACAACTAATTAACTGTGTGTTGTGTATTAGTTAGCATGTTAAGATTTTAATTAGACTAAAAAAATCCTTGGCTTGTGTGTTCCTCCTTCGCCAATAACATGATTTTGCACATTAAACTCTCTCTCCATCAGTCCTTCATGTTCCTCCTTTCCTTTATATTGTGATGCCACAAAATGTTTCCTACTCCTTTGTGAGTAAATGCACTCACTGACACAGTGATGGGCCCAAATAATTTCTGTCCTCTCTGGCGGCAGTAAGAGGCCACCCATTTTACCGCCCCAAATCAGAGGTGTGTCCTTCAAGGCAAAGAGCTCCTGCCTTCCATATGCCCATCACTGGCACACCGTGCATGTGAGACTTGCAGAGCTCAGCTCCCCTGCATTCCCCTATGAATCCAGGGAGCAGCAGCACCTCTCCTTCCCTCCATGACCCCACACACAAGGGGGTGATGAGGGGAAGGGGTACAGGGTGGGGAAAAGCCACCATGCCACATTGCAAGTGACAAGCACATCGGCAGAAAGGGTCCCACGAAGCATCTCCTGTGTCCTGCTCCATCGATGCCCCAAGCGCCACGGAAAACTGGAGAAACCTGAGCTGCCCTCCCCTCCTGACCCCTGCCAGGGGTGCTTTCAATGAGCTGAATGAAGAAATTGAGCTTGCACACAATGATAGCCACCCTGTTTGTTTACAGAAACATTTTCCCACATCTTCCGTGGATTCAGTTTTAAGAAGGGTGAAATTTTCAAGGCTGGGACTTGTCCTCAGATGTATATAGGTATCCAGGGCCTAGCACAGCCAGGGCTCTGTGCTGAGAAAAGTCTCTGTATCCTACCAAATCAGGAAAAACTGTCACAAAAATAATGTCAGTCCTTCCTCTTTACATGGGCCTATGTTAAAAGAATAAGCAAGTACTTGGCCAAGAGAAGAATTTCTTCTTCCTTTGGAGTGGTGTCAGCCAGCAGAATTCACCACTCCAAACAGCACCCGGACTGCTGTTGAATTTAAAAAAGGGGGGTTGAATGGTCTGGATCAGGCGATGCTTGTGGCTGGTGCAGCTGTATGGAGACAAAAGGAAAAACTGAGAAGGACTGAAACCCTTATAGAATGACACGGATGATTTAACCCCTAGAATGAACAAGCTAAGGACTGGGAACACACTTGTGATGCAGATATTTCTGGACTGTAAGAAAAGTAGGAAGAGAAGGAATTGAGTTAATCTCCAAGTAAAATAAACAAACTAACAGTGACTGGAAATAACAGAATAGATAATCCGGAAAATTTCCTGGGAGGACTGAAGAGCTTTCAGATTCCCTACTTTAAGACAGCGATTCATGCCGGGAATGTACACAGCAGGCATTGATAGCCTACCTGATCTAAGAGTAGCTCATTTCAAAGATTTGTAAATCCACAGGATTTGTAGATTTCTGGGATCTGAAGAAAGTGTTGCAGGTTTGCGACTGATTTTTCCTTGCACTTAAAACTTGGGGGATGTATTTCTATTGTTTTGATGGAGGTGAGGAAACTGAACTTCAGATGTCTGGAACATCCCTCTTCCTCCTCCTCAGTCTGAGAACAAAAGCAAAGCAAACAGAAATGAGATTTAGCACATGCACCCACCAGAGAGGACTAGAGCCAGCTTTGCATTCCTCTCTTATTCTCTGCCTCCAAATTCTACCCTTCCCTCTGGAGAAGTGAATTGTTACTTACAGGAGAGTGAGACACAATGAAGATTTATTTAGGTATAATTACAAAACACTCTGAGACCCCAAGATGAGAAGTGTGCTAAAACTGAATCCAAACTCCTCTGAAGCCCAAAAGGATATCTTTAATTTATGGGACAATGGAGCAAGCCCATATATACTGCAAAATTACTACTGAACTTTACAGAGTAAATGGCTGTGGCAAAGGATAAGTCAGGTTGTGCACAGCACTATGAAAACAGAATTAATTATCCTTTCATGTGCCTTTGCATTGTATTATTTCAAAGATATATTCTTGCTATCCCCATCTAAGTTATAGGCTGTTAAATTATCAGCACAAAGACTGCAACAACTGAAAACAAACCAGGAACAATGGTCTGAGCTTCTCTGTCTGTGAGAACAGGGCAAATGGCAAAGGCTGTTTTTCAGCGCTGAGTTGAACATAACATATATAACATGTGACAGCAGCCCCAATCAAATCACTATAGCACAGAGACAATACTCCCCCAGTGTCGGGCTCTCTGTGCTGAGAGCAATTTCCAATTAATTTTCCTCATTTACGAGGTAGATGCTAGAGCAGTTGTGAAGGAGTCCAAAGGCTTAGTGGTAAATGAAAAATCCTCTGGTGTGCTTCATTTAATGTGCTTCTCCCAGGAAGCACAGGCAGAGAGAGTTTGAGAGCTTATTTCTTTAGGGGACAGACAGACAGACATGTTCCGTTCCTCAGTGTTTTCAGCACTCTCCATTTACTCGAAATTGAACACACACAATAGATCAAGTTGTCCTAACGGGGACAGGAGAATTTTCATTTCAAGGATTTTCATTTCAAGAATTTTCATTTCAACTCCATGTGTAGCTCCCCCGAGGAGGTACTGAATAAGAAAGTGAGAAGTTTTAAAGAAAATGTTGTTATGAGCGAATTTTCTCTTTAATGGGGTTAACTCCCATTGGCCACTGATGTGACAAGCACTGGCATATCCTCCATGTACATGAGTGGAGAGGCCAAAGCTGAGATTTGATGGACCTGATTCTTGTTTACTTTGCTATAGATAGCAATGTAATTTAATCTTTGTATTTACTTGTATGGGTATTTTGTTTATTTGTTTACACCTATTTGAAAGCCCTGAAAAACTGCAAGAATTGGAGTAAAAGAGGTTGTACCATAAATGAGAGCTCACAAAATGAAGTTGGCTCAGGTTGCTAAATGACTCCTACAGCTGAGTTTTAAATATCTCCAAGAAATCAAAATTCCACAATCTACCTGTGTCTGTGTCCCTGTGATGACTAACTTCATGGTAGATTTATTTTATCCACTTGGAATTTCCCATGTTCCAACCCGAGTGCCCATCACTTCCCATCCTTTCCTTGTTCACCTCTGAGCTATGCCTGACTCTGTCTCCTCCACACGCTTTTCTTTGGTTGCTACAGACAGCAGTAAGGTCTCCCCCAGACTTTCTCTTTTCAGGCTGAAGAAACCCAGCTTTGGAAGACTCTCTTTGTTCATCACAGCACCCAAATAAATCATCTTAATGACCTTTCACTAGATTCACTTCCGTTTGGCCATACTGCTCTTGTGTTCAGGGGCCCAAAACCAGACACCCTGCTCCAGACACGGTTTCACAAGCACTGCTGGAGAAATGGAATCAACTCCTTCTCCCAGTCAGTCCCCAGCTTTGTCCCAAGCCCTGTAGCCCTATAGCTATTTCATGTTTAGTTGTGTTTTTCAAACCTTTGTACATTAAATTCAGCTAGTGTTTTGCATTTTGCATTTGATTTTAAGGAACCTGAAGTGTGGTCGATGTGTGTCCATTGCCACAGTCTGGCTGCTGCATAAACCTTGGTTTGAGTGAGTTCCAGAAACTCTGTTCCACCAAAGAATAATATGGTACTGTCTACAAAATCTGAGAGTGAATAAAAGAAAAATAATGAGAAAAAGACCATACATGACATATCCTTCTTAATTACATGTTATAATAATGTATCTTAATAATAATATATTTTAATAATGAGATTATTGGTTATGCAGTGTATTATTATTCTAGTAGCTATAATATAGTAGTTCTATATTATAGAACCTATAATCCTAATAAAGAGCCCAGCAGTGTAAGAAATCAGGTCACAGAAATCTGGGGGAAATGAAAGGATTAATATCAATGTAAACTGTTTTGGATTTGACTGACTATTGCATCCACTTAACTGCAGCTATTCCAGCTTCTTTCTCTATGGGAGTGTCACTGTCTTCTTAGGGAATACAAAGGATTAATTGCATAGTTTAGAATGATTCTCTGGGTATGAATAAAATTCTTTTGTTTTCCAACACAGAAATATTGTTCAAAGTGTGTTTATTCTAGTGGGAAAAAACCCCAAACCCCATATTTCTGAATAACAGCTATATCAGAATGATAATTTCCTTTGGTAGAAGACCTGTTCTTCAACAGGAAGGACTTCCTCTTACCAACATCTTTTTATAAAGGTTTATATTCATATTAGGAAGATGTCATTGCTGCTATTAAACAAGGCTTTATGAGCTAACGGGGGGAGTAAAGTAAGACAGAAATTGATTAACTGATGGCAAGATTGAAGTTTTTGATGCAGATTTCACAATACATTGGAAATAAAAAAATCACAGTCCCCTATCATCATTTGTCAGCATGTGATTTCTTATATCTTTCATCCTTATTGATGTATTTCATTGAGTTTACAATGTTATATTGACCTTATCCTGGTTCTAGTCATCAATTTCTATCTTTAGGATATTTAAGGATAGTAAATCTTTAAAGTTATTGCAGTAAACCTTTCTCTTCAGAGGATTTATTATTTGCTACCAGAGGAATGAGATTTTTAATGACTCACATTTTAAATTATTTCTCACTTATAGGCAGTTTTGACCCTATAGGAATAAAAATGAAGTACAGGTCTCCTCCTGGGTCCCACAAGGAGAGCAATAACACCTGACTACTTACAGCATTACTGTTTGCATTAACTTAAACTGTGGGAATATGCCAAAGAAATTGCATTTGATTTCTCATTAAGTTCCATAAATTTTAGTATGCTTTATTTCACCTTGTTGGGACTCATTCTCAGGTTTGGTTTTGGTTTGTTTTATTTGCAGCTCTGTATTGACATTAGGGAATAGAAAAAGTTGGCTGTCAGATATGTTTTTACAGGTCACATCGGGGTAATTTAGAATTACTTTACCAATGATAGAACTTGGGTTCATATGAAGAGCTGCAGATACCATTTTCTTTTACCAACGTTCTACACCTCATTAGCACAAGGGTTGCTCTTGCATTCTGTGGATTCTAGGCCTGTGTTGTCACAGCTGCACTTACTACAAAAAGAAATTTGTCATTAATTTAGAGATATAAAGCAGAAAAGGATTTATTTAGCTTACAGAGTTACAAAGCCGGAAAGTATCAGGCTTCTAAACTGAAATATTGTCTGTACTTTTAGGGCACTATAAGCACAGGGCAGTGAAGTTGAGGAATCTGGACACTGAACAGTCCAGAAGATTCTCTCACAGGAGCTCAGCTGTTTGTATTTTTCAAAGCTACCCTCTTCACTTCCAATACTATATAGATAATGTATAGCTGCCTTTATGGCTGCTATGGTGAGGCTTCTGAGGCTGCCTGTCATATCCATCTACATCAGCATTACAGCTCCTGGACAGGGGATTTCTTTTCCAACCTCTTTAAGTGCTTTTTGGGCATGTTTCAACAGGGAGTTCAGGAGAGCAGCACCTCTGCAGCAGAGTCCTGTCAGTGTCAGAAAGGTTTCCTGGCTGCTTACACACTTTTGTGTGCAGCAGGGAGTCCTGAAAATACCATACAGAAGCAAGAAACACAGGTGCAAATCAAGATTTTTTTTTTTTCATTTTAAAAATGACGGCAAATTTTACTCAAAGTGCTTTTTCCAGTTGGTTCTTCAACTGGAATTTTATGAGCATAAGAGGGACACGTGTATTAGCTATCAGTGGGTGTAAGTATATTGATACTGCTCACTAGATCAGTCTCTCAAAGCTGTGAACACTTAAAGCCAAGCTCACTCAACACCAAACCCCAAACTTCAACTCCCACAGCACTCAGGGTGCAAGAGCCAAAACATGAAAGCTTAACTAGTTTAGAACATTTGTGTTTTGCAATTAAATGGTACAATGCAATTTCCAGGTAATTTTGAACACCCACTAAATAAGTATTTAATATTTGGATCCTACACCTGAGTCAGGGGACAAAACAAAGTACTGTAGCTACAATGGGATGCTCTAAGAGAAGCCACTCAAAGTCCTACCACTCTCCTATAACTGCTACCAACATCTTCTATGCAATTCTGGAACCCCAGCTGTTCAGAGGAACAAATCCTTATGCATCCCTGACCTTACTCATGGCCACTTTGGGCTCTGAAAGATTTCCTCCTTATCAACTTCCTAGCCTAATGTGTCCCGGGCAGACCTTCAGCTCCTGCTGAGACCAGCAGAGGTGGAGAATGGGCAGCTGAGGATGGGTTGGGAGCACCTTCCTAGGGTTTAAACAGACTGAGGGTTAAAAAAGACACAAAGAAATAAACCAAAGACAAGTTGGAGAGGAGCCTATTTGTTTTTCATACACCAGAGAAATAGCTGAAGCATGGAACAGCCACGTGTAAAATATGAAGTTTGTTGGAAAGCTGACCTTGGCAGCAAAGCAAAAAACGCCTGAGAGACGATACCGGTTCTGCATCCAATTGCTGTAAGACTGAAAACAAAAGCAAAACAATGTTACAAGAAAGATGCCCTATTTCTCCTCATTTGCAAGGATTTGAAACAGACTTCCATGGAAATCAATCTGCAAACGTATATTCTTACCCACATTAGAAACCTCACACATTTTTGCAACAGGATTTATCATCTTGGACAGTGCCGAGTGTGAACCAGGCAGTCTCTGAAATAAAATTATGAATTTGATCTAGAGATGCTTTAGATCATATTATTTAAATTGTTCAGTCTACAAATTTCCTGGAAAAGTAAGGGTCTCATAAAGAATATTAAACTTCATGTGGCCACATATTGAAACAATAAAAAATGTTTTGAAACAACCAAAATAGCGTAGATAGGTAAGGTATGGCTCTGTTCTCTTGACTAGACAAAAATCAAATGTATTTGCAACAAATCTAATTTAAAAAAAATAAAACAATTCTATGTTGTCCTCATACAATATACCTTGCAGTGTTTTACAAATACAATTTGATTATATTCAAAACTATCTTCATTGAAGGAAATAGAGAGACAGATAACACACTTCCCTAAGATACTTATTCCTGCTATAAAAAGAAAAGACCATATGTATAATTCCTGTTTGCTTCTGGTGTCTATATTTCAGGTACTTGCTATGACAGATTTTGGGGTTAAATTTCTCTATTAATTTTATAATCTCCCTTGCCAAAACACAGCATGAATATCTATGTATATTGCCACATTTTTCTTATTAATCTTTCAACACAAGCAAGCCATTGAGGAGACACAGTGAGAACTTAACCCCATGTAGCACAAGCTGGTAGCTCCTCAGCACAGAATGTGACCTAGCTGGAACAGGCAGGGCCATTTGATACCAAACTCCAGGGAGATAACACTGACCCAGAAGCCTGAACACAAGAACAATATTTTCAGCTGCAGACCAAGAAGCTGGAGGTTCAGAATGACCTTGCAGTGCTATGTGATGCTGTGGCACAGGCAGCAACTTCATCAGAACATCTTCTTCCAGCAGCTGGACCAAGCACACTGAGCCCAGAGGGGCGACAATACAGGAGAACAGACAATCTCCCAATGTTCAGGCACACTGGTACTGCCTTTGGTGTTCTTTTGAAACGTTATTTATTTTTCTGTATCAGTTTAGTATGAAACGTTCCAAGAAATTGATGTCCTTAATTTAACCACAAAACAGAAACACTCTGGACACAGAGTCTGCCTGAAGTGAGGGAAATGTGTTGGGGGGATAGAGATTTCTCTTTCTGTATGCATTGAGTAGTTGAGAAATCACCAGCTGGTGTGGTAATCAAACTATCCTTCTGTATCAGGAATTTGCACACTGAATAAGCCTCCACATCATTTAAAAGTTTTATCACTTTATTAATAACTTTATTCATTATATGCAGATAAATGAATACATTTACAGCTTCAAAATCAGGCTCCCCTTGTGATAAACACTCAATATTCATTCTCACTCCTATTATTTTCCTCTGCGAAGTGCTCAGCTACAAGGGCAGAGATGACAGAATCTGTCTCACTTTAACAACATAGTCAACATTTATAGGCAGACAGAAGGAAATTGAAAGGATCCCATTTTACAGATACTATATGAAGCAGAGAGAGTATGTCACTTGACTAATTACACAGAAAGCACAAGAAGAAGGTGAAAATAAATGGCAGTTCTGGTTGAGTCTATGCATCTTCCCCAGCTGATAACAGACAGATTTATACTGGTGGCTGGAAACAAAACCTCCGGCCCACTAAGAAATTATCAGGAATCATGAGTGAATTTCTTATCACAAATTCAATATGGATAAATCATTTGTTATTATTAATGTTATTTGTGTCATCATGGCTCCCAGAGAACAAAAATCCCATGACACTGAGATCATGGGAAAGATTCAAAATAACTCCTTTCATAAGTGAATCACAAAACTGGAATTTGCGAAATGTCTTTGAGGAGCAACCATTTCATGTTTAAATTATAAAAAGGTTCTCCCCCCAAAAAATTGATATCCAGAACAGAATCTTCGGCAAAATTGTTAGTTGTAAATATCACAAATTATGTAATCTAGCTGGGAAATGTTAAATGAAGACATTTTTAGTTTCACTGTAACTCTGAGCCCTTAAAGTGCACTTGGATTTCATTTTTTCTCAGTGAGACCTAATAACTCCACAAAAGTGAAGATTGAGATTCTTCAGGGTTTGAAGTATCAAATAAAACCATGAAATGCTGAAAGTTTGAAAATGAAGCTGCAGCAATTAGTAGTGCTGATTTCATTATTTCAATGTTTCTGGCCAAATAGGAGCGTGGCTATGAAAGCAAGCACCACTGACTGGTGCAAAGACAGTCTTTGCTTTCTCTCCTAAACAATCATAGAAATATCAACAGGCAAAGTTCTCCTGTTGGCCTGCTCCAATGCAGAAAAATAACTGCAAAATAAATGCAACAATAGTTGTGGGCTCAGTATTTGGTTGTTTTTGCTTAACATTTCCCATTTATTTCCCCCTCCCCACTAAAAAAATGGAGCAAACTGGAGGCTGCTGCATGGATCAGGTGATCTTCAAGCTAGTACCTGACTCCCAGCATTGCCTCACCAGTTGGAACACTGCTGATTGCTTATAAGGGAAAAATAAATCTATTTTTCTGCAAGAGTCCCTTCACACAATGCAGACACTCTACTGCAAATGTAAATCTTGCATCAAACCCTTGCTTGAGCAATCTCAGCATGAATCACCAGCTGCAGGGGATTATCTCCATCAGAGTATGTGCAAAGGAAGAAGAGGCCATTTCTTAAGGGAGCTGAATATGTAACATAAATCTTTGTCTGTAATGAAAGATTTACTTTATAATTCAAATCAACTCAGTTCTACTGGAAAAGAAGCTTTTCACGAGAAAGGTCTGCAGGTGTATCAAAAATCACTTAAATATGGGAACTAACTGCATTTATTTCCATCATATCAGTTAAAAGTATCTCAAAATAAGCAACATTTTTTTAAATTATTGTGCAAGTATTTTTCAATGACAGCAGGTTTGCTCATTCTAGACTGTAAATAAATCTGAGCAATCTTAGCTTACAGTTCTAAGTTTCTGATATTAAAAAAAAAAAAAAAATGTAGCAGAAAGATGAGTGGAACATTCCACAGGGAAAACAGGTAACTCTGGAAAGGAGACAAGGTTTTATGGTTCAGGACTGCTGAGTGTGTGACCTCCTTGAGGAGATTACCCAGTAGTGAAGCCCCTCTGCCAAAACCGTCTGTCTTCAGCCTTAGTGTACATTGTCCTGGACACTGAGCTGCTTTATGAGAGCATGCAGCTCTTTAGCTATAGTGCAGATAGCGATGCTCTGCCAATATTAGAGATTAAAACTTGCTGATGGCTTTGAAGATTAGGATCTGACCCTCAAACTGGCAGACAGAATAGACCTGAAGCTAAAAAGATCAGACGCATAATATCTGCAGCTCTTAGTCCCGCTGAAAATAAGACATTGCATTTTTCCAGCATAAGCCCTGGTGTTGTCTTTACCTTTGGGCAACTGTGGTAACTGATGGGATGCTGTAGTCAGGGTCTCTTCTGGCAGGATACTGGGAAATGGAATGGAGAGTAAGGATGAGCTTTGACCATGCTGCTTCTGAATTTAATAAATTGGCTGATATTTCTGATCACATCAACATCTGGATGGAAGAAAGAAAATATATTCTAACTGCACAGGGAGCTCTGGGAGGCAGCTACTGTTATTTTGGCACGGCATACCATTAATCTGAATAACTGGTTCTTCATTCAAGCATTTAATACTGTGGAATTTTTGATGCTGAATCTTTCTGTGGAAAATTACATATCCAAACAATGATACTTGATATATAGTTGGTATCATTCCATTTTCCCCAGGTGGTATCATGTAACTACTGAAGCAGGATTTCTGTCCAGGGCAACTTGGCAGAAAAGGAATTCTTGCTCCTTACTGATCTCACCACAATGCTTTAGATAGGGTGTGCTGGTTTTGGCTGGGGTAGAGTTAATTTTCTTCCTGGTAGCTAGTATGGGGCTGTGTTTTGGATTTGTGCTGGAAACAGAGTTGATAATGTAGAGATGTTTTTGTTATTACTGAGCAGGGCTAGCACAGAGCCAAGGACAAGTGAGTGGCTGCATGGTGCTTGGTGCCTGCCTGGCTTTAAACCACGACAGAGGGAATGACTGACTCCTGTGTAGCATTGAGTGGCCAAATTATTCATTAGCCTGCTCCACTTTGTGCTGTAAACGGGTTTTCTGCATTGATGGTTAGAAATTCCATCAAAAGTTGGAATATTCACACACAGTTTCCATCCTGTGCCACAGGAAAGTCTTGCCCTTTCTTTGCATCGTTGCTCTCTGCATCCTAATACTAATATCCAGTAAATCCAGCACCAGAAATATTTGCAAGCCTTACTGTTTCCTGAGAATCATTTTTGTCTAAAAAGAGGAGGATGAAATAGTATGATAAGGGGAGGCTTCCAGTATACACTGTTATCTCTAGGCTCCTATTGCTTCCATGAAATTCATGGTGGACTTATTTCTCTGAAGGAAGCTTGTGACTTCCATTAATAAATATATGTTTCTTTGGCAGTCAGAACCACTTCAGGCTAGTTTTGCAGATCGTCATGTTCTGGAGCCCAAATGTGACAGGTTTATTGTATGTGTAAAAGTAATTCAGAGAGGTGGGAATCTGAAAGGTGCAGCAGGTTTGGTTTCTGCTTTTGTTGCACCATTTTTCTTCAATTAACTGAGTTCTATGGAGTATTTAATCTACCTAATAAAGTTGGTGGAAATAGAAATAATCTACTATGACTAAGATATCACTTTACAAATGCCCAGTGGATTAACTGGAAACAAGTGGTAATTTCAGTTACCACTAGAAATAGGCTTGATTTTTTTAGTCACTGCTCAATAATCACGTCCAAGCTTATTGGGAAAGATTCATATTTCTTTTATAAGTTGTTTAAAAATTCGGAATACCATACATTTTCTAAATTATTTGGAATTATTTTAATTCAGGGGCTAGAAATAACTTAACTGCCAGGGGCAGCTACATGTCTTTTGGGAAGCAGCTAATGCATGTGGAATTTCTATAAAAGGGATAATAGTATAGAAACTTTCTTCAATCCTGGATGAAGTATAGTACAAAAAATTTTATGGCAGAGTAATTCATTTGTGATGAAATTACAGACATTACTGTCAAGACTCCACTCAGAGGAGGTATGAGAGCAGCGAGAGCAGGACTGCAAGACCCCACATTTCCCCGCAGTGCCCCAGCAATGACTTTGGTTCTTTCTTTGCCTTTCTGTCTTAACTCTCGGCTGAGATTGCCCACAAAACACACAGATAAAATTCCTTTTCTTTCTCAGCAGACACCTCAGGGAGGCGAACAAAAAAAAAAAAAAGGCTCACTGAATAAATGTCACCCAGTCAAAGAGGTCAGGCTGTGTAATCACTGCTAATGGTCCATTCTTCTCACTCCATTTGCTTCCTACTTGCGGGTTGATGGAAGATGCTTCTGGCAGGTTGTTGGAAGGTGCTTCAGAACTCTGAGTTTACAGATGCCTTTGGTCATTTCCAATGGTCTAATGCGAGATAACACGGCATCCTTGAAATGCAAAACCAACAAGAAGAGAAGAAAGAACCTGACGGAAGACAAAATTAATTTGCATCCTGACTTTTCAGGTCTCTGCTCTTGGGAGTGTGTCTGTGTTGGTGGTTCAGGTAAAGCTCTTTGATAAGTAAGAGACTAAGCAGGTCACAAACACAGTGCTGGGAAAGCCACTGAGTGACTGGAATGATTTTTTTTTTTTGTATGACAATGCAGAAATTATGAAGAACAGTAGGCAAAGGTCATTTGAGATGACCCTCTATATGAAGATATCACAGGAACATCAGAAATGCCCATGAAGACACACCATTATATTGCATCATTTGTGACACAGAAGCTGACCTCATCATTCAAAGAAAGTGACTTTTTATTGCCCCCTTCTACTGACTATACTCACACTTGGATACCTGGTGGTGATACAAATCAGTCCAAATCTGACCTTGGTCAGAGGGTATGGCAAAACCCAGGAAAAAAAATAGCATTCATATCTTGTCCTTACTCCAGAGCTGTTCTTCTAGCAGAGTACTAAAAAAGAGATCCACAAACTTTTCTTCATCAGTTGTAACAGTGGCTGCCAATGGCAGTGCCAGTTCTCATTCCATTTTGCATTTCTGTGTCACAAATGTAAGTCCTACTCTTCGGAATCTTTCACACTACACTTGCAAAATGTGGGCTGAAAAAATCACTTTTCCCATCCTGCTTCATAATAGTTAGAAAAATCTGCTGTTTAACCCGAGAAAAATTTCCACTGCTGATTGATTCCTAGGTCTGTTTAGCTGATTATAATTCCCCAACCTACCCTTATGTGATTCACACCCATACATCTGCTCTAGCTTCAGCATATAATTGTTATTCCATACAGACAGCCCAGTATTTATTCAAACAAGGGTGCTCTTGTGCGTTTCTTCTATTTTAGCTTCTCTTAAAAGAGTAAATCGGTCACGATACATTACATTGTATGTGTGTGTTTGTGCGTGGGAATAAAAACTAATTTTATCGTCCTCTCAAAGGCAGCAGTTGATTACCAAGACAGAAGAAATAAAAGAAGTATGTTAAATGGAGTACTGTATATTTACATGAGAGACAGCGCATTCCAGCCTTCTCTAAAATACTGTGGCTAGTTAAAAAAAGATGATGGTTTCTGTTATTTTCCAACATTGTTTTCTGTATTATAAAACAAGTATCTGGTCTCTTGCAGATCTGTTCCTTCAGTACAAGAAATCTAGGCCATGACTCTGTGACACTGCAAGTCTTTGAGTCCAATGTTATCATTTTTTCCTGGGAGAAGCAAAGAAGATGCTGGTGGAAAAAGCAAGTTGGTACTGCTTGGATTATCTTCATAAAAGAAGCTGAAATGAGTTTAAAAAACATTTGTGCTCAGCCAGAGTCAGCTGATTTGGCTCTCAGGAGTTTGTATGAACTGTTAGTTCATGGGTTTTTTGGCTTGTGCCTGTGTTAGGACTTGGGAGAGTTCAATGAACCCAGATCTCAAAGCAAAACTATTTAACCTTCATTTTCTAGTGGAAATGGGGTTTTAAAGCTAACTTTAGATTTCTGGAAAACATTTTAGGTGTAATCTTAGACTCATTCAACTTGTTTTGTGAAAACAATCCAAATATAGACTTGGAGAGTTGGAAGTTTGGCTTTTGGTTTAATGCATTACACAAGTAGGGATCGACTTGTAAAACATCTTACAACTACAAGCTTAATGCCAATCATGTGGTATCTGGATGTGGAATCTGAGCTACTTTCAGTAACATCCATTAAGATACAAGTTCAGCGCTGTTTTGGTTTTTTTGGTTGGTGTGGTTTGTTGTTTTTTTGTTTTTTTTTTTTGGTTTTTGGTTTTTGGTGTTTTTTTTTTGTTTGTTTGTTTTTTTTTTTTTGTAGAAGTATGAAGATTCTCAGCAAAGGAATTAATAGATGTTTCATCTTGAAACCTTTGTTCTTCCTAACACTGTCTTCCACGCTACTTGCAGTCAGATCAAGAGCCTATGAAAGCATTATGTTTGTTTTTATCTACTCAATCTCATTATAGCTCTGAACAAACATCCAGTAACTGTGTTTCGATTCAGACTCGCTTCCCTTTGAGTACTGCGCGTTTTACAAATGGAATCAAACCAGCAGCTGCCACTCCTGAGACCAAGAGACTCATAGGCAGTAAAATGAAAGCTCGCACAGAAAGCCAAAACACAGCTTTCATCTGATTCTTCCGCATTGTCATCAACTTCTGCTGGGGGTGGGGGGAAAGGGGCAAAGGGAATACATGAATTTAGTTAGCAAAGCATTTGCAAAGCAATAAGGATAATGTCCAGCAAACCAGCTGTGGCTGTCACGGAGGAGCTGATAAGAGGCAGGAAAGAGAGGTAACATTAAAAGTCAAGAGAGGTATCAAAGTCTGATTAGGACCCCACGACAAAAGCCTGAAGTCCCTCTGGAAGGTAGGGTTACTGCAGTTACTACAGTGACCAAAATATTTCACTTCCAGCAATCCACTCGCACTCAGCTGCATCAGCAGTGCTCCAAGTGCTGGTTGATCCGACAGATAAGGTGGTGATCTGCCAGCTGTTTAATGGAACATGCGGAACAAATCGATTTTTTTCAGAAGAATGAAATGAATGTTCCAACATATAATTTCAAAACTTTCTGCCAATGTATTTAACTCTCTCAAGAAGAAGGAAGGTTGTTCAGAGGATGGGATTCAACTGCGTTTGGCCTCCCCTGTGATGCTGTCAGTAGGAGGGCTTTAACAAAATAACTGATAGCAGGTTTTGGTCTTTCAAACTGGCACATATTTGACCAATGATCTACAGAGGGAAATCACTATAGTTCTTGCCAGATGTAGTAATAGCTCATTCCCAGGTGCTGCGCAGATTTTTAATGGACAGTTTCTTTTTTTACTGTTACACTACAATGTAACATGCAGTTAAATTACTCATATCCCTTCGGTAGGTTACCAGCCATTACTTTCCAGCCTCTTCTCCCATTTACCACTTCACAAATAATTGTTTGTTCAGTGCCTCGAATAAATGAGATACTAGAAGCATATTTTTGATTATAGTGCTATATTCACATTAATTATTTTTAGGCATATTATTTCTATAAAAACACCAGCTGAAAACTCCAGATATGTTACTGTGATAGACAGCTTTGCCTGTAACCTGTTTGCAGCTGTCAACTCTTAAGTGGTCAAAGTGTTCAAGGGATTTGTGGGAGCTGTAGAGTGCTACTAGCTCTGTAAAATGACTTTTTTTCTTTGCCAGAAAAATTCCTGAGCTTGATAAAATTCCCACACAGATCCTCTTTACTTTAGTAAATCAAGGGTGCCCCAACTATCTCAGGGAACGTCTCTGCACTGCTTTCTTTGGATTTACTGTCCCCACAAAGATGTAAATCACGAGGACAAAAATCAAGGTAAAGGATTAGTTGTAAAACCGGTGTGGGGGAGATAGGGATGACAAGGTGACGAGCAGAACTAGACAATGTTATCGCGGCTGACACAGAACTGAATATCTCTGCCCCATTTCTCTCACAATGAATTCCTAGGACATGCTCCGGTGTTCAGAGCCAAGTGCTCAGTTTCCATAGAAATTGAGTACTTTGAGATAAGGCCTAAGATTAACTGCTTAATGATTTTTCCGTACGTGGCCCAATACATATGCCCTCAGAGTCAGGCTTTGTTGTTAAACTTTAAAGGCTCTTGAAGGGTGTGAAGGTCTCTTGGGAACTTGTTGATTTCTCCCTCATTCATGCTCAGCCAGCTGATGAGCCTCTAACTATAAGCAAAGATGGTATTTGCACCTGCAATCAAGCAGTAGGGGTGTCCACAGATTATTTCTTTTGTTTTTACTAGGTCTGAGAGCCAGCCACTTCTAGCCCAAACCTAAACTGCTCTGTCATATGAAGCTATTTATATATTTATATTAAATACTATACAAAACCTGGGTGACACCGACATTCACATGCAAATAAGATTCTTGTTTTTAGCATTCGAAATGGCAGGTGACCCGTTACTAGTACAGACTGGATTGGACGTGGCTGTGACGTGAACTAAAGCCTCCTTCCACCTTGTCAAGCTGTTCCTGTGTCATCGTCAAGAAACAAAAGGAAAGAAACATGAAATACGCTTTTGGGAATCCTAGTCTGTATTTTACATATCATAACGATATGGATGTGCAGCACCAAACGGGAAAGTTTCACAGGAACCCAACTGGCAAATAATTTCATTGCACTAATGATTTTTCCAAGTATTTGTATAAGCATAGTGAGTAAAGTTCTATTCAAGAGTCATGAGGACACTTCCTATCCTTTTGACTCACTCCACCATTAAATATTTTCAGTTCCTTGCAGTTATATAATTGTTATGCAGCTTGGGACAATAATCTCTGTTCCCCAAAATCTCAGTAGTAGTAAAAAAAAACCCTTTGCAAATCTTTGTCTTCTGTCTCCTACGTGCAAAAGCATGGCCATCATCTTCTACCATCAGTGCTATTAATTTCTTTCAAAGTTTGATCATGGCAAAAGACCAAACCCCACAACTGTAGTTACTCCAAGCATAATACTATGAGCCAAATTAATCCATGATCTAATAGTGATGACATTGGTGGATTCAGTCCAGAGACAAATGTAGCGTAAAGCTGTTTTGAAATGGAACATATTCTCAAATCTCAGAAGAGCAACAATATTTCTTTAAAAGTTGAGATTTTTATGGCCGGAGGATGGAGAGAATAGTATGAATTGCTGTTTATGCAAAGAAATTTTATTGAGTCTAGTATTTTTTTCTAAATAACACAAATATAAGCCATATACTAGCAGTCTTTCTTATCTTTTTCTTGCTATCCTCTATTTTCAAGCTCACCTATTTTTCTGGTGTGCCCTAAAAGGGATACACAGTCTAGTACATAGACTACATGTTTTTTCCATCATGAAAAAACAAAATTCTATTTTTTTGAAACTTAATTATTGTGCAAGTAATAGCAGAACAACATTATTGTGTTCCTGTTCTCTGCAGGTGCCAGACTTGCTCTCATAAACCAGCAAATATCACATTGCCTGGTGAAGAGAGGCTCACAGTCATGTTACAAACTAAGTCTTACTTATTAGAAATTAGATTATTTTACACCACTAATATTATTGGTACAAAAACTGCACTTGCAAGTGACTGCTAAAAAACAGAATCAGAAGAAAATCTGCAGGATTGTTCAAAAAATGATTAGAAAAGGCTTATCGACAAGCCTGACTGATGTTAACTGGGTTAGCTTCTGTCTTTTCAGCAGAGCTTTTACCCCTGAAAACAAGGAAAAATCCCAATTTCCTTTCTATGTCAGATCAGTTCAAGTGCTCCTAGGATAGCAAGACTGTCTGCTATGGCTGATTTTCAGAGGCTGATGTTTGAATTAATCTTTTAGAACAGCGAGTATAAACATCTTGCATTGTGAAAAACATCTTCCAAGTGAAAACATCAAAGCAGCCTACAATTGTGAACCAGTTCAGCTAAAGTTCGTTCCTGGAAATTTGTCTTGCTGTTTCTTACTGTACAGTAAGCTCACAGAGAGGTATTACAGTTGTGATGATCCTTAGAGAATAAGAATTTTGCTAAGCTGTTTCCTGGAAAGCAGGTAAACTGACAGGCAACTTTGATTCTCCTTTAGCAGAGCTTTACAATTGGATTTGGTTTTATTATGAATTGAAATTCTTTTTGCAGAGGTAAATGTTTATTTAGCTAGCCTGAGATATCAAGTGGGTCCAATATGAGACTTGAAAAGAAGCAGCAAAATAATATTACATTTATTTTTACTTTGCATTCCTTTATTTGCTGAGGGTTACCTTTAGCAACACTATGTTCTGAAGACATTTGGATAGGAACTGGGAAATCATTTCATCTCTCCTCTCTATCTGGCCAAAACTACCAACTGTTACCTCTCAAAAGACAGAAAGGGACCTGAAGACTGAGGAACAGAGAAGCTATTATGGCAGAGATAAAACAATTTTAAATATCGCTTATTGGTTTTATCATTCTATGATTGGTGCATGCTCTGAATCTGCTGGATCCCTGCCCTCCAGACAGATGGAAAGGTTCTTGACAATGTTAGGAACAATGTTCTTCTCATAAGAGCAAATAATTTTGAGATCCTGGCACTAACATGGTGGCTAAAGAAGTGATCTTATTTGTGACTTCACCAGAAGAGACAGAAAAAAAAGGTACAAATGCAACTGTGAGGTACACAATTGATAAATCTCCCATTTTCCCTCCTATCCAGCTGCCATTTTTCCTAGTAACCACTTCTCCTCCTGGCTGCTGTCTCTAACTCCACACCCTTCCCTACTCCTTTACATCCCATTTCCCTGTCTAATCCCCTTGGCCTCTATCACACATATAAACTGTACTACCAAACTTGCACAATCCAAGAAAAGGAAATGGATTCCCAGTTTCTACTCAAATGTTCTCAGGATACACTGTAGTAGACTATCCAGCTACAGACACCCATCAGAAGAGTGTCTGTGGTCCAGCACTCACATTCCCTACATGAATGTTAAAAGAAACTGCAGGAAAATAGAAAAAATATGGTCACTAGCTGTGAAAAGCTGCTGTAGAAAGGACTCCTTGACTAGAGGCACACTGATGTATTATCTGTGAAATATGATTACATCTGCCTTTTATCTTTCATCTTGTTACTCAGTGATAATTGACTGCTCAAGGCTGGCACTCATTTTTAATTATCCCCCTGGTGGATACCCACCAACACACTCTGCAATTGCTCTCACATATCTGCATGCAGCATCTGTAACACATCATCCTTCAGCAAACAGCAAGTCCTCTTCTTTTTCCTTCTTTTTTTTTTTTTTTTCCCTAAATTAGCTGTACAGATTAGTGCAGGGCATTTGGAAAAAAAAAAAAAAAAAAAAAAAAAAAAAAAAAAAAAATAGAAGTAGAGAACATCAGTGTGACCACAGACTACACTGAATGTTTCGCCATTCATTAAAATAACTCATATTTGAGGTCTACTATCAAAGGGTCTGCCCTGCTGCCGTGTCTTGGAGATTTCCATTTACCTATTTAACTAATTAATTTTAGAGAATGAAGCATTTGGTAACTTCTTGAGTGCTGTGTCTGCACAGCTGCTAGCCACAAGCTGAAATAACCATCACTAGGTCACCTCACAGTAGGAATTCTGTGAGAGCTTTACTGTTCTAATAAATACGTAAGGAGCTCCACTCAGTGGTGAGACAATGTATTTCCAACTGTGATACCTACAAAAGAAAGGAGTCTTTGGAAATGTAAATATGTATAATTAAAACATGTACTTAATTAACTCTCTGCATTATTCATTGTAACCATAGCACTAGAATCACAGTGCTTCACTAGGATAACTTTATTTATTGCAAGCAACATTTCTGAGAGAATTCAATCACTGGAGCGTGATACATAATAGCCCTGTTTAAGACAATAAAACTCAGTATTACATTTTATTACATTTTATTTTATTTTATTTTATTTTATTTTATTTTATTTTATTTTATTTTATTTTATTTTATTTTATTTTAAGCTTGCTAAACTTCCATTTGCAAGTAATAACTTTTTTTAATCTTTCCTTCATTTTCTTGTACCATGTCTAGACTTTCTTGAAAAACCAAAGCCTATTTCACCGTTCCTACCTCCTTTATTAACTTCTGGATTAAGCAAAACAGCTACAGAGGCCTGTGCCCTCTGAGGGCACAGAATTAGTGTATTTTTAAAGCAAACATTTTCAGACAGTGGGGAATAAACTGTTTCGATGGAGGTGCTACCAGGGAGAAAGTCTGAGACTGCTGCCAAAGAAACAGAATCCTGAGTTAGGTCTAGCACCAACTTTGGAGACTTTAAGAAAAATGTAGACAGGTTTATTTGCAAAATTAATTCCATATGTCCTTAGTCATATTTTCCAATACCCTGTAGTTCTGCTTGGCCTAGTGGGATGTCTAGATTTTATAGGTTTCACATCTCCATCATTTTTCTCCTTTTCTGATTTTCAGCTACTTATTGGCAAAATTGAAATATTTTTGCCTTTCTCTGCCCGTTGTGGATTTTATGTCTTCCTAAGTGGATGTCATAAGCTTTGTGTAGGTGGAAAATCATGCTCCATTTAACAGACAACAAAATCCATCAAAGCTATGAAATCATTAAAAGTACACTTCCCCTAACACAATCTTCCCATTCTTTCTGTTTCTCAACCCTGAATTTTAACCAGGTAATTTAAACTTAATACTGAGTTTTTCTTTGTACTGACCCTTAGGATCATTTTTTTTCCCATTGAAAAAGTTGACAAAATCAATTATCAGAAGAGTTTTTAAAAAATGTAAACCCAAACAGCATTTCTAGCAAGGAGACATAGCCCTATGCTTAGATAAGATTTGGAAAAATGTAAATGTAGAAGTAATATTTTTTTCCTTTGAAAAAAATCCAGAAAATCTTAAAGACACATGTGGCAACCTGTGGCTCTGAATGGAAAAACTGTTGATCTATGATACAGTGTCAGTATTCCTGAAAATGGGTCATGAAGTTACAAAATCTTTAGGAGTTACTTCTGAGAACCCTGGGGTGAAAAAAAAAATACCAGAAGAACGTGAAATACAGTGCCTATCTTAAAAAAAAAAAGCAAGCTGTGGAAGTCCGCAGTTAGCTCCAACTTCGATTTTTGGTTAATGATTTAAATACTTTTCCTAGTTGTAAGGCTTAAGAGAAAAAGGAGATGATTAACTGTCAATCATTCTGATTCTTAGTTAAGAGAAATACCACTCCCCTCATCTTTGAGTAAGGGAGGTGACACATTTTCAAGTGCCATCCTCAGACGCTTCTGAGGGCAAGTCCAGACACCACCCTCAGCTTGTCTTTGGCATAAAAATGCCCAAACCGGCGGGTGCTGCTATGTATCCCTGAAATCCCCACACCCTTCAGGGCTTTGCCATCGCCTTCCCGGCTGGAAAGGCTGATCAGGCCCCACAGTGAGCCGCGATGGCAGCTGGCCCTGCAGAAGAAGCGGGCTTGCCTTTTTGCCAGGAGTCACTTGCTGGTTTAGGAGCGAGCAGGACACAGAGGGACCTTGGCTGCGGCTCCAGGAATAACTGTGGATGGATGGATGGATGGATGGATGGATGGATGGATGGATGGATGGATGGATGGATGGATGGATGAATAATTGGATGGATGGATGGACGGACGGACGGACGGACGGATGGATGGATGGAATGGTGAGGAGGTCGCTGTTCCCTGAGCAGGATGAGGGGATAAACTGGATGGCAATGAGGTCGCTATTCCTTTGGGAAGAGGGATGAGGGGACTGAAAGGAAAGAGGAGGTGTCTCTACAAAAAAACTGTGCGCCTGGTGGTAGATAAGGCCAGATACTGAGAGGTGAAAGAAGCAATGGGGGGGAATAATAAATTTCACTAATTGACAGAGACTGTTACTCACTCAAGACTGTGCTAAATCTCTGGATTTAGAGAAAAAGAACACAAGGAAAAAGAAAAGGGAGGGGAGATACACAATAGAAAGGGGTCTATATTAAGCGATTCGGGAACTCTGTACCTCTCAAGTACCTCAGCCAATGGGGGAAGAGAGAAGGAAGCGCGGCCGGGAAATTGGGATAAAAAGGAGGCTGCGTTCTCTAACAATTTGAGAGACCCCCAGAGAAATGCCCGTGACCTCACTCTTTATTCGAATAAAGTTACAGGACTCCTCTGTTTCCTCTTTGGACGTAAAGCTCTGGTGTATGTGGATTAATTTTCCTGAGAGGATGAAGGGGACGGGGATGTGGTCGCTGTTCCCTCAAGGGAGCGGGATGCTGGGTGAACGGGACGACAGAGAGCCCGTTGTTCCATTAGGGAGCGGGATGGGGGAATGAACGGGACGGGAATGTCGTCCATGTTCCCTCAGAGAGCAGGGTGAGAGGATGAAGAGGACGGCGAGGAGCTGTTCCCTTATGGAGCGGGATGATGGCTGAACGGCATGGGGATATCGCTGTTCCCTCACGGAGCTCGATGAGGGATGAAGAGGACGGCGAGGAGCTCGCTGTTCCGTCATGGAGCGGGATGGTGGCTGAGTGGGACGGGGACGTCGCTGTTCCCTCAGGGAGAGGGATGAGGGATGAACAGGACAGCGAGGAGCTCGCTGTTCCCTCAAAGAGCGGCACGGCGGCTGAACGGGATGAGGACAGCGCCACTGTTCCCTCATGGAACGGACGAGGGGGCAGCGCGGGCCCGTCCCCCCGGCGGGGCGGTGCCGCGGCGGCCGCGCCCCCGCGTGTGACGCGCGTCCGCCGGGAAGCGCTTCCTGCCCGTCACTTCCCCCGCTGCCGCCGCCGCTCCCGCCGGGCCGCCGGACTCGTGCCCCTGCCCAGGCCCCTGCTGCCGCCGCCGCTGCCGCCGCCATGGCCATGAGGCAGACCCCGCTCACCTGCTCCGGTCACACGCGGCCCGTGGTGGACCTAGCCTTCAGCGGCGTCACCCCCTACGGATATTTCCTCATCAGCGCCTGCAAGGGTGAGCGGGACGGGCCGCTTTGTTCGGGATCCCCCGCCCCGGGGATGGGCGTGGGGGCGCCTTACCGCTCGTAGGCCGCGCATCGCCGCCCCGAGGGGTGTCGGTAGGGCGGGAGGGGTGTCGGGGAGATGTTCTGGCAACTCAGGGTGGTGACACCGCTTCAGTGTGCTCTGGAATGACGAAGGGAGTGGGCAGCGGGTTTTCTTTCCTGGTGCTTCATTGCCGGGTTAGCCGGGGGGTATCGGAACCCGCATGCGCCCGGCTGGGATCCCGGCTGTTGAGGGAGTGGGAGGTCTCCAGAATGGTTTGTTTGTAAAACTTCCCGTTTCCACCGCCTGTGCACATGGGCTGTAGATTTAAAGCGAGCTCCGGTTTGACCAGGGCAGCCGCCTTGCCTTGGTGGACACGGCATGATGAGAACTTTTTGCTCACTGTGGGAATTTTATATTCGTACATGTCTATTTTAATCTTTTGCATGCATAAGTTTTAAAGGGCATTCCTTTCTGCCTTGAAGTGCTTCCAGTTCAGCTCTACATCTTGTGTGAACAACTCTTTGATAGCTTTCCAGAAAAAAACTGATGATAGAAAAGCTTTCTATTACTACTTCATTTTTGTATCGCTGTATGTTTTAATCATGTCTCACTACAACCATGAGACTTGTTTCTACATACTGATGACCTCATAATATTGTTCCAAAGTAAAAAAAAGAAATGAGCAAGCCAAATCTGCCCTGCCTGAAGAAAACTTCAGTAAAAATAAAACCTAAGTGAAATGTTCCTTTCTAAGGAATATATCTTTTAAGATAGACCTTCCGTCTATCTTAAAACAAAGTCACAGACTCTTACCAGGAAACTTTTATCTCATTTGCAATAGCATGTGAATATCGGTAGAGTTTAGATGCATGCAGCAAGTACAGCTGCACATCTAAACTCTACAGCTAAACGGCTGTGCAAGGGGTGGCTGTGTAAAGTATGGGGTATTTCCACGTGCTGGTGCAAGGGAATATTTTTTTCCCTTTAAAAAACTGCTTCCTCCTGTTACCACGTTACGTGAGTATTGGTTTTGTTTCTGTGAAGATGGCAAACCTATGCTGCGCCAGGGAGACACAGGAGACTGGATTGGCACATTTCTGGGCCATAAAGGTGCTGTTTGGGGTGCCACCCTGAACATGGACGCCACTAAAGCAGCTACAGCAGCAGCAGATTTTACAGCGTAAGTGATGACCTGTCTTTGTGCTCTGTATTTTGATTTTATTCTATAGCTCTTTGGTGACAGCATAGTTGTACTAAATTACTGACTCGTTTGTTTCTCTTTAGTAGCTGTTAGCTTATTTTTGGCTGGCCAAATTAAAACCTAGACTTTTACCTTTTTGGAAGCAGCTACAGTTAATTTTGTCATGGTGAATAACTATGATTGCTTCTTGATGTGCTTAATTATCATACTGGTTTACTTAACTTTTCTGTGCAGCTCTAATCTCTGTCATTGTAGTTATAGCAATGTTGAGAGGCAAATTTTTATTTTTCATCTACCAGTTAGCCTCTTTTTATTTCAAGAAAGTTCTAGTGAATCAGTTCTTTGGTGTTTTTTGTTGTTTGTTTGTGCTGTTTGCAGTATTAATAAATATTTTGCAAGTTGAATCTTGTTAGTAGAGGGTGAATTCTATTAATGAAGTTGCAGAGAAGAGCCACCTTTGTCTTCAAACTAAAAGGTTAATTAGTTTGCATGGTCCTGAAGAACAGTATAAAGAAAAGTGGTGGGGCAGTCCAAAAAAAGCTCTAGTAAAAATATAAAAAAAATTCTTAATGATTAACTGGGGTATGACTTATAAGAATGTAGCACTTAGGATAAAATGTTGTGATGGCATCAGGAAAGATTGCTTACAAATTCATCTGACTGGGTTGATTTGTCCTGGTGCTTCTAAAATATCGATATTTCTTCTTGCTGTTTAGCAAAGTGTGGGATGCTGTGTCAGGCGATGAACTAATCACACTGGCTCACAAACACATTGTCAAAAGTGTGGATTTTACACAGGTATGAGAAACCTTTATACCTTATTCACCAGGGAAATAAGCTCTTGAGTATGTTTTGCCATTAGTTACTTTTTTGCTTTTTTATTGTATATCTTAACAGGTAAATAATCTAAAATACTGCTGCTCGTTTTTAATATTGTAGGGTTAATGTAACAAGTGTGTTAGAGGCTGTCTGAGAGAAAAAGTTGTGATTTTAACTCAAAGATAAAGGCTGTATTTTGATTCAAACTAGAGTTGACTCTCTATAACTTCTGTTTCAGGATAGCAATTATCTGTTAACAGGTGGACAAGATAAGCTCTTGCGTATCTATGACTTGAGCAAGCCTGAAGCAGGTGAGTCTGCTTTTAAAATTGATTCTTGGGGGCTTTTTTGTCTTAAATAAAAGTTCTGAAATTAAGGGGCTACTTTCTGTTATGAATCACAAAGAACAATGTTGAGGATTGTTTTACAAATGTAAGTCTATAACCTTTTGGTATATAAGGGTCCCAGAATTGCTTGGGTTGGAGAGGCCGTTAAAGATCACCTGGTTCCAAACCCTCTTCTATGGGCTTCTGGACCAGATTGATTAAATCCCCATCCAGCCTGGTCTTGAACACTTCAGGAATGAGACATCTAGCAGAGCATGTTTCAGTTCAGTGCAGACGCACTAGAAATTGGTCTAATTAATTAAGATTTAGTCATCTGAAAGAAAAAAAGACTCCACGTATGTAAGAATGTTCAAATTCATGTTGATGCTGAACTATTGATGGTTGATAGGAAGCCAGAGAACCTTGATGTTCACTGAGTGAAGTTCTTGAAAGCTAGGCAATCAGATACCCAGTTTGCGTTTATCCAATTCCTGGAATAAGATCTACAAATCAGATCCTAAGTGCTTGAAGTAATTCTGCAGTCTCTAGTAGATGGAAATCTGTGTAGCTTAAGGAAACCTCCGAACTGCTGCATGCCATTATTTCATTTGATTACATGTATTAAAATATTTGGCTTTATTTTAAGAACCGGATGTTGTCAGTGGACATACTTCTGGCATTAAAAAAGCCTTATGGAGCAGTGATGACAAACAGATTCTTTCAGCTGATGATAAAACTGTCCGGTAAGAAAAAGTAACTTTCAGTTTTCTCTATTTGTCATGCTCTGTGTGAGGATATAGTTATGCTATTTTGGTAAAGGATATGAGTAACACAAGTTACCTGATCCTAGATTATTGTATTTGCATGCCTGATACAGCTCTGTTTTGCTGTCAGAGATCATTTTACAAATAGATCTAATTTACCCCATAAATGTGTTCTCCCTGATAAGAAGAGGTGATCTTTGAGAACTGCATAGAATAAGTTTATGCCTTTTGTAGTCCTAAAGAAGATGAATTTATAGATGAAGTCTCTTGCATACACGCTGTCCTGAGTTATTTGCTGCTTTGTCTTCTTCAGTTTCCTAGTGTTCAAGATAGGCAAGAGCCTGGTCCTGTTTGTTTTTCTCCAAACTGTAGGAGTAGAAATGCAGCAGTCAGCTAGTGAATAAAGGTTTTTGTTTGTCACAGCAGCACAAGTTAATTTCTATTTAGATACCTCTTGCCCTGCTAGATAGAAAACTATATTATGTTTAATGAACCTCTGTAAATTTGGATTAGTACCTCTTTGTCTTTGGAAGTAAAAAAAACAGAATCTTCAAGCCTTGCTTCAATATCTATTGCTTAGGAGACTTAAACCAAGATTTTTAATCTCCAAGAGAAACACTGAGTAGTTAAATGGTGTGTATATACCATTTAATGTTGTGGCACTGAGCTGTATTTTTAAAAAAGGAATGTGTCTTAAGCTTGGCCTAGGTGAGAATTCAGGTAAAGCCACTGAAGATCTGAAGTACCTCTGGAATCAAACCACCTTCCTTGATGGGTGCTTTTTTTGATTCCGGTCTCGCCATGGATGTGAGGTGGAAATTGTTTGATTTGCAGAAGTCTGAGAGTCTTTTCTTCCCCCTTTTTGTTTCCTTTTAAGCCTCTGGGACCGGAGTACCATGACTGAGGTGAAGTCACTAAATGTGGCAATGTCAGTGAGCAGCATGGAGTATGTTCCAGAAGGACAGATACTGGTGATTACCTATGGGAAGACTATTGCTTTTCATAGTGCAGAAACGTGAGTCCACAACTCCAATTTTCACAGGTGGAGTAATGGGCTTCTTGTGGGTAAAAACTGGCTGTGCAAGGCCAGAATCACCAAGTTGTCAAATCTGGCATCTCTATGAAGTTTCAAGAAAGGAAATTACATGCTGAAACATATCAAATAGTTCCATATGCGTGAGCTTTTGTTTTGCTTATTCTAAACTCATTTCTAACTTGCAAAGCATGATTTGCAAGTATCAAAACTTTTTTCAGAAACTCTGTGGGATTGTATTCTATTTCTTGTAAAAGCAGATTGAGATCAGTAGAATCACAGTTTCTTTGATCTCAGGTTGTTTTTTTTTTTAATATGAACTATGTTAACAAACTTTTCTCCCTCAGTCTAGAGCAGATTAAATCATTTGAAGCACCTGCTACAATCAATTCTGCATCACTTCACCCTGCGAAAGAATGTTTGGTTGCAGGTGGTGAAGATTTTAAACTCTATAAATATGACTATAATACAGGAGAAGAATTAGGTATGTTTGTCTCCTCTAATCATAAAGGTGTTCTGAAATAGGTATTAATAAAATAATGACCAGTAAATGAAACTGTTGTAGTCAGATGAGGTTTTAGCATAGCAATGCTGTGCAAGAGGATAATGAAAATGTATACAATCAGTTAAACATTTTTTGCTATCTCAGTATACCTAATATTATTCTAGAACTAAGTAAAACATCCGTTCAACAATTCTGCACCTATTTAAAAAAAAAATTCTCATTCTGTATTGCTGTAATAGCTGTATGTTAAATTGTCATACTATTCATTAGCTATGTCAGTTACAACATTTTATGAAAAATATGATGTGTTGGCCAGATTTGTTTCAAAGAAAGCTTATTTTCTTACTGATGCAGCCCTCATTTAAAATTGTTTGTTTGTGAAAGGGGTGATAGAAGTAACAGAGCATGTGTGTGTACTCCATGATGCTGGCTTGCTTTTCAGTTTTGTCTAGAGTAACTATGCACCTTTTTCCTTGAAGTTAATGAAACATTAATATCTTGCCTAAAGTAACCATTGCTGGCACACCCATTCATGGAAACTCTGTTTTGTATCAGAGACTGATCTGTTTGTACTTAAATTTCAGTTGTTGGCTGAAATCTGAAATTGATGGTCTTGACATATTATTTCTTTCAGAATCTTACAAAGGGCACTTTGGTCCCATTCACTGCGTGAGATTTAGCCCCGATGGAGAGTTATATGCTAGTGGCTCTGAGGATGGTACATTAAGGCTGTGGCAGACAACAGTAGGGAAAACCTATGGCCTTTGGAAGTGTGTAGTTCCCGGTAAGTGTGTGCTTGGTCCTGCTGAAACTTGGCAACTCCATGTGCACTTTTGAAGTAATATCTATCTTTAGTGGTAAACACTGAGTTTCGTGCAGTAACTCCTGTCTTCTGAGGGTTTCTGATCTACTCAGATCTGTTAGATTGAAGAATGTACTTTTGTAGCTATCATGTAACATCACACCCCTAAGCTTTTTGAATATAGACACTTTGTGGATATTCAAGCCAAGAGCCTGCTGTATTTTTATGTTAAAGAGCGAAAAATATGTGATACCACTTTTATAATTCTGAAATAGAGACTCTCTAGAAAGAAATGTGGATGGTAGTTTTATTTTATATTGTACTGTATTTTATATTGTATATAAATAGTTTACTTTTATATTGTATTGTATTTTATATTGGTTCTTTCAGCTTGGGGAGAGAGAAGCAATAACTACTTGTGGATATTCATTAATAGAATTGCTTGCTCAAGTTTTTCTCCTCAACACTGAATTACATGGAAATGACTTTTGTTGTTTTTTTAAAAATTGAGGTCAGTGGGTGAAACTGAAGGTATTGACAGTTTGTTTTTCTACTCTTTCTCTACAGAAGAGGAGAATGCAGAAGCAGCAAAAGCAAGGACTACCCTTCCAGGAACTGCAGAGGAGGAAATAGGTAATGAACTGAACTGTCAGATTCAACTGCCTTAGTATTAAAAGATGGGCAGGGTGATAGCATTCTTTAGTATGGAAGAAGTACTTTCCCTCAAGTGCTTTCTTGTATTTTTCACTCTTTTCAAATGATCTTTGAATGCATTTGCGTGACATTCATTATGTGGTGTCAGACTGGTGACTGGAGCTGTGCAGGCAAAACAGATGGGGTAGAACAGCTGGATCAGGTTGAATGGGAAAATAAACTGAACTGGTCTCTTTAAGCAATCTGTGCAACATTCCTTTGGCTTATATATCTAAAGTGAAGTTAAGTAACACCCTTTTGTATTCAGTTGCAGAAGAGATTGCCTCTGAAAACTCAGATACAATGTACAGCTCAACTCCTGAAGTGAAAGCCTGATTACTGCAGCTGTTACGTGACACATGGACATGCGAGACTAAATCAAGTGAGCAGTGACAGACAGCAGCCTTCCAGAGAGCGCTCCCTCCCAGGGGCAAAGATGGGCAGTAATTGATGAGAATGCAGTGGAACTGGCTAGGTGTTGTCTGTAAGAGAACTGAGCATCCAAATAAAAACCCAAAAGACAAGTAGTAGAGTTCTGCTGGCTTTTTGGCATAACTGCCTACTGTCTTCAAAGAAGTGTGCAAGCCAAGATCCAGTCTTTCCAATCTCAATTAGACTCATTGTAGTGTGTTTTCATTATTACGAAGAAGAGATACAATGGCTTTTACCTTTTTTTTTTTTTTTCTTGAAAGTTGGAAGAATTTGCTCTAGTTGAAAAGAAGGGATTATGTATTCAAAAGTATTTGGTTCGGGTTTTGTTTCATTGTATGCTGCTTCTGAATGTTTAACTGTTTTCAGTTGTCTAAATAAAATGCCTCTCCAAACTCATACATTATTTTTGAGCGTTGGGTTCATGAAATGGAAAAGCCAACCACATTAAACACATAATCCTTGGCATCTTGGGTTTGTACTGTACAGAGGGAAAGCAAAAGAATGTTTTAGTGTTGGTACAGAGGGTGGCAAGTTCTTTGATCTGTAAGCTTTGTATCTTTTTTATTCTTTAAAGTTTGAATGTAAACATGAGCCTCTGAAAAGAAAAACTGAAAATTCCTAAATTAAACGTGCTGCCTGAAGTATTTGGTTGTACATGAAAATATCAGAGGCTGGCTGCAAATCTGTGAAAAGCTTGGGTTTAGTCCTCCAGACTGGATAAAAAAGTTACTCTTTCAAGGTTGCAAATAATATTTTCTTCATTAAAGAAAAAAATTGCCATTCTTCGACTTGTCATTTCCTTTAATGTTATGCTGAAAGCTTTACATGATGCATTCTGTGTGGTAAGAAGAAAGAGCTTTATTTATTCACACACCCTTTCATTTTTTCATATTGATGCTTTTCCTTACTGCCCTGTTTTTGCAGACTATACATATTTGCAATTACCTATTTGAATTTTATTCTAAAAACAAGCAACTCTGATTTACAGCTAAATGGTTCAGTCTGGCTAATTCCAGTAAGGCTTATGAGGGCTCTGTATCTAGTACTTGAGCAGAAAAAAATCTTTATGTTACAAATTGTATGCATTTAAAATTAGGAACTTGGAACACCTTGCCCCATGGTGAAACTTCTTGCGTGCTGTGGGTTTTATTTCATATTTGCAATAGGCTCTATAGCATTTGATAGAGAGGTCTGGAAAAGAATCTCAGAATCATTTAGCTGGTAAAGAAAAGCCTTTACCACCAAGTTGAGCTGTTAACCTAGTTGTTCCCAAGTGCACCAGAAAACCATGTCCCTCATTCTGCATTTACAGCTTGCTCTGGGATGCATAAAAATGAAAGAGCTAATAATCATAAAACCCTAATATTTAGTAATGGCTACTAAAATACTGGAAGAAATGAAAAAAAAAAAAAACCTGACAAAACTAAAGTACTGTTAAGAACAAGTGTTTGAAAAATCCCCAGTAAAGGGTATCAGCAAAACCCAGATTTAATATTAAGCAACAGGACAACAATGTTCATTGGCAAGATTCACTCTACTACTTACAGGACAGTTAAGGCAGGCCAATGGAAAAACAAGGAACAACAAAACCGAACAAAATCATGGCAAGCAGAACAGAAATTAACCGAGAAGTGGCTAGAGGTGAGTGTGTGTGTGTATAGTGAGGGCAAGAATAAAAAAGAGTAAGGCCTAAAAGCTTAACAGCAGTCAACAGTAATGTTAACTTCTACCTTAAACATAACAAC
The DNA here is from genome assembly GCF_029207755.1 of Chamaea fasciata. Classification (NCBI taxonomy): domain Eukaryota; kingdom Metazoa; phylum Chordata; class Aves; order Passeriformes; family Sylviidae; genus Chamaea; species Chamaea fasciata. The sequence goes on along the minus strand of NW_027094090.1, from coordinate 73,336,770 downwards.
TTTACCGAGGGATGACACTTAATTTACACCTAACTTAGAACTTTCCTGTAACAATTTAACGGAGGAAGAGGACTTAACAGCATTTAACCTAATTTAGGACTTAGCCCTACTTAGAAGCCTTAGACATCTAGGGTAACAGTGTTTCATCCCAGACACGGTTAGTGTTGGCACCTAGTTTGAAAGTGTGATAACGGGGACGCTATGTCATTCGGGCCGGAAAAATAATTTCCAAGGCTGTTCATGAAACAAGAGCTTGCTAGACAGCAGCAGTTCCTGGAGGCAGACGGTGTTTCTGATGAGCTCAAGAGGAGCTGAACCCAGTGCTGTTTGTCAAGGCTAAGGCATCACAAGTATTTCTTAGATGACAGCGTAGTCTGGAAAAGGGGGGGAGGAGGATGCACCACCACAAGTACTTGAAATGTTGTGATTTTTGGACTGCTTTGACGGATTCTAAAGTACAGAGTGCAAATGGAATATACTTCTAGAGTGACTGCTGTCTTTCAAACCATTACTTCTCAAAGCACACATGCGGTTTTGGTATGGGAAAAGCAAAAAAGAATAGTGTCCCCAAGTTTCAGAGCTATGGCCCTTTTCTGCTTTACCTGATGTCATTGGGAGTTTGGGGTTTCTTTAAGGTGGAAACTGTTTCATCTAAACAATATTAACAAGGTACAACATATTTTTCCTGAGACTTTGTGGCATTTTTCCAGATCTGGAAAAAAGGCCATGAAATTTTCAGTGGCTTAGTTACCAGAAATTAATTCTGAAGGTACCACTAGAAGCTTTATAGGTTGGTAGCTTTATTGACCACGTGTGTACGCGTGGCACTAGTTCCTCCTTGAGGAGTCAACACGAAGACACCGGACAGTGCCTTGACTCAATCACCAGGTGAACAGCAGGTTCAGCGCTACGCATCGCCAAAGGAATGGAATACCCATGAACGGAATATCCATGTACCTCCAAAGGATCGGAAGATTCATGTACCGCCAGAGGAACGGAATATCCCCACAGCTCCCGCCGCAGCACGGCCTAGGGCTGTGTGCGCCTTGCCCGGCTCGGTCCCCACGTGGCGCGGAGCTCCGTGCCTGGGGCGGCCCCGCCGCTTCCTGCCCGTGCGGGGCGGGGCCGGCGGGGCCGAAGTCTGCCCGCCCCGGCCGGGCCGCGGGGGCGGAGATCGCGGGCCATGGCGGGGCGGAACCCGGGCACCGAACTGGGTAAGCGGCGGCCGGCGGGGCCGGGGCCCGGCGGGCATCCCCGGTGGGCGCTGCGGGTCCCCGGTGCGGGTGGGGCGGTACCGCTGGGGCGGAGCGGGGCGGTGCCGGAGCCCGGCTCCCCGCGCCCGGCCGAGCCTCCTCCCGGCGGCTGCGGAACCGTGTTCCTCTGAAAAGCCGAAACAGGATCAGGAACCTACGGTTCCTGTGGGTGTTCTGACGCACTCCGGGAGGAGGATTTGGGTTAAACACCAGTTTTTGTGTCACATATGGCTTTGGCTTGAGGGGTTCCGAGCAGGGTCAGGGGTTGTAGGGCAGCTCCGCAGTCCTGGTCCTGTCACCAAACTGGACATGGTTCTCTTTTGCACGCCGTTCTTGTTCTCACGGGATAATCCTTCCTCCCCTCTTTCTCACTAAGAGATTAAAAACACTTAATTTGCGCTCTGATTTGCAAGCTCGAGACTCCACCTCTTCTGGTCGTTCTTGTTGCTTGCTCTCTGAGGAGTGGTAGGGATTTTTCAGCTGTTTGCAGGTGGTCTCCGGGCCCTAAAGGTGGCTGTGCCTCAGGTAAGGTAGAGACCAGCCAAGAAAGACTTTCTCTGCCTTTTCCTGGAGTTCTCTTTCTCCTCATTGCTGGGGAAGGGGAAAGTGCTACAGCTTCCTCGGCAAAACCCAGCTGCAGCAGTGGGATGAGTTAAAGTTCCTACAATCTGCCTCTAAGGGGTGAGAATTTGGTCATTGTGAGTAGGTGGGCAATGAAGTGGAGGAGGCACAGGGGTGGCCTCACGGAGGAGGGGGAACAAAGGCCAACTGCTGTGGGGCAGGTGGGTCTCGACGTTGGCACGAGCAGAGTTCAGGAGGTTGTGGCGTCACGTGCCTGTCATGAGAACAAGCACAGGCACCTTTTACAGAGCCAACGTGCAGTTTAAATGATTAGCCTGTGGATGGACAAGTGAGAGCTGTGTTTCCATCCACTGAAATTGTGGAAATGTTGCAGCTTTCGAAAGTGAGCTAATTCCTCTCTGATATCCTTGTTCATGGGACAGGTTAGTTTCAACTGCAGCCATCTGAAGAGCTGAAAAAAAACGTTAATGGCGTAGTGACAAAATATCATTATCTGTTAGGAAAAACAGCTAGCATAGAAGTCTGCAAGTGCACTCCAGTTAGTTTAAAGTAGAGGTGTGTAATGCTTTTTCTTAGTTAATTCAAACTTAAAATTGATGTGTGGGGAATCCAGAAACATGAAAGTGAAGTCGGCTCAGTTCTGATACTTGTTGCCATCCCTTCCCAGAGATCTTTGTTTGAACCAGTTGTGGTCAAAATGAGCTGGGTTAGATGTTCAGGACAGGTATAGGAAAGGGAATGGTGTGGCTGTGAGCATGTTTAAGTGGCAGCTTTAGCATCTGCCTTATGCTGGCTGCTTTAAAGTGAGAATTGCACTTCCCTGCCATTTGCTCTCCCACTGAATACATATCTGAAATACAGTAACATACTTAACACAGCACTTAACATATCTTAGTACTGTACCTTAGCTGGTAGCAGTACTCAGAAATAACAGGGTAAACCCTTACCTTTATCTTTCATGGTTGCTAACAATACTCACTCCTTCTGTGACTCAGGCACTTCAGCTTTTGAAGGTTTTATAAACCTCTGCTTTAACACTAATTCAGCTGATTTGCCCTGTTTCCCACACAACTTTGTGTAGAATTACAGTTTTCTAACAGGGACATCTAGTGGTAAAATATATTTTACTTAAGATCTATTGTGTCCTTTCCTGTGTCTGCTGTTTCCGTGCTTGCTGCATAGTGTCCTTATTGAAGCTGTGGGTCTCTGATGTTGCCATTAGAGAGGACCAGTTTGTTTATCACTGACAAGCCAAACTCTTCACAAATCATGGCATGAAGTGCTTTCCTGTGTGGTTTTTTTAGAAAAATAAATACATTTTTGTAAAATTCCTTGATTCTTCCTTTGTGCCCATCACTGTGTCTTAGTAGAAGGTGGTGTTTCCTTGGAATAAAGACCCAGGTGCATGTTACACAGATGAAAAGACCCTGATGTGCACAGTCAGAGGCTCATACACTGCTACATTTGCCATCTGAGAATCATGTAAATCAGCTGGACAAAGAGTTTCATAAGTTTTTCATTCCACAAAGACTGTTTTCAGAGCTTGTGTGCTCAGGTTCACCACAATGCCTGCAGGGAAGGAAATGAGTCTGCCTCTCCTGCTCTGCTCTCCACTTCACAAAGAAATACTGGGACATATCAGGGGGCATCTGTTTTGGAAGTACAAGCTAGTAGCATGCTGCTTTGGTTTAACTGTGGGGATGCAGACATGTGGAGACACAGGCACCAGCCCCTCTGCCCAGCACTTGGAATGTACAAGTATGTACATTCAAGAATACAAGAATGTATGGAAGATTGGGTATAGTTTCTCTTTCCAGTAGGAAAGAGAGATTGATAAAACTGTCACAGCTTCAGCAGAGGGACAGCACAATGGGGCTGGGGCTGGAGCATTTGCCGTGTGAGGAAAAGCTGAAGGAGTTGGGCTGGTTTAGCCCAGGGAAATGAGGTTCAGGGGTCCTGAGGCAGAGAAGTTCATACTAGATATGAGGGGAAACTTGGGGCAGAACAGTCAGGTGCTGGGCTCAGAGAGGCTGTGCAATCTTGATCCTTGGGGACCCTCAAAACCCACATGAATAAAGCTCTCAGCAGCCTGATCTGACCTCAGAGCTGATGCTGCATTGCACAGGAGGTTGGACAAATGATCTTCAAAGGTCTTCCAACCCGAATTATTCTATGATTATATATTTTGTTTCCTCTGTGTGTCTGTGTCAGAATATATATATATGCACACATATATGTATGTATTTTGAGTAACAAGTAATTAATTGCAGTTGTTTTGCAATATTCCTGGATTCCAAAAGAACCCCATTATCTCTCTGTGTGGCTCAGACCCTCTAGCTGAAGGGCCAAAAATATATTCATTATGTTTCAATTGATATTTTTAATTATAGTTGGTATTTCTGAGCCATCTACATGTGAGAGCTAGCCTGTTGGTAAGTGGCATTTAGATAATGAAGTGTTACATCCCTTTTCAAGACAGTATAATTCTGTTCTAATATATTAATAGCTGGTTTAACCTGTACTGTGGATCTGGTTCTTCACTTTTCTAACGCCTTTTGAATCTGCTGTGTAATTTTAATCAAATTTGAAGGACAAGTAGATGTTCTTGGAAATAAGTAAGGCACTGGGTGGAGTGACCAAATCAGTTCTTTTGTTGAGGGAAAGTCAGGTACGAATCAGAAATTACATGAATTTTCATTGTGACTGTTTTATTTTGGCTTTTGTGCAAGTTAAATGGTTGTAAGTACCACATAAGGACAGCTGGGTTTTTGGGGTGAGGAGATTTCTCAAGCCAGGAAAGAAGAGAAGGAACAACAGCGGATTTAGACTTGCAGGAAACGAGGTTCTGATGTTCAGCATCTCACTTCCTGAGGGAAGGCTTGCCAGTGGTTTTCAAAGTGCTTTGGAGGAGGATGCCATGATCCATTTTGTGTGATTTGGACACATCGACAGCACCATGTGATTTCACTGATGGCACAAGACAGCAGAGCTGATTTCTAGTCCAGGGCTCATGCTTTGATGTCCTGCTTTGGATATCTGGGTACTGATAACTTGGAGACTGAACTTCTGTCGTATAAAGGAAGACCCACACGAAATAAACATCTATTGGTCTGTATCAAGTGTCGCTATGGAAAATTAACTACGGCTTCTGTCTTGACAAAGCTGAATAACCCCCAGTTCTCTAAACAGCTTACATGGTAAGACAACTGTAACAAGACCTGATTCCAAAGCCTTTTCTCTCCCTTCAGTGGCTTTGCTCAGCTCTGCGTGGCCAGCTGGGGTCAGCCTGTGTCCAGCTGAACTCCTCGTTTCTCCACGGAAGGTTCAGGACACAGTTTCTGTCTCTTCTCCCAAAATAACAGCTTTCATCACTTCCCCGTTTTATCGTGTGCTCATGGTAAGAGGAGGAGCACACATGCTGTCTCTGGCACACAAAATGAAATAACCAGTTGAGGGGGGCAGCTCCTTTTGGGAACAGTGCTCCTTAAAATGCTTGTGAAACTACTGCCTCGGGCATTCTTGAGCTTTCTGTTTCACCATCTGAAGGGATGCCATCAACACATTTTTTTTAATGCTTCTGTAAAGCTTAGTCTGCTTTATGAGGAATGTGTTAGGAGGCTTAGATATTTATGTAATTATCCTAATGAAGTGGTTTTATTTATTGTTTTCTGAGGAAATGCTCGGTATTTTTGGATTCGTGTTCTTCAAAGAGAGGAGATGAATTTCCTGTTAAGGAATTGAATATGATTTTTTCAAATGTCTTCAGAGAAAAAAGTAAACTAGAAGAGTGATTACAGAATATTGGCTAATTAGCTGTAGTGTAACTGCTTTAATTACTTTTATCCCTGAAGCCACATGACTGTGCAGATGACTAGCAGATGACTTATTTAAAAAAAAAAAAAAAGACATGTTCACACTGCAAGGTTAATGAGCCTAATTAAATATAGTTTTCCTTAGCCAGATACTAAATCATAAAGCCTGGGGGAGTGAGGGAGGGGGAGAATCCAAAGGCAGTCAGTTCTATTTCAAAAAATGTTTTTATTCTGATATTTAATGAAAAAAAAGAGAAAAGCTGGAATTGTGAGTGATTTTTCTGAATAAAGGCACTTAGATCTAAAGATCTGATGAGACCTCACATGACAAACTTTGAAAGTCTATTTAGAGACAATTATGCTGAGACATATTTGTTTTCACTTACCCATTGCTTTAATTAATGTAGGAATGGGCTTGAATAAAAGGTCTGTGTTACATGGAAGTCTCCATCTGCTGCTGCATATTACCAGAACCTTTGTCCTTCCTTGCCGTGCCATTTTTATTGCACCATTTTATTTCCTGTAGTAAGCTGCCTGATGTCTCGCATTAAGTTGTACAGAAAGGATGGAGTTCCGATTTTTTGTTAAATTATAACTTTTTTTTAAAAATTTTTTTTCTGCCTGTGCTGTGCGCTGTGGTTTTAGTTCCCACACTCAAAAAAATACTTGGAGATACACATTCTCTGGTCTTTCAGGGACTCTTGGATCCCATGCACAAAAATTAGATATTAAACATTACTGAGTTGACATGTGTCAGCTACATCAGTGACTATTCTTGAGTCACTGAAAACAGGGTGAAATGTGTCAGACAGGGAAAAGGGCTTAAACCAGAGGATTTTGTCATATTTGCAAAGAGCATATAGTCAGCTATTGCTGATCAGCTGATATTTGGTGACTTTCACAGGTGACTTTGGGCAAAGCAAAAGTAGTAGCTCATTTCCACTTCCACTCTCCTTCCACACCTTTTCTCCCATTATGAATCGTCTTCTTTTTTATTTTACTTTTCCTTTTTATTTTTTCCCTTTCTCCAAATGGCTTTGTAGTTGATTATTTCCTTTAAGCTTATCTAGTGTGCAGGGCTCTACATCCTAAAAAGATTGCTTAGGCCTGAGTCAGGATGCTCAAGAGTCAGGTGCGGTTAGTTACAACAGCTGAATCCTCTACAAACAATTTCTAATAAAGAATTAACCTACTCATGGGTAAGATTTGTGTCCTTTCATTTAAATTTTAATCTCAAACTTGAATTTTCCCTAAGAGACTGGACACTGTCTTCGTATTCTCCCAAAGAATTGTTTTTATAAATCATTTACTAGTTGGTTTTCTCGGCTGTCTTCAAAAATGTAGAAAGAATAGGTTAGAGCAGAACAACTGAAAGGATCCTTGTTAGAGAGGAAGAAGCCGAGTTCCTCATCTAGACTGCTTCCTTTGGTTTATCACATTTTCCAAAGGGGCTGAAAAGTCACTGTGCACCCCGGAGGCTTCAAAAGTTATTATAATAAATGGGATTATGATTAAATGATGCTACCTCAGCACTTGGCACATAGCAGAAGAATCATAATACAGAATCTGTGTGTCCTTCCTCTATTTATTTATTTATGTGTGTTTTCCTCCCCCATGGACTTTGTCCAACATATCCTATGTGCCTACTGATAGGCAAAAAAGGAGGAAAATTGTAGCCATAGTTTTTGTAGCAATAGCTTTTCTCACCTGCCTTCTACAAGTCAGCTGAGCTGAGCTCCTTGCTTTGGGGACAGAAGGGATAAACCTGTGGCTATGAAACTGGAAAAGAAGTAACAAGGGTTTATTGTTTGACTGGTTTGCAACTTTCCAAGCTCCCCTTTTCCTTGTTGCCATGCAGTGAGCCTGATGCTGAACTCTTAAAGAAAAAAATCCATAAATTCCTTAGGATCCCTTTGAAATTCTTTCACTGATTTATTTTTTTTTCTGCTTTTAGCTAAGACTTTGTGGGTACCGCTCACTAATAGCTTGTATGTGGTAATAGGACAGTGCTAGCACAGTAGGTTACTTATGCTCAGAACAAGATTTTGTTCAGCTGTTTCACGTTGTCCTGCATTTCCACTGAGTCATCTTTACCCTAAATTGGTTTTTGTAAATCTCAGAAAACAAGCTTTTATTCACCCATACTTCGGCTAGCATATTAGTTTTCTACTTTCTTCCTTTTTTTTTTTTTTTTTTTTTTTTTTTTTTTTTTTTTTTTGGCTATTAAAGCTATTCAGTAGGAAGAAAAAAATTAAGTATAAAATTTCTGTACAAAATTAGTGATTTTGTCTACCAGTTTTGGTGGTTTTTTAAAGTTTTAAACCTTTTTTTTAATCAATATGCTCAAGGGAAATGCAATTTAACACCGTAGTAAAGAAGATTCATAGAGTGATGTGTCTTAATAAATTCAGTCACCCAGAATTATTATTTCCTAGTATCTGTGTATGCCCATGTCCGTATTCTGACCTTAACTATTGATCACATTTGATGATTGAAGGTGATGATTTGCTGATGATTGGTGGTTAATGATTGTTGATGTTATTTTCAGAGTGTTTTCATGGAATGCTCATACAATCGGTATTTAGAAGGATTATTTATGTTTTGGGATGTGAGAGATTTTAAAGATATTCCAGTTTCTTTTTCCTGTGTACTCTTATGAGCAGTCTGTGTTTGTTAATATTAAAAATTACACTCTGGATTTACCATACTAAGCAGAAATTTAAAGATTCAAGAGCCTGAGCACTCAGTTCTCCTTTATCAGTCAGTTACTCTTTGTTAAGCAGTGGCCAATATTTGGTTCTTCTGGCTCTAGACAGTTTCATTATTTTAGTACATGTTGAGCATCTGCTGCTCTTTGGGAATTCTGGAATCTAGAAATGAGTCATCAAGCAATGGCAGAAGGCTGTTTTGTTTGTTGGTTTGTTGGTTTGTTGTTTTTTTTTTTTTTTTTCATGCTACATATATAATAAACTTCTCAGTCCAGGGCTGGCAGCACAGTGTCTCTGTCTCATCAGCACTCAGTTAATTCACTTGTAATGGCACAAAAGCATGCTGTGTGAAATACCCAGTTCACAGATCATCCCCTAACAGAAGCTGAGCATATTTTGGGCTGCTGATAAGTACACAAGTCCTTAGAAGGATGTGAAAGAACAACATGCGCCTCAGAGGTTCCAAACTTTGTACAACTTTCTTCTGAAGTACCACACCATATATTAAAAGGACACAGAAATAGATGAGGCTTTTTTGTTTGTTTGTTTCTCCCCCCAGAACTTGGCTGGATCTCAAAAGTGTATGTGAATCGACCTGCAGTGGTGAGGCATGCAGAACAAATTAAAAAATGGAAAACTGTGAAAGGTAATTGGCAAGTAAGTGCACTCCTTATGCATTCTGTTCCTGTATTTTTAAAGCAGTCACTCTCCCTCTCCAGGCTGTAATATTGAATTTTTTTCAAGATACATGTAAACTTAAAAGATGTGCTTGTCCATGTCCTATTTTAGTAATTTGTATTTGATGATGATGGGATGGAATAAGGTGACGCATTTATCCAAACAAGTTAAAAACCTTATAACTCATGACTGGCAAAACCGCAAATGGATTTAAGTCATCTTTATTCATGAGTGGATTAAATTGTATATTACTATCCCTCCACATTTATTCTGTTTCCCAGACAGACTACTCTGCATGCTGCCTTCTTATTTTTTAATTTTAAAGCTGTAAGATATGATCATGGTCCCTGTCAAGTTTGACCTACCTGGATGATTTTTCTTTGCTTAAACATTCTCAGCGTGTGTGATTTCATTGCTTAACTAGTTTTTTAGCAAAAATTCAAAAATCCTGACTGGCTGTGGCATTTGGTGGGGGGGAAGGAGCCCACTAGTATTAGGAAAACTGGCTTTTTAGCTGCTGAGATAAGGTAAATAGTTGATTATTGTCCATCTTAGTATAAAAAGACAAACTGTTTCTTCATTCACCAAGCAGCTGTTCTGCAAACAATGCTTGGGATGCCTCCCCTCTGCACAGTGAACAAGTTGGTTATGTGCAACAGTAGCTGAAAATCTGGAAGCAGGAGGGAAAGAGGTGATGAAGGATCAATCTTAAGAATGGAACGTAACAGAACAAAGCAAGAATCATTTAATTATACTTAATTCTTTAAAAAGCTGTTCAAAGTAGTTGACATTGTGCAACTGTTCTGGAGTAGCTGAAGCTGTGTTCACAATGAGCACAGATTTTGGGATTACGGTTTGGGGATAATTTGATGTAGGTGTAAGATGCTACTGGAAGGTGATAGAAAAAAAGTTTCCTGCCTGGTTTTCCTTCCTGAAAGTTTGTGCTTTGTGTGTTATGATTAGATTTAAAAAATGGAGATGACAGAGGAGATTTAGATACCAGCTCAGCATTTCTTCAGAGTTTCTTAAGCATAAAAAGTTACTTAATAACAAGTTTATCAGTCCAATGGCTCTGAGTTGGGAAATGGCATCAGTGAGAAGGTCTAGATGGTATTCCATAACCATGGCTATCCTCAGATACTGCAGGTGCAGAAATGTAAAACCAGTCTTCTTTTGACTGAGGCTACCATGTAAATAACAAAGAGAAAGAGCCACAGGCTTTAATTACAGAGACTCATTGGGAAGAAAGGGATTTAGTGTCACTCCCACAACACAGCTGGAGGACAGATGTTTATTCCTAACATTTCTCCCCTCTGCTGTGGAGAAACACCAGTACTCAGCAAGGTTTTACTTCGAAGGGTGTCAGAAGCATCTCTCCTCTGTTTGAACATTGTCACTGCAGGGCAGTCATGTGCTGTTTTCTTAACAGCGGTGATTTTGAACGTGTGCATGCTTGAATGCAAGCAGCATCACAGATTCAAATTCTGTAGCCTGCTTCCTAAAATTCTTGATTGAAAAACCCTTTAAAAAACCCTAAAGTTTATACCAGTTCTTGAAACCCTCTGACTACATCTGTCCTGAAGGCTATGATTCATGTCATAAGAGAGGAGACAAAAATTCCCTCAGAGGATAAAAAAAGTCCAAGAAAAAGTAACATAAAACTCTTTCATGGGAAAACCCCTTTCAAAGAATTATAGGATGAAAGGAGAAACCAGAAACAATCAGTTTTTAACAGAGGCCAGTGATGGTTCATTACCCCATTGCCATTGCAAACTTTCCCCCTGTACAAGTGCCCTGTAAGAGAAGTCAGCTTGGAGTGAAGCCATCACTGTAAATGAGCGTTTTCTGGAAGACCTTCAACAGATATTTCAAAATAATGTCCTAAGCTAAATTTTTGTTCAGCAAAAAATGCTCATAAAATTTTTAGCTATGCTTCTGTTCTATTCTTTGATTAATAAGTCATTTAAAATTCTGAAGCATTTCCATCTAAAAAGTATTTTAACCTTGACACTTACCTCTTGGGGTTTTTTTGGTTTTGTTTTTTTTTGTTTTTTTGGTTTTTTTTGGTTAGGTTTTTTTTTCACCAAAGTTAGAGATTTTTTTTATTCCTGATTCACAAAAAAGGAAATGGTCCCTTTCTGTATTATTAGATAATGCTGAAGACGTGGAAAAATAAATATCTGCCAGCGCTGTCTGTCCTAAGCCATTATTTGCTTATCCTCCGCATTACATCCTATACATTTCCCCACTGCCAGAGTGAGAGCTAGGCTTCTGATTCCTGCTTCTTCTAAGGCAGTTTGGCTTTGGAAGTGTAAACAGAAATACTCCATTCCTTGCTTTGTTCCCTTTGCAGGCAGCTTGGCTGCTGAAAGCTGTCACCTGCATAGACCTCACCACCCTCTCAGGCGATGACACTCCTTCAAATGTTCAAAGGCTGTGTTTTAAAGCAAAGCACCCTATCAGAGAGGATCTGCTCAAAGCCTTGGACATGCATGATAAAGGTATGGTAGATTGTGGTGTGTGTATCTTGTGAAGGAAATGTCTGCATTTCCTGGTTGTTTTCTCACTCTTTGGAAAGGATGTTGGTCCACTGATGGAAGTCATGTGGACTAAAGAGGGAATCAGGCCTCTTATTGAAGCCATGCCCATAAAATATCAAAGTCATACTTGGATTTATGGACTCTTCAGATGGTTGAAGTATAAAATATGAGGTCCATCATCTGAGAGTTTGAGAGAAGAGCATTTTAGCTAGAAATGCAGGAGGGCTGCATTAACATAAAGACTGCTCAGTTGCTGCTGGGCTCAGTCTGGCTCCACAAGTAAGAACAGAGCTTGGCTGTGCAGCTTCTCTTGCAGCAGTTCGCTGATCAAGCATGTCTTAAACTGTGTGTGTTGGCATTAAACTGTGAGTCTGTGGATAAAAATGTTGGAGTTTTAACTCCTGCTAATGCAGACTTGCTCCCAGGGTCAGGTGAAGGAACGTGAAGGAGGAAACAGCACAAGAATTACCTGAATTGTTTGAGCAGTATAACAGACATTCTCGGTGTAGTGCTTAAGATCCTTGTGAGAACACAGGAGTGAGAGGTGAGGACAATGCACAGGAGCTCATGGAGAAGGTGGAATTCTCTGTATGAAAAAGAGAACTGTGGCTTTTGCAGGTATCACTGCTGGAGCTGTTTGTGTGTATCCTGCAAGAGTCTCTGATGCTGTGAACACCCTCAAGGCTGCTGGTTGTAACATACCAGTGGCTTCAGGTAAGCTTTATTCATGAATATCCCATTAAATAATTTGAAGCTATAAAATAGAAAGGAAAAATCTAGAAGTTTGGACTTGCTTTTGTGTCAGGGAGTAAGGTGAAAAGATAACAGGTGGAAGGAAGGGAATGGAAGGAGGATTTTCTTCTGGTATAATCTTTTGTTGTCCTTCAACTTCAAGCTTATCAGGAATGCCAAGTCTTTTTGCTGGAAGCTCTTCAAAGAGGCCTTTAAAATATATCAGTGTTTTTCTCACCTGGACAGAAGAAATTGAGATAGAATGCTGGACAAGTATCAGTATACACTGAGTAGATGATGATGATGATGATGATGATGATGGGAGTTCTAATAAAGGTTTATTTTCCCTATCATGTTTGACTTTTAAGTGTAATCCTGTGTCAAGGTTTAGCCCAAGCCAGCAACTGTGTGCCACAGAGCTGCTGGCTCATATACCCATTTCCAGGATGGAGGGGAAAAGAGAATTGGAAGAGTAAAAGTGAAAAAAATTGTGGTTTCACCTAAGAGCTGCTGTTTTGTTCACTCCCAGCCCACTCACCAAGAAAAGGCCTTGACTCTGTGCTGGCGCTACTCTGCAGTCGCCAAAACATCCCTATAGAACCAACACTGCTTCCTGCACAAATCCAAACTACCCCAACTACAAAGAGGATAACTCTCCCAGCCCAAACCAGCGCATCCTACAGGCTGACCATAAGGAAGCTGTGTGCAGAGCCAGGGCTTGTTGCCTGCTGAGCAGCCACAGATTCAGGACTTTCACATCCCAAATCTAACAGGGTCAGCTCTTCTCCAGTCACTGCACATGAGACACGAGTCCTGAAGGTACAGGAAGCAAGAAGTAGAATCAGAGAGTTACTCAGGTTGGAACAGAGCCCTGGATGTGATCTGGTCCAACCCCCTGCTCAAAGCAGGGGCAAACTTTGAAGTTAGATCAGGTGTTTAATGCTAAGATACATGTGAGTATTTTGTTCTTGTTTCATTGCTGTGTAGGGAAAAAATACATACTTAATGCATTTGTATGTCAGAGAGAAAGACAATCTCTGACAAAGCCATTACTTTTCCCATTTACAAAGTTACCTTTGGGTTTCATACTTAAACATCATAAACGTAATCTTAAATAGAACTCACTGAAAGCAATTTTTGCTATTTTGTGATTTAACCGTTAAACAATATTATTATGATTTAATTCAAATAACTCCTTAAGATAATTGGAGAAAATTATATTGCATGTATTGCTTCATATCTGAGCTCACTCCTTGTTTGCTCAGTTCTGCTGGAAGCAATAGATACTGTGCTTTCATGTAGGCTGGTCTGGAAAACATCAAGGCACGTGAAAGATCTTTTCACAAGATGTACTTACCTTGCTGGACATTGGTTTTTTGAGGGTAGATCTAATGTCTCTTGTGGATGAAGAGAGGGTAGGATGAGGTGCCTTTAGATTTTTTGAATCATGGTAAGCATTAAGAAAAAAGAAGAATGTTCAAACTTTTTCATGTATCACTGGTATTTTCAATTTTATGGTCAATTTATAAAACTTCAACACATTTATAAAACATTTCATCCTTCTACCTGCACCCCTTTCATGCTAGTGGCTGCTGGGTTCCCATCTGGACAAACTCCTCTAGAGGCCAAACTGACTGAAATAAGGCTGGCAGTGGAATATGGTGCCCGAGAGATTGATATTGTCATCAGCAGGAGTTTGGTGCTGACTGGCCAGTGGGAAGGTAAGTAATGAAGTTCCTGTGGTGAGGAACCTAAAGCTTTCTACATGCACATGCAAGCTCTGTCTTTGTCTCTTCCCCAAAACTCTCCATCAGTCCTTGAAGAATTTGGTCTCTCACCTCAGACTAACTGATAATCTGGGGCTCTGAGCTAAATAAAAATTGTTTAATTGATTTATGACAAAGGGTTGCATTTTTTTTTTTGTGAGGAATGCTGTTGGAAGTTGTGTCAGGCTGGGCAGTCAGAATGGCTTTGTGGATTGAAAATTCAGGTCTATTCCCTCTGTGTCTTTAGAGGATTTTGTGTACAGCTTTAAAAAAATAGCAAGTAAAAGCCTAATTATTTGAAGAGTTTTGTTAGAAAGCCCAAGGGGCTGCTAATGTAGATGATACCTTTTTAAATATACATGTTTCAATTCTTGATGAAAACACGTATTTGAGTTGTTTTCTTTTTCCTGAAAGTTGAGGGTACAAATTGACTGTTCCTATTATTATTGATGTTCTGGCATCTGCAGACTACTACTAATTAGTAAGAACAATAATGCTGAAGATGGTTTTTGCTCTAATTGCATCCTTAATGTACTGTGAATGGTTTGCCTTAAGTGCTGACAGTGCTTCTATAACTAATCTCCATGTGAAGGTAGACACATCATTGTCTTGGAATGAATTTTCCATTTAGCTGTATAATGCAGTGCCATAATATCCTATTTGCTCGGAAGACTTTATAATGGATCCCTAGTACCTGTCTTTATTTAAGGAAATAACAGAAATCATGGTAATAGATCATGCTTTCTGGTCTTTCAGTTAACAGTTAGAACTGAACCAAAACCCCCACATTCTTCTGCATCTGTGTTTTCAGGATTGGTTTCCTTGCTGTATAATATCTTGGCCTCTTTTGTAGTATTTGCAAGTTCCATACTTTTGGTCTTAGTTATTTAAGGATTATGTGAAGGAGAACACAGAGGAGAAATCCAGGGCTTGGATTCAGAGAGAGAGAGTTTGGATCATGGCTGACATGAGCTGGACATGCATTGTGAGCTTTCTCTGCATGGGAGATGAATTACTCCTTGTGGCCACAAATCACAAGGGAGGAGTACACAGACAGCAATGATGGATGTGATATAAACCTGTCAGTTTACTAAATAAGTAAATTAGGGATGGCTTTTAATTTGGTATGCATATTCTTTTATCCAGAGCTGAAGTCATGACAAGGTTGAAAGCCATCCTTATTGTGGCATGGTATATATATATATATATAAATATATATATATAAATATATATATATATATATATAAAAAATATATATATATATATTTCTACCAATGGCAGAATTCAAATTATTTCCAAATGATTTTCTAAATTTATTAATGAATCTGAATCTGTTTGTGACATGTGTTCACATGATCTTGAATAAAAGCTACTTCAGGAACATAATTTACTTGGCACAGAGATGCCTCAGGGTGAAAAATTACAATATTTAACTTTCCTATTATGAAGAAAGTATTTCATTAGGTGATCTGGATATTTTGGTGAAAATCTAGTGTTCTATCTTCCTGTTTAGCTTTCAATAGATATGTTACCTGTGTCATTAGGGATAATACAGAATAATCTATAAAATACTTTAAAGAAATCTAGAAGAAGGGACAAAGAAGGATGTTTTTGGCTAAATCTACTTATTTTTACATAAAATTAATATTACATAAAATTAAGTAGTGCAGTTCCTGTGCCTGTGTTTAAGGTGCTTCGCTTCATCAACTAAAGCTGCCTTGCAGTTCTATTTTAACTTATGCTAATAGTGGTACGAATATATATTAATGATAATAATAATTATTATTATTAATAATAATAAACTTCCATGGGTATTTTCTTATGCTGACAGGCTTCACAGTTTCAGAAGTTATTGAAAAAAAATCTGTGTGGTAGAGTGCTTTATCTCACTGTTCATTTTTAGCTTTTCTTCTAGCCTGTGCAATAATTGGGGTTACCACAATAGAACAGTGTTGCTTTGTGATTTGCTTCAAAGGCTTGTTTGGTTATTAAATATTTTAGTGCATGTCCAATTATGTCAAGTTATTTTAAAGCAGTTCTTGAATATTGCTGGAGCTCTTTATGACACTCAGAATGTATTTTCCAGATCTTTGTGAAGTAATTGTTAAGATCTTTTAAATAATGCTGAATATGAAAGCAGCTTTATTGGACAGCGAAATTACATCAGAAAATAGCATTAAATGAGATATAAGTTTATGAATTTACATACCTTTTATAACTTTTTAAAGCAATACTGCTTCAAAGTAGTTTACTCAGCTATTGTCTTGTACTACTTGACAAAATATGGATGAAACATAAATTAGCAATCTGGATATTCCTTTTAGACACAGAATGTGGAGTGTTTATGGAAGGAGTGATCAAGTTGGCCATCAAATTGTTGAAATAGACTGGATCTATTTATTATTCTTTTTTTTCCCCCCTGTTATCAATATTTGCTGTACTTCCTGAGGTTGTGTGGGGTGCAGTAATGTTGGTGCTAATTCCAAAGCTGTTAGCAAGCACCTGGACATGCTACACTCTCAGTGGCTTTGGGAGCATTGTTAATCCATCATTTGCTCTGGGGCAGTTGAATTTTCCTGCAGGAAAAGGGGAAAAAAACCCCAGTTATACTCTGAGAAGTTTGAGCATGGCTGCATCCATGGTATAACCTCATTATGGAAAGTGCTTTTCACTTCTGCTGATTTTCCAGATGTGAGTTTAGAGGCTTTGATCAGGAATTGGGACCCTACAAACTTCATAAACAGCTCAGGCAAAACACCTCCCTGCTCCAGAGACTTGGAGTAGACTCCACATCTCCACATGTTGTTCAGGAAGGTTGTGGTTGGATTTACCATTCCTGGATGCTCAGGCTGCCTTGCTGCAGGATTTCTGTCTGTTGCTGTCAGCAGCAGCTCGGGCTGAAGCCAAGCTCTGTTTCCAGCTTCGTGTGAATCCCTGGAGCCTGGAGTTGCACATATGGGAGCAGGGCTGAGGGGGTTGTGATGTGCTGATAGCCTCGTGCTTGTCATTTTGTGAACAAACCTGCCATTAACATGCCAGACAGAAGGAGCTCCAGCTCGTTTTCCAGTTTCCCCATCACAATCACCTTGATCTTTCTGGGCTAACTGAAATCCAAACATCTTCTCATCTCAGTTTCTACCCCTGACATCAGTCATTGTGACTGACTAGATAAAAAACGCCAAATAAATTGATTTATTAAAGTGATTTTGTTACCACATTTTTGAAGAAGAGCTATTCCATAAAAGATTAGGCAGTGTGGGTTTTTTCCCTCTTTTAAAATTTTCATTTCCTTTGTAGGAGATCTGGATTATCCCCTTTATTTTGTGATTTTTAGGACTAATGTATTACACCAAAGTAACACCATCTAGACAATCTAGTGCAGATTACAGCCAGCAGAAGTTATCAGGGATATTTGCTTGGGAAATGTAATAGGGGAAGGAACATTTTCTTTGCTGTATTTAATAGCTGCTGAAATTCAATATAATGTACTGAATATTTACAGGAAAATTACAAGAAAGCTTATAACTATTGTGTTTTTTAACAGTGAAATTAAAACCACAGCTATGAAAACATTTTTTCCCCTAAAAAATCCAAATTTTTTTGACTTCTATAAGTACATCTAGTAAAAGCAGATCTAACGTTCATGAAAATTGTCAGTTATCTCAAGTGGTGCAAGAGTAGAAGAGTTTTTATGTTACATTCATTTTAACAGCTAGATTAGTAGAGCTACTGCAGACTATATTAGTGAGCAGCTGGCTCCAGGTATTTTCCATATAGGTTGGCTTGCTTTGGGTGGTGTTTTGTTGTTGTTGTTGTTTTTGAGTCTTTTTTGTGTTTGTTTTTTTTTTTGGGGGGGGGGGTGGTTTATTGGTTTGGGTTTTCATGGGGGTTTTTTGCCTTTTTGGTTTTTTGGGTTTTTTTCCCTGGCTTAAGATTTAGACTGCTTTTAGAATGGATAATACTGGTGCTTTGTTTAATAGGCTGGAGAGTACTGGCCATTTTTTTGAGAGCTTTTTCTTTTTCTTTGTTTTCAGAAGTCAAAAAGAAAGTCTCTTGCAACCTCTTCGTGGTGCTCATAGTTGAAAATATGCTTGCAGGGTTTCCTGTGATCGAGTTTTTTGACAAAAATCTTTGTGCCACTGCTGCTAACCATAGGTGCTGCGTTTGCTGGGGCAGTTGCTGGTGTTCTGCGCAGGTCACAGTTATTCCTGCATTTGTAGCATCCAGCTTTAATCCTGCTGCTGTTCAGGTTGATGGAACTGAGTCGTTCAGTGCTGGACTCTTTGGCAGCACAGGCTGGCCCACAGGAAGCCCAGCACTCCTTGAAACACTGGGTACATTTTGAAGGATGACTAACCCCACCCATTCTTTAGACATTTACCCAGGATTTTCAGGATAATCCTGTTACTTGTGCCTTGATTTAAATTTGACTGAGTACTGAAAATTTTCCTTTTATTTTTGAAAGTGAGTCCTTAGGAAGGCTGATCTGGAACAGAGACTGGACCGAGCTAAGAAAATAAAGTAGATATTTATTGAAAGGCCTTTAGAGTACACCTTGAGCAGGACAAGAACCTGACTAGGGCTACACCCAAGGTGGACTAAGAATGGTCACAAAATGACTGATTGGTCACGAGGTCTCACACTTTTATAAGTTTTGGTCCATTTGCATATTGGGGTTTAATTGTCCAGTTCAGGTTGTGAGGTCCCATTCTTCTTGTTCCTTCCTCCAGCCCACTGTTGTGTGTGCTTTTGGGCCTGAAAGTTGTCCTTGGTCTTCAGCAGGAAAAGGATTTGTTTTGTCTCCTTACTCTGTGAAGAGAGCTCACCAGCACTTAATATGAGGCTCAGAACTGCACCCCTAGGCAGCACAGAATGTGAAAAACGTGAAAGTTAAAACTTAAGGCATCAAAAGGAGTAGGAGTTTTTACCCTTGTTCTGTATCAAGGCAGAATTTCCAGCTTGCACTGGGACTGGGTTAAATTGCTCTGTCCCAAATGTAGCTGCATTTCTATCTGTACTTCTATTGTGGGGTTGAAAACGCCCTGTGAATGTCAGCTATTGTCTGCAATAATTGGTCTCTGAATAAAGAACAGCCTTTCTTACCTACACACCTGCCCCATTAAAGTGTGCCCACTTCTGCACCTCAGCTAACCTGGCAGACACGGATGATTGAGGATCCTGAGTGTTCCTGTCCGTGGGATGATGTGTGCTGGCAGGCAGCGAGCCTGCTCAAACGAGCCTGACGCTAATTGCATGTAAAAGTACCTTCCAACTACAAGGGAGGGTGTTGGAGCTGCACTGCCAGGGAGCAACAGCTGTGAGGATGTAATTTCTTTTCGTGGAATCCAACCGAAATGTACATTTTGTTGATTTTATTTTGACATTTTTGGTGGTGTACCTCAATGGTAGGGGAAACTTTTTTCCTCTTGTTACCGAAACTAGCAGAAGAGGAAAGCTGATTTCTCTGGGTTTTCAAAAGCTTCAGGAAAGAGTCACCCTACTAAAAGAGATTTCATTTGGATCTAACATGAGCAGGGTTATTAAATGCACAAAAAAAAAAAAAATAACACGGGTCCTTTGTGTTTCCTTTTTGAGCCTCAATTTGATGTAGGTTTCTGGAGCATCACCAATTGATCAATAAAACATGTTAGACTGCATGCTAGTACTGATTAATTCACACCTTTGGTACACAGTAAGAAACAAGGTGAAGCCTGGTGTCTATAAAGGGACTTGCTAAGTGCATCAGCCAGTTGTCTGCTAATGTGTGCAGCATGTCTCAGAAGGCCAGCCCAGCAATTCCAGTCCTGGACACCCTGGTGTGCCCATGGCATCAGTCAGATGAAGGCCCTGCCACAGCTGGCAAACTCTGCTCTTCGCTTCCAGGTCTCACATAAGGGCTGAGGGGAAAAGAAGTCTAGTATTGTGGGAAAAAAAAAAAAAAAAAAGTCTTTATAGACTGGACTCTTTAAGCAAGACCTATTTAAAGCTGTATTTTAGCCTTGTGTCAAAGAACTTTTTGATTATGTGTTTGAAGGTTGAGTAGTTTGTCAAAAGGACCCTCTTGCAAAACATCCTGTTTCTTTATTTTGCATCTTAATTTTTTAAAATTCAAAATCCAGAAATGGTGGCTTTGCACTGTAAGAGCTGCTTTTGTCCTCACACTGGAGCAATCTTAAATATCCACAAACAGCCAGCTTCTGACAGCAATGCTTCATTCATTTTTAGCTCTTTTAGTCTCCCTATGTGTAAACTTTTGTGGGAGCACTGCTGAATTTTACCAGGAAGGGTGAGGGTTTCACTGGCCAGGTGCAGAGGAAAACAAAGCTATCTCTGAGTACTGATTCAATATACTATCATATAAACCAGCTGGAAAAGCTGGTTTAAGATCAGTCTTTACTATCATAGCATCTTTTACTCCTGATGTATTCCTGGGCATTTTGTACATTTGTAGTTTGGAGAGAACAGACATTAATAGCTATTACGTAAATTCTGAAACTGCACGGCCTTATTAATTACCTCCAGTCATGTAATTTATTGAACTTACAAAACTTAAGTTCCTGCGTGCTACGACTAATTATAAGATTGGAAATTAATCCAGAAGTAGAAATTACAGCCATACTTGAAAATACCTCTCAGGCAACTTTGATCATTTCATTTGATCACACGCCTTTGTCCCCAGGTCTGTACGAGGAGATCCGTCTGTGCCGTGCTGCCTGTGGAGAAGCTCACATGAAAACCATCCTGGCTACAGGTGAACTGGGCTCCCTTGCCAATGTCTACAAAGCCAGTATGATAGCTATGATGGCAGGTAAAATGCTCTTGGTTTTCCTTTTAAGCTAAGAATGTCTCTGCTATATTATTTATGAGGCTTTAAAAATTCCAGTCATGGAAGTTTGGTTTTGTTGATCATGGAAAAAAACTTGTGTAGCAATTACTGAAGCTGCAGGTGGATTAATGAAGTGTCACTTGTTTTATGTAACCTACAAAAAAACTGCATGAAATGTTAAGTAAGAAACTGCTGAATGGCAGGGGTTGTAGAAACAAGTAAAATTTGCTGTCAAACATCTGATCTGATCAGAATATTTAATAAAGGCATTTGGGGCAGACACACTTCTAAGAACCACTTGGGTTAGTCTGTCTTCTAAACTTCCCCTTGTTTTTTGTGTTGATTTTTTTCCCTCTTTCGTTCTTCAGACTTGAAATTCTTACTTTAAAGCAAGACAAAATGTAATCAAGTGTCTTGTCAGTATTTAAATAAATATTCAGCTTGCTGCTGACCTCACTGTTACCATACACAGTTCTGTGCTTCTGTGATTCAAGTGGAATGGAGAGCATTTCAGGCTTCTAACATGCCCAGCTACAATGTCAGTTAATATCATTAGACACAGAGGATCAGTATTATGCCACTAAATATTGCCTTTATTTAGAAGAGGTGTAAGAAATACACATATCCTCTTATTTAAACTGATGCACTAATCATTATGATCACTTTTTGTACCACTGAGTAGTGAAGAATTCAGCTTATAAAGCATTTTGCCATTTTCAGAATTTTGCTGGTGTAGTTTTTTTGAAATACAGCAGATGGCTCTATTGTTAATGATTTTCCTTGCCTAGTTATTCACTTTACAAGATACTTATCCGTCTGAATATATCCAGTAATTTCCTTATTTCAATCTCTTGCTTTTTCTTTGTGGGTAGGCATAAAAATAAGAATTTATTTGTGCTCCACATACATGCATTGAGGGCCAGGCTTTCAGACTCCAACTTGTCAGAACTGCTGAGAGAGCCTTGAATTCCTGTTGAATTTTGTTTTATTTGTATATTTGTATCATTTTGGGGAGAAAGTGAATCCACAGTATAGTGGATTCAACTGAAAAACTGGATTTAGAAGTTTTTGCTGCCTCTGACCAGTTCCTGCTGTCCTTTAGAGCAAAATACAGTTCCCTCAGCTGTGCTGTTAGAAGTGCTTCTCATGTGTCATTGTATGCTGAGTTCGCAAAGAATTACAGTTGAAAATTATTCCAGAAAAGGGTTTACTAGTTTGCTGTGGGGTTTTTGATTGGTTGTCAATGTTTTAGGGTTTTTTTTAAATGGTCACAGTCTCAGTAATCTGGTTCACAGCCTTGCTTTGCATGCAGTTGTATCAGTGCAACTGAGGACGTGCAGTCCTTAAACTGTTCTCACTCCACTATCCACGATGCCAGCTTATCACGTGAGGGGCACAAAATCCTGGGGTTACAGGTGTTTGCAGTGCCTTGCTGAGCGTGCACACATTCACCAAAAATCCTGAAGCACAAAGCCACCAGCGGTATAATATATATAACTTAAATATATGAGATATACACTATTAATATAATTATTATCATATTATATATTAGATGTGTATTGCATATATTTAATTAATATAATATAGTCTAGTGTTAATATAATATAATATAATATAATATAATATAATATAATATAATATAATATAATATAATATACCAACTTGACTGACACACCATAAATTCTTCTGGAATATTTAAGAAGCTATTTCTGAGTCAAAGAGGCTGACATCCCTCTAAGGACAATGACTCACCTGGCAAGAATAATCTCTGCAGTGCTGAGGAGGACAGGATGGCAGGGAGCTTTGCACAGCAGTGCCTCTGTCCCACTGCCAAAGGAGCACATTGATTTTTTGGAGACAAATGTCTAGCACTGAATCAAAGAATTTTGGGTCATTGGTTTAGAGCATCCATTGCCATTTCTTGTGCTTCTTCAAGTCCTGGTGGTGGTTTCAGTGCATGAGCTTCTCAAGAAAATTGACTGCATTTTTGACTCTGCTTTGGGGACAGAGAGTAAAGTATTTAGTGGTGTTAAGTGTCTGGTGTATCCTTGTGTAAATCACGTCCATTTCTACTGGAGACACTCAAGTCTGTGCCTCTTGGAATAAACAATCCTAAGGAACACAGATGGGTGCCTGAGTCCCCCATGCTAATTGTAACTATTACATATTTCTTCATTGAGAGTTTTCAAGAAGAAATTTCTCAATTTCTTCTTGACAACGTTCAAGAAAGCATTCTTGTACATTGTGTGAGAGGTGGGCCATTTCTAAACTTCTGTTTCTTGCCAAAAACATCAGAAACCGCCAAGGAAGGGAAAGATGAACTTGCAGTGGGAAAGGAATACTTCAGTAAAGCTGTTTATGACTTAATTGCATATTTCCCTCTTATATGAGATTTTTATTCTGAAAAACTGTATTACCTAATTACAAATCTTTATGTACTGTGTAACAATTCATAATCATTAAGATATGCAGACCAGGAAAGAGGTGGAGGAAGTGATTAAGTAAAGGTACTTTGAAAATGGAAACCTGATCTTTTCAATAGAAAATGACAAAAATTTGTCACTTTGACTGTGAGAACTGCTTTTACAGCACACCTTGAGAAGCTGAGGGAGCACAGCAGTGACACGTGAAGATACTTATTTTCTTTATATATATATCCAAAGAAGTACCTATGTAAAAACCAGAAAATAGTGATGTATGTTCTTCTGCAGCTCTACTGGTGTATGGGTTTTAACCAATTTTTTCATAGGTCATTAAAAATTAGTCAAATAAGTAATATGTGGAGATATTGACTAGTGTAAACATTGAATTTAGGAAGGGAATTAGTGCTAAAACAAACCAACTTCTAAAGTCCCTAGCACAAAAAATCCTGCAAGTAGTAGCAGAAGGTGGCTGAAGCAATAAGATTTCTGTTGTCTAGAAGGGGAAAATTAAAACACATTGAATATGTGAGCAGAAGTGGTTTTAGATCCTTTGATGCTGTTCATTCCAAAGTGAACAGAAATAACGTAGCCAAACAGTGAGGAAAAGCTTTGTGTTACAGTTCACAGGGGAGAGAGATGGTTTGGAACATCACAAAATAATGTCTGGCTACACAAAGCTTTTACCTCAGCTCTAAATAAGATTTTTATCCTGGGGTTAATATTAGGGAAGACAAACTCTAAGATGCCAATAGCTGTTGTTGTTCTGAGCACTTTCTTGCACAGATTTGTTCTGAGCATGTAAACATGCTAGAAGTCATCTGAGTGCAAGGGCTGACTTCCTACTGCTGGATGTGGACCACTATGAACAAAAACTTCTGCCAAGTGACTCTTTCATGAAAAATGGAGACCAAGGAAAAAAAACTAGCAAAACTGACTGAAAAGCAGAGCATGCTTTGCTCAAATGCACCTAACATAAGAAACAACGCTATTGAATAAGTAATAATACTTGGCACTTAATACTTTATGTCTTCAAAGCACATAACTGACATTAGCAGAGTAGATCTTACAATTGCCTTGTGAAATATGAGACAAAGATAATAATAGACAAAGCAAAAATCAAACTGAGATCAGTTGTGAGTTTCTGGCTTTAAATCTCATGCTCAATCCAAAAATCAAGGGTCCCCCCTCAGTAACATGTGAGTTGTATTATGTGTTGGTTTAATTATGTGTCTACAACTTCAGCTGTATTTTGATACCAAGTCAGTCAGTTATTAAACCCCAGAGCATTTGCAAATGAAAGGCAAGCCAAGGGAGGAGGCTTGGAAACACATAAACAAAATCTCACTTTGCGTCTTGTTTCACTTGTCTGAAATAAAACCAACTGTGTTGAGTTTGTGGTGTGTCTGTAAAGGGTACACTCTACCTGTAAAACATCCATCAGAAACCAGGGGCAATATGTGTCTGTCTTCTAGAAGCAGCTCCTTTCTATGGATGTGGTCTGTTTCTGAATGCTCCCCAGGGTGACAGATGATGTTCTGGAGGTCCAGTGTGGGGCTGGGGGCAAGTCAGGGAGTCCTTACTCTTAGGAGTGTGTGGAAAGAGTGCTTAGCACTGACTGGTGACTGAGGGTTTCTTGGCCACTGTGTTGAATGTAGAGGTGGTTGCAGCTGGCTGCTTAAGGGGCTTATCAGGACAGTGATTATTGCTGTGGAATTATACTGGGAGTCAATCACTTCCCTGTCTGCTGCGGCAGATATCCTGAATTCTTGCGTAGTCTGTGGTTGTTCTGCACCTTCAGAGCTCTAGTTAACACCACTTAAAGTTTAGTGCAAGGAACAAGCTCAAAACGTGCTGTGGAAAACCAAGATGCAGCATGACAGTCTGTCTCAAAGTTTTGAATGATATCATGGACTAACAAAGTTATTGAATTAGGAGTCAGATCAAAAGATGGAGTATCTTTAAATACAATCAGTCGAAAAGAGGTTGGAACAGAAACAAGTGACTTCATTTGTTCTGGTACAGAATGGGGAGAAATAAAAAAAGCCAGCAGTATGAAAATGCAGATAACAGCATGTTCAGTGAGGCACTACAAGGATGCTCCCTTAAATGAGGTAATTGCCTACAAGCTTAACAGTGATACTGCAGCTAATCACTAGAAATAATGTAGGTGTGATAGATAAGCTTGGAGTTGAAAAGTTCCAACAATGCAATCACAATATCCTCAGGTCTGAATTGCTGATGAGAGGCCATACAAAGACTAGTAGCAAAAAAAAAGAAAAAGAAAAAAAAAAAAAAAAAAAAAAAAAAAAAAAAAAAAAAAAAAAAAAAGGTGGACCTTGAGTAAAGCAGACCTTGAAGGAATGTGAAATGAGACTTAAAAATCTGTCTGGAGCTCAGTAATATGTGTGTAGGGAATCAGAACTGAAGGAATGGAAAGTGGTTGAGACAGGCTAGGGCAGGCTCTCATGAAAAGTCTTTCCAGTTGAGTCAACAGAACCCTGCATGGGTAAGTAGAGGACAGAAGTAATACTTAAAAGAAACAAAGATGTTGGTGGAAAAATAAAGATACAAAGAGTCTGTGAAGTGAGAACAGAGCTAGCTAGAGTGCATGCAGTGAAGCCTCATTTGTTTGCAGTTTGTTAAAAGCCCAGACGTGCATGCAATGGCACATTTTGTTATGCATTTATTTATGTGCTTCGTGAACTGTGTGCCTGCCTACACAGCCATATCTGAGGGGAGATCTTTATTTGGGGCCATTCATATTTGTCAGAGCAGGATGCTTGGCAACTCTGCTAATTTTGTGCTAGGTCTGTTCTATTAATGGTATTCTCCTGTAGTCAGAAAATAAGAATATATACCCTCCAATGAAATCAAAGAAGAAATACCAGTGTAAAACAGTGTAAAACTTGTCAGATCTGTACCTGTTTGTTTGATTTTGTTTTACCCACACCACCACTTGACTTTCTCCCTCCACCATCTCCACTTACAAATAGAAGCAGTGCTATTTCCAAGCACTTCCCATCAGAAGAACACCAAGTCAGGAAGCCAGGAGATGGGTTTGAGGTTGCAGAATGACTTCCAGCATATCATCACTTTTGACAACTCTTCTTGCCTCTCTGGCTTTCTGTGCGTAAAATTAACATTTGTGCATTTTATAGAACCTCTGCGAGGCTTAGTAAATTAAGATATAAGCCGAAATGTGTTCCCCTTGTTAGAAGGTAGAAAATTTTGTGCCTGTGCCTGAAGATGGAATGCTCTTGGTCATGATTCAAACTGGGAAATGGAGCAAGAGAAGGTCTGGACATTTTCTGGTGGGAGCTGCTGGCTGTGATTTCCTGGTACAACCAACCCTGGGAGTGACAGTGGTGGTGGGAGCCAGCAGAGCTCCAGGTTGATGCTTTGTACACTGTAGCAGACAGGAGCAGCAGGGAGGTCCCCTTGCTGCAGCTGTTCTCACAGCACTCTGCCCAAAATGTGTTTCCAAATGAGAGAGTTCTGCCTGTTCTGTCATGCTTTGGTGCCCTCCCTGCCCTGAGCAAAGTGGAATTGCAGAGGGGGCAGGAGTGTGACAGCTCCTTAGAAATCCCAGGCTTGTCCTTCTCTCTGAGGAGAAAGGTTTGGATGCTGATTTCTGCTTCTTGACCTTTAAGAAAGGGTCTGTTCTTTATTATACTCTTAATGCTTTGGAACTGGTAGTGAAGTAGCAGGTTGAAGTGAGTGGGCAGGTACTGACAGAGTAGCACACTGTTGAGAGGGGTCAACCTTCTATTAGCAAATTATCCTCAGTGCCTGAATAGTACTTTGCTTTTGCTGATACTCAAGATCTTTCCAAAACATGTTAATTAAGGAATATCTAAACGGTATACTTTCAATTTATAACAACTGATGCAGAGAGGTGAGAAAGCACCCCTGTTGGGTTAATTTTCCCCATGAATGAAACCTTGTCTCTATGTTAAATAACTTGTTAGAATTTGAATTAAAACTTCTGAAGTTTCATATCACCTCAGACTCGAAAATTGTTGCACACTGAATAGTTCCAGTCAAACATGCCAGCAAAATAACAGGGCTTGCTGGCAAAAAACTTTGCATCTGTGACGCTCCGGTATTGAAGGTAATGGTTTGAGAGAATGCAATTTTAAAACATGGAAATATTATGTAAAATCAATAGATGTACCGGGTACTATTTATTTCTCTGATATTTCAGGTTGGGTTTTTTTATTCTGTCAGCAGCAGGTGTTAAATTCTACTAAAGCAGTGAAAAATATAAATAAATATTTAATTTACTGTACCTATCAATTATATAAAATTGGCCTATGAAATATTAAAGTATCTTTTAAGAGACTGCAAGTAGGAACACTAGTTAGAAAATCCAGTTCCTTAACAGAAACTTAATATAGATGTGGAAATAAACTAAGCATGATTTTAGGGTTGTAGGTCCTGGATTTTTTTTGCTGTTGTTGTTATTGCTTTTTAAG
The DNA here is from genome assembly GCF_029207755.1 of Chamaea fasciata. Lineage (NCBI taxonomy): Eukaryota > Metazoa > Chordata > Aves > Passeriformes > Sylviidae > Chamaea > Chamaea fasciata. The sequence goes on along the minus strand of NW_027094090.1, from coordinate 73,308,975 downwards.
GTATCAAGGTGTAGTGGTTGTGCCTGTCTAATTTGAAGACATATGCTCATGGCAGCAGCAGTGTGGATTTAGACTTCTGAAAAAAAAGTCTTGAGTGAAAAAAAACATCATTAGGCTATTTTAAAAAACTATGGATACTCACTTGAATATACCTTTTAATCATAAGGACACAGGGAAAAACAAAGAGGCATAACAAGAGATGAGCACAAACATAAGTGAAATACCAGCTGAGCCATGAAAGCAGGACAAAACCCAAGAAGTTTCCCATAAGGAGGGCATTGATTCTTTTCTTTACCCGAATGTTAAAGCTGAATGTTAAAACACACTGATATCAATATGAAGACATCCATGAACCTTTATCAAATCATGTCCTAATGGTGCTGATGCTGCATTTTGAAGAGTTACATCATGAAGTGCAGAGAAACACTGAGTAACCCAGCTGACTGCTGGGTTGCATGAACACATTCCTCACTGAGCTACACAGGACTGGTCAAATGCAAAAGCATTTATCATAGAATATACTCATTTCAATGGTGTTTGAAAGAGACTCTTCCAGCTTGCCTCTGTGGTTTCTTTGCAGTGTTTTTGATGAGTTACACAAGGAACTTGAATTTCCTTGGCAGGTACCTGGGTTACTTGGTGTCTGTCTCCCAGCCTTTCTGTGTACCTCTGGTTCTTGTTGTTACAGCTCAGATTGTGTTGGAGAGATCTTGGAAAGAATGGAAGATATTCCCTTCTTTAATACTATAGTTTGGGATTTCATCCCCTGGGAAATGTTCCTGATTTGGTGTTTTTGTGGGTTTTTTAATTTTTTTTTTTTTTCAGAAATTGTAGTTTTAAAATTCAGCATCTCTCAGATAAAACAATTTAAGACTTCTGCCTGTACTTTATAGTTACTAAAGACAGTAACTTTCCCAGAGGTGTCTGTAGTAGTCCTCCTTCTGAGGGATTTTTTCAAAGACTAAACTGACAGCAAAGGCCATAGTCTTCATGGCAAGTCAACAGGGATCTGTCATCTGTTTGTCTTTTGTACCTTTGATGTTTCTTTCCTGCTAGCATTTGGGCTATAAAGTGATTTCCCTGCAGTGTACAGCTGCAGCTGATTTCTAAAGTTGAGTTTTCCCTAAATCTAAGGTGTAGGAAAGTTTCCTCCTTAGTGATACCAGGAGCTCTCCTTGGGTATAACATCTTTCCATCACCTTTGCAGTCATGTTGCCAGTCCAATGTCCAATTTACCAGCCTATCCCAAACATCACAGGAGTGAAGGAGGGAAATCTTGTAGTTTATCATCAAGATCTGTCAATTCATCTCTAATGGATCAAAAAGGAAACAAGGGATGATGTTCCATATTCCATGCATCACACTGAACTTAAATTATGGAATAGAAAATTGTGAGGCATATATCTCCAAAAGTCTCCTTCCCACTACTCCTGGAAAGTAAACTTGTGGAGAACTCAAAGGAAGCACAAAGCTCAACTCATAAATGAAGCTTTGGAACAGAGCTGACCCCAGGATGTGGAAGCAGCTTGGTAGGGGATGATAGAGAGGGATGAAGAGGAGAGATGGAATTTTTCAGCTTGTTCTCTGCTACCATGACACCACATCCACGCTGTTGATAGATAACTAGTTAGATTTATGTTGTAAGCAGGCACAGTGCTTGCAGCTGCTCTGGATCTCAGCAAATCCAGCTTCTCAATAGCTTGCTTGGTTGCTGCTTGCAGCTTCAAGGCAGAATCCTGCGGGAACTTCAGCTGGGTGGACCCTGTGCTACTGTAACCAGGCCATTTCCAGTGCCTGGGTTAGAATTATAGCTCAGCGTTAAGCTCAGTAGAAATCCTTTTTTTTTTTTTTTTTTTTCCTAGAAGCAAAACAAAAATATCTTAGTAAAACAAACAGAGCTACTCCATGCCCTTGAACAGCTTCTTGGTGAGTTCATTTGCAGGCACTTGCTTGTATTATGAAGTAAGAACTGAAGCTGGGAGAGAAAGTCAAGAAGAAAGTAATATACTTTTCATATAAAATGTTGAAGAGATTGAGTAAAAAAAAAAGTTAGTGAGAGGTAAAGGGAAGCTTTTAGGTTTGAAGTGTTCCTGTGCTTTTTTTACTGTCTTAAGAGAACAGTTTTGCAGTGAAACACAGGAACATGCAGAGCTCTTTGTCATCTATGTATAAAAGTGCTGCAGATAAGAACAAATAATTATTAATTAGTAACACCACTGTATTTTGTTACTCCTTCCTGTCTAATGAATGTCCTGTTCATGAAAGACTGAAGCAGGAGAGATCTGAGATTATTTGAGAGGAATTTTTATACAGTGGAAGGAAAAGGAAAGATAAGAACAGGATCAGTTAATGTCAGAATGGGACAACTAATACGGCTTTTGGGGTATCAGTGATGCATTTTGCATTATTCATGGCAGTGACTCCTTTATGGCTTGTAAGTCTTCTAGGTTTTCATTTGCTAAATTAGGTGGGACATCACATAAAGAGTAAAGTAGTCAGTGAAATGTTGAAAGATTGAGATCATCACAATCATGCATAACTTGCAGATGCCTTTCCACAAAATGTGGTTGGCTACAGCACTGATTTTAATGTTAATTTACTAGTGAATAATTTAAAAAAGACCTGTTTACTTTTTAATAAAAAGGAAAGATATAAATTGGCTGAGTGTTCCTAATGTTACTTACAGCTGCCATTGAGCAGATGTTAGGGATTCTTAGTGGTAGGCTAGACCAAAATAAGTTTTATGAATAAACAAACAATTTCTTTTTACTACCAACTCTTTCAGGCTGATTCTCTCCCAAATTCACTGTGAATGGCTTTTTAAAGTCTCCTCATAAATAATTACCTTTCTTTGGCACTTTTTTCTAGGCACTTGGATTTTAATTACAGTGATGAACTGTTTTAGTAAGTTGTTAAATTATTTTATCTTTTTAGGAGTGAATCCATTTTCTACTTCTCTTTGACTTCATCGGTTCCTGGGACTTTAATCCTTTTAATTCTTGCTAATTCACTTTATAAATTCATGCTGGAGAAGTAAACAGCAGGCAGCAGCATTATTTCCTTTTGAACTCTGTGCACGTACACCCACCTCGGCTTGCTAGTTATCAATGGTCTCCTGTTACTAGTAACCATTTTGTTTAACTCAGTCATTTGGATCACAGTAAGTATGAAAAGAGAGGTAATTAAATGGAGACAATGTGGTTTTGCTTCGGGCTAATGTCTGGGGGCCTTAAAGCCCTCCACGGAGGTGAATACAGTGCTTAGTTCGTAGATAAGGGATATGTAACACTGCTGTACTTCACCCCAGAACAGCATCTTCCAATGTAAATACTTATCAGACACCTTTGCACGTGATTTGATGTTGGGAAATGCTGAACACGGAATTCCTCCTGGCTTTTTCTGCTGTTTTTGCCAGAAGGAAAGGTGCAGACAGGGTGGTCGCGCTTCCCACTGCCTCTGCAGTTTGGCACCTGACAGCTCAGCAAAACACAGGGGATGTTCTGCTTGACCACCTCTGTTCCTGAACATCTGAGTGAAGAAGTCATTGATACCAGAGTGAGGCTCTGAAATATTTTACGTAGATGGATTTTGTTGCTTTTTTTTTTTTCTTCCTGTAAGAAAGATACAAAATGTGCTGTCTCGTTTAACAGTGACATTTAATAATTTGCCACTAAATACCTATGAGGATATATATAGATATAGATATAGAGATAGATATACACATCTAGCACAAAGAGAGTTTGATATTCCATTTCTTTGATTCACAGTATTTCAGTAAAAAGAGTGGAATGCCAAAGCTCAAAATGATAATATGTATTTAGTGTAAGCTTTTAAAAATGTAAAATCTGTCTTTAAAATGTAGATTTGAAGACTGGAGTATCGTCTTTGCTTTGCCAGTGTACTGGTGAAATCAGCATTTCTCTATTGATTTCAATATTTATTATTTTTTTTTTTTTTAACCCAAACCCATGCAGTTGTTTAATCAGATCGTTGGTGCTTTTGGTTTGAGATGCTCACCATAATTGCAGTCTGTGGTAAGATCAGCACACATGCTGTTGACAAAGGGAGGTGGAGGAATAATCTCCTGGCATATTAAATACCTTTTTATGAATTGCTCCCTATTTTTGATGGTGCTTACTGGGTTTTTTTATTTCCTTCATTCAGGTAGTGCTCAGTAGATGTTATGCCAGAAAAGTCTGGCTGAATTTATCAAGCAGCACACCTTCATAAAGCATCCCTTTGAAATAAAATTGTTAGTTTTGCCATGTGAGCATTGTTAATAATGCAATGGGAGGAAAAAAGGATTTCTTAAAAAAACAGAAGAGTCTTTCCCTGGCCACCAGCAGAGAGGTGCCTCCTGCTTGGAGTGGGGCTGCACAGTCAGGGATTTTGGTTGTTTTTTTCATTGAAGGGAGCTGGCAGGTTTTTTGGTATTCAGGCTGCCTGAAGAGTTGGAAACATTGCAAAACAACCCTATTGGCAGAAAACATTTATCTGTACCTGGAAGTTCTCACCTACACTGCAGCCTACACACGTGGCTTTTGCAGTTTTGCTGCATGCTGAATTATCAAGGTGGAGAAAGAAAAAGGAAACACTCTGAGGCCAAAATTTCCTGAAAAGTAGGAGCTTTAGGTAAGATAGATGCCCTTTAAAAACAAGCATTGTGGTGCCTTATATGTATAGGTTAGGCCATCCAGTGTGTTACCATTTGGATATTTGTTGCATCTGGAGAATCCAGGAAGTCCATGATAAAATCTATGTGTTTGCAACTTGTTGGTGTTGAAGATGTTTGAGTGTCATAAAAAATAAGACGAAAGTGCCTCATATTTTCCTGGTAATCACATGGTCAAGTGGAATATTCATCCCTCAAGAAATCTGTTCCACCTGATTTGTAAAAGCCAGGTGGAAACAAACAGGTTGTAGATGAGTCTGGTGAGCTCTGGCCTCCTTTATTTTTTGGTTTTCAGGCAAAGCCAGAAGCTAAAACATTGACCCTTCCAATTGCTCAAGGAAAATGCCTTTGATCCTGGAAATCCCCCTGAAGCCTTCAGCTGTGCTAACTGCCTTTGATTGCAGGGCACAGTGTGGAAGAGGGGCTGATGCTGCTGTTTGCCCTCTGCTTGACAAAGAGGCTGGATGCTGGATGGATTCTGACTATGGCACTATGACACAGACTTTTAAATCTCAAAAATTAATCCTGCCTTTTTCTGGGTTAGCGTAGGAACAGAATCTTAAACTGCTTTTAACATCAAGTGTTGAAAAACACTCAAAATGACATTGAAGTGTCATGATTTTGGCTGTATTATGGATGGTGGGTTTTTAAAAATCTTTAAAATTCATAGCACCTTCTTGATAAAGTAGACTGATTTTTCTGCTTGCTTTATTCAGTGTGGAATATTTCCAATTTGATTTTAAACAGCTATTTCTTCAATTTGAGTAATTTTGTTACAAGCTAATAGACAATACCTAAGTGTACCTGAGCTTTAATGTTAACGTATTTGTTTCAAAGTTGTTATCAACGTTAAAAAGCACAAAGCTAAATGTAGTTGCTAAAACATGGAATGCAATATGCCTTTGCTGTGGTTCTAAGCCATCATGCATATTTATTATTTTCTTCCAATTGCAATTGCTATTACTGGTAGATAAATCAGATTTCAGCCTCAGTCTGTAATATGTCATGTCCAGCACAATATTTTGAGAGGCTGAGATGTATTGATCCAAAACCAAGAATGCCAAGAGGGAAAAAGTCTGACTTAGACCAGTGCTTTTTTAATTATATCATGATTTAAGCTAGTTTATCATTGTTTAGCTTAATTTAAGTGTGAACAAGGAAGTGGTGCAATGCATCTCAGTGTTTGTAAAGCAAGCTTAAAGGGGGAGGTTTTCAAATCAAGTCCGGTTTCTCCCACTGCCTTTCGGTTTTTTTATCCTTCCCATTCTAGCCTGTGACTGTGGCTCAGTGCTGACTGCTTGCATTCAGTCTGAAAGGAGAGGCCAAGTTTTATGTTTCTTCATCAGTAGTTGCTGGAGGAGGCCATGGATTTGGGAATCTGGGGCTGGAGCTGTGCCACCAGCACTGCCTCCTGCCCTGGGTGCACCATGCTGCACTCTCAAGCTGTGCTAGACAGGAGGTTTCTACTGATGTCTCTGGTATTTTGAATCTTGCCCAAAACTGTGTGGCAAAAAATAGCCCACAGAATGGCTTGTAGAGGAAATCAGCACTGCAAGTGGGTAAGCTGAGAGAAAGGTCTGGTTTTTCCCAGTGATAGTAAGGTTAGGATTAGGTGTTGGGATGCCTTGATTTATTTCTTCTTTCTGCCTTTGGCTTGACATGTGTCATTAGGCAAACTTCTTCAGCAGTTCCAGTAGTGCCATCTGCAAAAAGAAATAAGGTTAATGTAGGTCATACACTGTAGCACCCCTGAGTGCAGTATGTGGTACACCCTTTTAAAGAAGAAAAATGGGATTCTGGCAAAGAAACATGAGAAACAAGTGGGTAACAATACAGGAATTCCTCGTTGTCCCACAACGAGCCACTTCTGCTGCTTTCTCCTTGGAGAGGAAGAGGAATGGCTGTTCCAGCAGCACATAAGTGCCTGAACCCCTGCACCCTGGCATCCCCCAGCAGTGCTGCTGCATGGCAATGTGGGGAGGTGACTGGGAGCATGTTTCCTTCTGGGCTTCATTGTGGCTCCAAGCCAGGTGCCACCAGTGACGGGAGTTCCAGCTGTAGTCTCTAGACCCAGAGCACATGTCTGTCACATTTTATCTTCTTTTTTGCCAGGATCAGGATTAAACGCTTGAGATGGTATTTCGCGTTCGGACTCAGATGTTTATTAATGCTTATCTATATTACAGTCTCACAAGCTGTGAGTGCTACAGCACTTCAAGCTAACAAAATAAAAATTTCTCTCTCTCTACAAGGCCTTTTAAGGACAAACTGTCCAGTTAAGAGATGACATCTAAATTATTTTACTTTTAACCCAATAACCAACCACCCGTGGCCTGCAATGCAGACTTTTTTATCCAATTACGAAAACACACCCAGACCCATGAAAAAGAAGGTGAAAAAGGACTTAGCCTATGCCCTAAAACCTCCATCTTGCTTTATATATTACTATATTCTAAGACCTTAAACTCTTAAGTTTTCCACCCTGTGATATTACACACTTCTATTCAAACTATACACTTATAATGCCAGTTCTGTCATTCAATTTTGGAAGCCTTCTCCACGGCCTCAGGTCAAATGCAGTGTTTTCTTGGGGGTCAGTGCCTGTCAGCACAGAAAGTCTAAAATTCTCCGTGCCCAGGGTTCCAACACATGTCAATTATTTTTTCCTCTTTCTCCATGCCATGTAGGGATTGGATTGGAAGGAATGCCCTAAAAATAGCAAGTGGCTATGCTATGTAGCTGAGCAACAGAAGGTGGTGTGGCTCTTCCTGCTGAACCTTCTGAAGAAACATTTTAAATGAACACACAAGAAACTAATACTAATTAAGTAATAGTATTCTGTGGAGACCTGTGGTAGACGCTGCAATAGTGCATTAGCAAACTGTGCAAAATTCAGCAATGCTGAATTCTTTCAGACATCATCTACAGGGAATTTTGCATAAGTATGGACTTGGTAATTTGTCCTTTGTGTGCATGTGTAAGTGTTCCTAAGGGCACCATTTGGCCTGCAGAACCCTTGTTGCTGGAGGTGCTGTTCAAGGAAGGGAGCATCCATTCTCAGTCTTGGAAACCAAGCTGGGATGGTAGGATGGGTTTTCAGAAGGTTTTCCTACTTGTAAACAGACATTAAACGTGGAGCCCTATGAGAGGATTTTTTACCTTTTTTTTTTTTTCCCCCCTCTGTGCAGGTACTTTTTTGAAAAGAGTTGCAAAAAATTCTCAACAGACCGAGTTATAAATCAGCATTTTTCAATGGTAGCTGAGACACAGGCATGTGAAAACACTCATAGGCACCTCACCAAGTGGTCTGGCAGTGTAGCCTCGTGTCACGGAGCTAAAGCTACCTGGTGAGCTACTGCTAAAGTGAGTTGTCACAGCTTTCTATTCTCTTCTCCTGGATAGCAAAATTAAGTAAACCGGGAATGTATTTTATCTTGCTGCTAGAGCGGGATAAGCCCATGTATGTGGGACAATTAAGGATGACTCAACTGACAAGAATTAGCTGCTACATTAGCCTTTTATATCTTGCCCTGCCTCTTATTTTCAGAGGGTTGTTAACCTGGTCACCCCTAGTAAGGCTAATTGTGTGGGAATCTGAAGACCCTTAGTTTGGGTGCTCATAAAATAGAAAGATGACTTGCTAATGGGACTTCATGCACATTTGATACGGTACTGTTTTGTCATTGCTGCCTTGTCAGCAGAAACAGCAGGTGGGTTTGCAGGTCCTCTGAGCAGAATGCGACTTTTTGCCAAAAGTCCTGGTAGTCTTGGAAGAATATGTGTTCTCCTGTGTCATTACATGTTGTTATATCTCAGTTGCAGCAATTAAGATGTATCTATGCTTGTTGTAAATACTTACAAAGTAACACGGCATAATTGTCCCTGTGCAAGCATCTCTCTCTAAACTATTGTTTAAAACTACCAGCCACATCTTTGTTCTTTATTAAGACTAAGGCAGCAACACAGAGTCTGTAGGTATCAGGAGGTAATCATTCCCCAAGGGCATTTGAAACACTTCACAACCAAAAGGTTGTGATTACTCCACGATTGCTCTACTGCTTATTATTCCTTATTGCTTAATTATGGAATCAGGGTGTATTTCCTGGATGCTGATATCTAAATAAGATTCTCCACTTCTCATGCTCTGTTTCAGTGTTACATGGACTGGAAATCTCTGTAGATGTACAGGATAACCTTAGGGCAGGCCGGTTCTGGAAGCTCTTCTGACCTTTTGGGAGACCACAGCATTCATAAATGGGGCTGTGTATCTAGAAGAGAAAAAATATAATGGAATTCCTCTGAAGTAAATGGCCTGTTTGTGTTGAACCCACAACCTTGGTGTTATTGCACCATATTCTAACCAACTGAGCTCATCCCATCACCCTGATTCAGTGTGTGTCACGTGACTTGCTACCTTGAAAGGAAATGTAATGCTATGGCTTCACATTGGAAAATAAAAGTAGAAAGAATGGTCTTTTCCAGGCTCACTGGGCCTAGAAATCTACCCTGGATAACTGATTTTGTAAAATCTTGGATTTAATGCTTCATTGAGTCGAGTCATCTACTCTAAGGAAGGGGAAAGCCATTCAGTGTGTATTTTAGCCTTAGCCTTGATTTTTTGAGTGCATTCATTCACAGGAAAATGAGAAGATGGGTGATGAAACTCAGGTTCTAAATCATCACCTAAATTTCCAGGTGAAGCTCCTTCTGAACTTAATTTGATAAACTTGTTTTTTGGAAACTTGAATAAGGAATAGACTAGGTAAAACCTCCCTTTTTGTCACAAGGTTGGCTTAAGGTTTGCTTAATGAGGTGCCCTTTATGGCAGCACTTGATTTTTAGATCCCCCTTTTCATTGCTGAATTCCCAACATTAATACCACCTTCCATCGTGGCTCTCTGTGCTAGTGTGGGTCCTCTGTCTCCTGGAAGAGGCTGCCTGCAGTCCTGTTAGCAAGCTCAGAACAAAAGAATTTGTTCTGGAAATAAAAATGTATTGTTTTCATTGTTAGAGGATGCTACCAAATTGGCTGTATGTTTGTCTAATAATCACATCTAAAGCTGATTATTCTCGTAATAGCCTTAAGATATTATTTAAAAATAAATATATAAATGCACAACTTTTGTACTAATACTAGTTTTTAATCTCTTCTTGTTTCTGTGAAGTCTGAATGAGATTTTCAAAATTGAATAATAATTTGATCCGTTAATCTTTTGAAGCTAGTAATTTTATTTTCCCCTCTTTGCAGTCTCTGAGGCTCGCAAATGAATAGAGCTTCATTACTGGAGTCTGCATTTAATAACCATTATCCATTATCTTGTAATTAAGACTCCCTGTAACGAATCATGAGGACAATGCAAAAATACATAGTACATTTCTTTAATGAACTGGAAAATGTTCATCTTGTTCTATTTAGTAATGAGTTGCGGAATAGTCGTTAAATCCACTGGAGAATAGAGCTAGATGGATTTTGAAGACTATCTTGAGTTTGTGGATAATCTATTAGAATTAAAATTTCATCTTCTATTTTTATCAACAGCTGATTAGAAGTCATTCTGTTTGACCAAATTGATTAGAAGACCATATACAAGGGCAGCTGTTGTTTAATGAAAGTTTTTAATGAAACTGTACCATAGAGACTTGTAATTATAAGACTTATAAAAGCTTTGACTTACCTTATAGCAGAAGAAATGAGAAGTATTGCACTGAAGGACTTTAAGTGCTACATTTTGAAAGGGAAATTAAAAATATAATTTGGTGATGTTGAAGTTTCACTTCCACTGCTCCTTGTTTTAATGTGACTATCAGATGTCCGTAGTGTCTCTCTGAAATGTGCAACTCAATTGTCTCTCCTGTGTGCTCTGCTCTTTGCAAAGCTCTATCAACTATTAATTGCCTCATTTGCACTTTCTGTGGACTTAGAATCTTTCTTGCAAATAGCTGTTTCTCTCCAGGATGGAAGCTGTCACAGGAGGGTGCAATTGAATCACTACTGGGCTGACATGGTGCCTAGTCACGAAGCCTACAGAGAAAACTGTGGTCTTAGAAACCCCAAAGTTGGTGACACCATCTGATTGTGTTTAAAAGCCACAGAAGCATGCCTGGCTTTGTGCTGCCTTGCCGTCAGGCTGAGACCCAGCTGTGTGCCTGTCAGCTGTGCCAGCAGGAAGACACTCTCTGGAGGGAGCTGCAGCTCACAGAATGCAGTCAAGGCAACTCCTTACTTGGAGCCAGCACTGAAACTTCCCTTCCCTACTCCAGGGGATGTTGTAGAGGCATCATCATTCACATAAGAGACAAAATGGACCCCAAGCCAAATTTGAAGTGGAAGCAGATGCAGTTCCAATTGACTTAAGTGGATGATGCACTACTACATGATGTTTGAATTATCCCTCTTCTTCTCCCAATTACTTTTGATAATTAATGATCCCACAGTACACCTTTTCTAAGAAGTAGGTTCCTAGGGTGAAGTGCGTCCTAATGAAATTAAAGAAGTTTTGTCATTGTGTTGTGTCAATGTACTGCAAGGCACATTGTTTTTTTGTTAGTTTCTTAACTTTTTGTTACACTGTGCTTCAGGTTTTCTTTCAAGCCAAGGTGGAACAGCAAGAACACACAAGAATGTTACACAAGTATTAAGACAAGCAGTGGAGAATATTATTCACTAGTGAGAAAACAGGAAAAAATAAGCCAAGGCTAACTCTTGTCCTTTAAAGAACACAGGTGTTTTGACCTTGTTACTGCATTAAATCAGACTGTGGATTTCAGTATAGTAACTTGCAGTGTTACAATTGCAAAATGCATAAAAGGAGAGTTTTCCCTTGGATTGCAGTATTACACAGCTGGTTTAGTAAACACATACGAGATATCTTCCCCTTCTCCTAAAAACAGCTGCAGCAGATACAATAGCAGACTGTCAGATGTGAGACCAAGATGTGAAGTTAAATTAAAAAAACCTGATGAAAATCATTTGTATTCTCAAAGATCCTTGTGGAAATACTAAAATGTTGATTTATGTACACCACAGGGACATCCATGCAAAGGAATGCTTCAGAATTGCTGTGAAGCAGGAGGGCATCTTTGAGGCTGTGAACCTGTATGTGCAGAGGGACTCGTTCTAAAATTTCTATAAAACATTTTACTTCCTTTCAGGTTCTGATTTTATAAAGACTTCTACAGGAAAGGAGGTGGAAAATGCAACCTTTCCCGTTGGCATAGTCATGATGAGAGCCATTAAGGAGTACTACTGGCAAACTGGCTACAAGGTAGTTCTATTTCCTTTGTAGAAGTTAACCAAACAGGCTCACTCAGAAAGAAATAAGAATGTAATAGGATTGATTTGCTAATATATATATTTTTTTTTTACTTTTGTCTTTTCTCCCTTGAAGAACTGTTACTTCATTCCGTAAAAGCTCATGTCATCAAAGTGTTCCCTGCTGCATCTGGATTTGAATTTTGTTTCACCATTTAAGTGGCCATGTCCATCAATAACAGGGCTGACAGTGGCTGACATGCTCCCATAAACCTCAGCAGAGCTATACAAATATAGAGCCATCCAGTCTGTTCAGTGTATACAACTCTATTCTCTGATTTTGTCCTGGCAACCCAAGGGATCCATTTTGCTCTCTCCTCCCTTGCCAGAGAGGCTTCCCAAAGGGACAAGGAGGCAGATCCAGTTGTATCCCATTGCCTGGGATGGAAGGAAGGAGAGAGGGGACAGGGGTTGGAAGAGCATTATGTGCTGGTACTTAATGTTTAGCCATCAGGTCGCTATCAAGTGAGATCAGTGGACAAAGGGGGGATGTACAGCAAAGCCAGTGATGAGCAAAGCCAGTCTGTGCATTCATTCTCTTGCTGAAACATTGAGAAAGGAGGAGATTCCTGCAAGGGCTTAAAGCCACCTCTCACTTCTTTTTTTTTCACTTTCTTGCCTGTTGGATCTGGTGCTGGTGTTCAGCAGTGGGCTTTGTCCTCACCTTCAGCACCAGGGTGGGAAGCCACATTTCTAGCTAAGAGCCTCTCCCCATTTCTGGCCACCCTTCCCTCCTCTCCAGCTTCTCCTTCTGTCCCTTCTGCAAGTGGCCTTGCAAGGGACAGTGTCAGGACATGGGATGAGCAGTGGGATAGGGTTGTGGGGGCTTCAGGACCTGTGGGAGCTGGAGGAACGTGTGACACCAGCTCAGGGCTGTGTCCATCTGCTCTCTGGAGCCATCTAGATGAGGCCAGCATGGACCCCTGGGCTGTCCCCACTCCTCCTTCCCCCTCCTGCCTCTCTCTCTGCCACACAATAATTTGAGCAGCTCCAATAGTTGTTTCTGTGGGAGCACCATCAGTGCCCCAGAGTGAGGCAGATCCCTGGGGGCAGCGGCTCCCCTGGGCACCAGAGCTGTTGCCACAAGTTGGTCCCTGCTGCATTAGCACAGCTTTGTCCCCATAATTGGATATAAATGTTGAATTCACCTTTTGCTTTCAAAGGAGGCATTCATGGTATGAAATGTGTTGCTAAGAGTAAGTGCTTGTGTCCGTGTGCATGTGCGTATCAGTGAATTAGACGTAAACTGACTTTATGTACTTTTATTAACCCAAGACAATATTATCAGTGACAAGAAATTTCTAAATGGTTTCTTTAGCAAACTAATTTTGCTGCTGTAGGGATGCTTTTTAGCAAGGCGTTGCCTGGGAAAAACAGGTTAATACAGAAATTAAACTTCTTCAAGGAAAGGAACAAGTTGCAGAGTAACATTTATTGACTGATAAGCTGTGGTGGTGATATGAAAAGTGTGCAATATAATGGGAAATAATCTTTTCCTGTCATTATTGAAGGACATACATAAATTGGTTTTTCTGTTGGGAAAACCCCCAATCCAGAAAAACTTATTACTTTTAATAATGTAAGGTGAAGAGAAAATTCTTGAGGAGATGAACTTATTAAGCAAAATAATGAAATGCTGTGAAACAGCAGGAAAGTGGTAGCTGGACTTTGTACTGCTCTTGAATTAAATTCCAACCCCCCTTCCTTTCTACCTTTTTATGGCAGTCAGATGTGCTGTTTGGAAAGCTGGTAAATGGAGGAGAGGACAGGCTTGTCTTTGTCAGCTTTTTTTGCAAAGAAAAGAGCTTTCAGAATCTGCTAAAAGGGTTAGGAATTCTGAATGATGGTTTTAATTCTCTTACTAACTCTGTTTCACTTGTTTTTGGCACAGATTGTCTCAAAGAGACGTAGTATTTCTAGGAAGAGATCTAAATTCAAATTTCATTAGGATTTCTCTTCCTGAGGGAAAACACATTCCAACGTTTTTGTTTATTATCTAGAAGATGCTTTTCCCGTTGCTGGGCTTTAAATTCTTTTTGGAAATCTAATGTTAACAGATGTATGCATACACTCACACATCTATTTGTCCATCCACAAAAACACAGTCTTCGTGGTTTGGATTTATCAAGCTTTTCCTGCTTTTGTTCCTTTTAATCTTATTGGAAATATGCCATCATCACAATGCTCCAGCATGAGAGAAGGATTTATTCTGTGTTTGTTGGTCCTGAAATCACTATATAAAACAGATTACCAAACACATTTAAAAACAGATACTTTCTGATTCCACCGTTATATCCATAAGGCACAAAGAAATCCTCAGTGCACTGAGGTTTAGGGAGCTTACATACAAAAACAAAATGGTAGTTCTTGCAGAATGTAAAGGTTGATGGCAGAAAGAAACATAGGAAGAATCACTGTGTGCCACGTGTTGTTCAGATTAAATTATTTTTTTAATCCAGGAAGAATTTTTCCTGATTCTCCTTGCTTTTCAAGAGTTTAGGTAGCTGCTACAGGCCAACATTTTGGCATTTTTGATGAGGGATTTGATAGCTCAGTGTCACAAGCTCTGTCTCAGGACGAGATGTGTTTAAATGGCACATAACCAAAGGACTGGCATAAGGGGTGTATGCCAAGTGCACAGCAGGTCCGTCGTGGCATTCAAGACATGCTTTACCTCAAAGATAAGTTTCACTTGGTGTTTGTGCCTTTGCAGACAGGGCAGTTCACCTTCAGATGTAACACACATCTCACGCCAAGGGCCTGAAAGCACATCCAGCCTGTGGTGGGGGACAGAAGTTTTGCAGTTCGTATGAAGCACAGACCTTTCAAGTTTTTGATGAAGATAGACATAATTTAATTCCCATTTGGAAAATTTTAGTGAAAATTAAACCTCTGGTAGTTTTGAATGTACAGCCAAATCATGTATAACTGTGCTGCACAGACTTTTTATAAAATACCAGCCAGTTCTGAGTCAGCCACCTCACATGCAGCATCTTTAGTGCTATTTAGTGTTACTGTTGTATATTTGTTGTTCTATATTTGGAATTAGATTGGCAGTAGGTGATGATGACATGGGCATGATATGATTATATGCAGATATGACTGGGATATGCAGATATCCCAGTCCTGCCTAAATCCCTTGTACTAGAGGCAAAGTATTCCCATTAGACCTCAAGCCCAGCTCCTGAGAAAGTGCACAGGAGTCAAAAGTATTGCTCCCTCAGGATGAAAATTTTATCTTTGGCTAATGGCTGAGGCTTGATGGCTTCCAATGCTAGTCCGCACCTTGGCCTGTTTGCAGCCAGGTCTTTACCAGGTAGAGCTGTTACATCACAGGCACTTGGAGACTGCAGCTGTACAAACATTGATTGTTCTTCTGGGGTTGCTGTTGGATTCAAATGTGGATTGCACTTATTTTTGTTTTTGTTTTTTTCTCTCTCTCAAGGTTGGATTTAAACCTGCAGGCGGCATTAGGACAGCCAAAGAAGCTATTACTTGGCTAATGCTGGTGAAGGAAGAACTGGGAGTGGAGTGGCTGACACCAGAGCTCTTCCGCCTGGGTGCCAGTAGTTTACTGGGAGACATTGAGCAACAGGTTGGTTGTTGCAGCTCGTGCAGAACAAAAGTAATCTTTCTAAATGTGCTGGCTCACTGCTTCTGTAGAAATGGAACATCCATCTAATTCATTATTAATGACAGGTTCACTTCCAGCTCAGTATTTCTTTAAGTTTGAGCTGTCCTTACAGACATCTGGGGCAGCTGACCATGGTCTGGGCCATGTTTGCAGTGTAAAATTTTACAAAATCTGGGCAAAAAGGGCTCAGTCTGTGCACATACAGACTCTTTTCAAATGCATGGCAGTGCTCTTCCCTTCAATCCCAGCTGTGGCTGAGCCTGGCAGACCCCTCGTGTCCCTGTGCCGCAACTCCTCAGGGTGTATTTCCATTCTGTGGAGAAAATCACATCTCATCCTACATATGGGTGCTGCTGGTAGAGCATTTTTTACATGTTGGTTGTTCCTGGGGAGGAGGTTCCCAATGGGAGGAAAGATTCTGACCTATCTATCCATGATCTACATCAGTGGCACAGGCTATCAACACTGAAGGATGAGTGTAATTGGGAACATTGTAGGGTCATAAGAACTACCAAAACATGAAGGCTTCTGGTCTTGACTCCCATGTTCTTTAAGCCCAGGAGAGGAGGTGATTTTACCTTTAACCCAGAAAAATATCTTGAAAGTCATTACCCTGTTTGTGCTGCTGGGAAAACATGAGGTATAGGGGAATTGGGGGAGGACAAAAGCACCAATCTTTTCCTTTTCCTCACCTTTCCCAGCAACAGAAATACTGACATGTTTTAAGAAATGTTTTAAGAACAGCTGAGAGGTGTCAGGTTAATATTCATGACTGCTGAAAACACCTGGCTCACTCCTGCAATGAGATTGTCTTGCTCCCTCTGCCTCACTCTTGACCTAGAATTATGTCCGTGGTTATGACAGAGCAGCATGAGCTTTCTCTTTGCCACAGCTATCACTGCTGGGTGTTAGAACACAGCCAGTGATTGTGTTGCACCATTTGTTCTGATTCCTTAAGGGTTCTATCTTTTATCTGCCAGGGATTGCACAAAAGCCCCAGCCATGACCAAAGCTCTGCTGTTCTATGCTGTCTAAAAACATAAAATGTCCCAGTCAATATGCACTAAAACAAACATACTGAAATAGTCAAAGCCAGGTGACACAGGAAAGCATTGACTTCTACCTGGCTCTTTCTGAAATCTTAGTTAAGAGCAACTTGAGTCTTTTGCTTTTTACTTTTTCTTTCAAAACACAGCAGCAAGAGCCTTTAGTTCATATCCTACAAACAAATATTTTAAAGGATATTACATCATATTTTATGCACACGCACAAATAAATATCTATCATCCTCATCTGGCATGCCTTTAATTTGTTGCTTCCTTGACACTTGCAGCTTTATAGTCATATATAATTCCATCATAAATTTTCTTTTTTCCTTGCAGATTTTCTATCATGTGACTGGCTCTTATGCACTTCAGCATGAACTGGCAGTGGCTTAGACACAAAACCAACTCAGGATTACTTTCACAAAAGAGGTCTTTAAGCAAACAGCATTCAGAAGTCTTCTGACAACCAAGTGCACATGATAGAATTAAAGGCCTAATTCTCCCTTCTTCATAGTTTATGGTATTTAAAAATATGCTCAAGTCTGCTGGTTGTACTTGATCCAAAAGCAGAAAAAAGTGGCATTTCTGAAATAGTTAAATAGTTCATACATACAGATTTGCAAAGTTAATCTTGCAAAGTTCCTCAGACCAGCCTGAAAAGCTCATTAATGGCAATGCTGAAATACTATGAAAAAGATTTAGGTGGCCTGGTAACACTTTGCAGTCTCAGAATATGAAATATCTATGAAATGTTTCAGATTGCTAATTAAAAGCTACTGATCTTGGAATAGATTTCCATTGACCTCAGACAAAATCTTCTGGCACAGATGTGTTGCACTATTAATTGTTCTGTTGATTCAGTTTCAACCATTGTAACGGGAAAGAAGAATGAAACTTGGCTATTACTTCTCTTTTATAAAATGTCTTCTGTAACAAAAAAAAAAAAAAAAAAAAGGCAACCAGACCTCTTTTTTATTTTTTGTATTTTCCCCCCCAAACTTGGGCACAGACATCCATATTTAGACCCTTGAATAAAAGTGGCTTGATTTCTAGAACAGCTGAGTATCCACAGTTGCTCCTGAAGTTAATGGGAGCTCTGGGTGATCAGAACAACTGAAAATCAAGCAGTCTCTATATAGGTGCCTGACTATGCATTCAGGGGCCTATTTTTAGGCATTTCGCTCTTAAAATTTTAGTCTAACTTGCTTAGAAGCTTCAATTCCTGTCTCCTGTCATTTTAAAACACATTCATGCAAATCTTTCCATTTTAATGTAAGGGGGTTTTACTGTCAGTTTGCAGGTGTCACTGCTAGGCTGGCTGAACTTCAACTTTGCCATTCCAAAAGAAATACTTTACTTTAAAAGATGATCTGAATTGTGTCCTGTAGAGGGTTTAATGCTTTAATGTAAAAAAAAAAAAAACAAAACCAGAAAAACCCCAAACTTTTTTCAGAGCACATTAAGAACAATACCCAAATCACCAACACCTTTTGAATATCAGCCTGGAGCTAGTAGATTCATTATATCAGAACTGCATTCTGCTCGCTAACCAGAGTTGTACTAAAAACTTAATTATCTTATCATCATGACTAGTCTCACTGACTTAAGTAGGTCTCATCATGGAAGTAAGAGGAGGAGGAGGATTTTGCTGTAAATCAACCTACAAGGTGCATTTATTACAAAGAGATTTATTGTAAAGATAATAACTCTGTTATTTATCTGGCTGTACCACCTGAATCACTAGAGTGCTACAAAACACCTTGGACAGACAGGAAAGCTGATTAGGAAAAAAAAATCAAGAAAAACAACTTATACAGAAAGCAAAATCCTATATGAAGTGCTCAGAATTAAAAATGGGTCTTAATTTCTCAGGAAATAGTTCATCCAAGGCTTTCAGTCTTTTTCTGCTTTAAGTCTCAACACAGAAGGTGAGGCTGAGCTGTGACTCTGTTTTCACGTTTGTTTTCCTGAAAATGGCCCATTTTTACCATGAGTTTTCTTTCTGATTTCATTGCCAATTTCATCAAGGAAAAATCCAAGTGCCTGTCTGCCTATGGAGGGGAAAATTCTGCTGCTGAGCTTTCAGAAATACAGAAATCTCTCTTGCAATAAGTCAGCTCCCACCAGGTTTTTGTCAGTCTGACCCTCAGCCATGCTCTCCCAGCCACCACACACTGGATTTTGCTGCTCAAGCTCTAGAAATGTTATTAAATGTTTTAAATGTCCATACTTTCATAGCAGGAAGTAATGCCACTTACAAACCAAACTTTTTTGTTGTCGGTTGTCTTTCGGACAATTATGGTGAAGATAGAAACTATTTTTTTTGGAGATGCTTTAGTTTCTAGGTGGAGGACTCTGTGTAGTTCCTTAAAATTAATGGAGATCCAACTTTGCCACCTCACTGTGTAAGGTGAGTCTCTGAGAACTGCCTCACTGTCTCCATGGGAATTGTGTTGATGAAAGAAGTTGCCAGGAGGAATCCTGTCGACAGTTTTGATGTGCACATGGGCTGCTGGTGGTGACTTCAGGGGTGAAAGCTCTGTTTGCAGAGGGAGAGGTTCCTGAAGAGTTGAGGATTGCCACTTCTCCATGAATGTTAAAAACGCACCTATGTGAAATACTGTGCAACTCCAAGCCAACCGTTGTTTTCAGAGAAGCTGGACTGGAATGTAGTTTATACATTTTTTTTTTTCTGCTGAAACTATTTGTCAAAAAAGAAAAAAAAAAGTAACAGAGTCTGTAAACACATCCAAATAAAGATGATTCTGGTTTGGGGGTTGTTCTTTTTTGAGGAACAGAAACACTGAACAGAAGGCTCAGTGTTTCAGAGCAGCTGGTTGTCTTTGTTTTACTCCATGGTGATTCAAGTTATATTCACATTGTCTGTGTCTGTGGGCCACCAACACAGCCCAGAGCCTTGTCTCTCACCCCTCCTGCAGAAGCTGCTGGTACCAGCCAAGAATTACTCTGTGGACAGCCCTGGGTGATGTGAGGGGTTGAACCTGGGCCAGGGATGCCATCAGGAGCAGCAAGGGACCGGGCTGGGGACAGGGAATGAAGCTTATCCCAGGGGCCTGTCCAGGAGACTGCTGCCAGCTGAGCAGGTATGAGATCCATCCTGGGATGAGGCAGGGCTGGAGGGCAGCTGAGCAGGGATGAGATCCATCCTGGGATGAAGCAGGGCTGGAGGCCACCTGAGCTGAGTGGGGTTGCTGGGCAGGGCCAGAAGCATTCCCAGGCTCATGCCAGCACTGAGCCTGTGAGAGAGCCAAATACCGGGACTCCCCTAAGTTGTGAGCTGAGGTTGGAGGTGGCATGGCAGGATCTTCATTCCCACCCACCAGGAGCTGGGAGTGCTCACAGTGTGGGCTCCTAGGCTTGCTGTCCTTCACCCTAACCCTTCACTGCCCTTTTTTCCACCTTTCCCATCTTTTTCCTGCTGGCCATTTGCTGCTCTTCAGCTGCGGTCAGCTGAAGTTTGTGGAGGCTGCAGCAGCAGACAAGGACCTGAACTCCTGGGAAGCGTGCAGCTCCGTCACTGCGCAGACTTTGGGAAAAGTTCAGATTTAGTTCTCTGCTTCAGGCCATTAGAAAAGGAACAGGCAATTATGCACTCATGTCTAAATATATTTCAGAGTGTAGCATATGTTTTGTGCAAGTCAGTCTTGTATACTAATTTATTATTTTTATAACACTTATTCATTTAGGATTTTAAATAGCTTCATTTTGTAGACCACATTACTTTGCAAAGAAGAGAATAAATTCAAGAAGAAAGTAAAGTAGAAGCTGCAAATCTAGAATATTCTGCATCAGCTTATTTACTAGAAGAGGGAATTGGGAGAGAGGGTAAGCTTTTTTCCTGGTTTGTAGGAAACAAAGATATTAAATAGTAATTATATGTGAAGTGCACATATCAGCTGGGGCAAGTAATACTTTGATATCTTTATTTCATCAGTCATATAAGTTCATTCTTTCATTTCCTTTGTGAAGCAGGGAACATACATTATATACACCATAGCACATGCCACTGAGACAGAAAAAAGTGATCTACTTTTAATTTTATTTTGCGCAGTTGGAACTTTTGACTCCTCGCCTCTCTTGGGGAGAAAAATCCCCACGAACAACAACAGCAAGTTTTCTCCAAATCTTGATGAGCTTTTGCTGAAATCACAGCTGGATATGTATTGTGTGGGGTAGGAGGAAAAGGAGAAAACTGCTTTTATTTAGGTGCAACCTGCCCAGGAGAGGAAGAATATTGTCCTTCCGGTCAGTCCTTATGTAACAGGGCAACCAGAGAGAAGAGTATTCTTATTATGTAAAGACATCATTGGTAAAATTACTGATTGCCTGTTACTATTAAAGTCCCAGAAAGTCAGAATAATGCTAAATTAAGAGGTGGATAAGACTTACAAAGAAGCACCAATAATGTTTGCAGTCCTTGCACTCCTTAAAATCAGGAGTAAGTGGGTGATGGCTGCAAAAGAATACAGCAAAGCTCTCTTGAGGCATGAAAGTTTCAGATCTCTGAGATCACAGGGAGTATTTGAAAACACTGAATTGAGGAAGCATAAATTTAAAATCGCTTCTTTAGCTGAGATGAAAACAAAGGGCTTTTAAAGCAATGTTAACAAAGTGAGGAAGCCATACTGGAAATGACTACATGTGTTTTCTCAAGTCTTGCTTTCTCTATGGGAGGAGTAGAGGAATCACAGAATCACAGAATGGGTGAGGTTGGAAGGGACCATGGCTGGCCCAACCTGCCTGTTCCAGCAGGGCCATCCCAGAGCACACAGCGCAGGATTGTGTCCAGAGGGGTCTGGAATATCCCCAGTGAGGGAGACTCCACAGCTTCTCTAGGCAGTCTGTTCAGTGCTCAGTCACTGCACAGGAAAGTTCTTCCTCATGTTCATATAGAGCTTCCAGAGCATCAGTTTCTGCCTCTTGCCTCTTGTCCTCTTGCTGGGCACTGCCAAAGCAGGGCCTGGCCCATCCTCTGACACTCTCCCTTCAGATTTTAATGGACATTGATGAGGTCTCCTCTCAGTCGCCTCTTCCTGAAGCTGAACAGGCCCTTTGGTGATGAGCATCATCTCTATACACTACAGCAACCAAACCCTATGACGGATGATGATTTGTCCAGAAGGATGAGGGAAAGCTTCATAACCTGATTTTTCCATTTTAGTAATAGCATGAGCTCTGCTGTCTTTTCAAAGTCTTAAAGGAGTTCTCACCTCTTTGCTAGTTAACAACACAAGCAAATGAGCAAATCAGGCAGCCAGTTCCCTCCCTGTGTCTGGGCCAAGGCTGTTTTGGTAGTGCCATGGGTTGGTGTGATGGTTATGGCTTCTTTTCTGCCAAGGTTGGGAGCCATGAGCTCTAACTAGCAAGTTAGAAAACAAAGGTAAAATGGAGCACCTCTCTGTCTCTACAAGGTCTTTTCGAGGACAATCCATCCAATTATGAAATGCCACCTAAATTATTTTTACTTTAAACCCAATAACTAACCACTTGAAATCTGCAAGCAGACTCTATCAACCGATTACAGAAAACCACCCAAACTCATGAAGAAGAAGGAAGAAGAAGGTGAAGAAGAAGGACTTAGACATCGCCTTAAATCCTCCATATTGCCCCCCACGCACCACTGTATACCAAACCCCCAAACTCTCAGTTTCCAGAATTCCAACAGGTTAGGGGTCCCTGCCACTGTCACAACCTGGAGAGGAAGTGGGCTGGTGGAGGAGCTGGGTGAGCTTCACCTCTGAGCCCGCCAGCTGCAGCAGCCAGCCCATGCTCTCACTGCCTGAGAGGCTGCTCTGGGGCTGGAAAGTGCTGAAACCTTCTGTAGTCATTACTAGTCTGTTGAGAACTCTTCGTTTTCACCCTAAAGCTCAGACCTGAGCAACCAGCTCCTGAGGAGAAGGTGAGGAATGCGTAATGCTCCACGATTTAATTTAATTACACGTAAGATGATTAAGGATGTTATCTCCATTTCCAGGGGAAATGAAACATTCAGGCAGCATCATGTCAGAAGGCTGAAGGCTGGCATGTCTCAGTGCTGGCTGCTTTCTGCTGCCTTCTCCAGGGTGTGAGGCTTTCTTCAAAGCACAGGCACCACAGCTGACCCAGAGCGTGATTTCTTGGTGAAACTTTTTTAAAGGCATGAACTGAAACATGAGAAGCAAAGGACGACTATGGGGGCTCTGAACTAGAAGGGCTTTGTGTTCTAGTTAGCACATATCTGTCCAATTAAAAAAAAACCCAAAAAACAACCCATGAATGCCTCCACCCCGTGTGATAGCAGCTGTAACGAGGCCTCTGGGACGGCTGTGATGGGAGGATGTAGATAAAGGAAAAACAGAGGGGTGTAAAGAAAAGTTGTGAGGAGTAAGGGAGATCATTGCCACCACTGTTATTGCACTGTTATTGCTATTGAAGTATAATCTTTTGTGATCTCTTTGGAACAGGAAGTAAATAATAAAACACAAGGGAGGGAAAAAATTAAAATAAATGCAGCATGCGAATGCATGTTAAAACAGATGTCAGATTAAAAATAACTGAAAAAGAAATTCTACTGTAGGGGGAAAAACTGCTTTTTCCTTCAACATTTTATATTCCACCTTCATTAGGCGAAAAGTGAAAGAGCTGTAAAGGAAAAGGGGAACTTTTGTGGTTTCCCTCTGAATGTTAAGAAAAGCCTAATGCAGGCACAGAGGGGAGGCTCTGTGGTTCATGGTGCTGGAGCAATTCTCCGGCTGAAGCCCAGAAGTTACAAGGATGTTAAATAGATGCTGTGTGTGCCTAACTCTGGGACTTGGAGCTTTAAACCTGCAGTGCTGCACATCCAGGTGGTTTCATCCTCTCCATCCTCCTTCCCTTAGTCCCTTCAGGGTTGACAAGTCCTCTAATGTTGTAAAGAAATAAACCCTGTGTTCTGGTAGGATCACATCATCCAGTAATACCCCTCTAACTATAGATCCAGGCACCAGGGACTGACTTCTGGTTTCTTCAGCACTTTTAAACGGGTTATTTCAGTGTTTGATGACAGCAGAGGTGGGAACATCTACACAGACACATATTTTCCCCCACATGGCAGCCCAGACCGCACCCTTCCTCAGAGATAGGAAATGCTCACAGAATGCCTGTGCCAGTCCATAAATCAATGTCATCCCAGGCCTCTTCTGCTAAATGTGCTTCAGAACGCCCCCTAAAAACTCATGATCTGACAAGTGACCTGCCCTGCACCTGTTAAAAGCTCAAGGAGCTTTAAATAAATACCTGAAGACATTCTGAGGCTGGACAGTAAGCCATTTCTCGGAGAGCTGGCATGGGTTGCTTGGCTTCTTCAGGTCAGCTAATGAAATGGGAATAATCTTTACATGGTTTCCTTCTTTATTTCTGAGTGTGGAATGCAGGTTTAAATGAAAAAGGCACAGCTCTGTGACTAATGTCTCAGCTTACAGAAAGAGCTAGAAATGACAGATATCTTTGGCTGCTCTTATCGTGCAGATGTCCAACATATTCAAAAAACTTGATGGGATCCAGTGTGACTATATTCCTGCAGTGATTGAGAAAAATATCTTTACTTTTCTCTACCATTATCCTGAGCAAATTCCCACAACTCACATTTCTTTAAGACAAGATGAGGAGGTGAGGAGGAGGAGGCAGCTGAGACAGAAGAAAAGGTATCCCCAGCAGACTGAAGTCAAAGCTGTTTCATAACTTCTGAAACATTTCTTAAGCTTGCCCTGACAATGCCAGGTAAGATCCCAATGCAAGATCCCTAAGAAGAGCTGCTGAGGAGTAGCATAATCTTGACATTGTGCTGGTTTAGGATTTGCCAGAGAGGAAGGAGCAGATGTGGCCCAAAGCAACTCCACACAGCCAGACAGGGTGAAAGGGGCATGTTAGCAACACAGGAGGGTACAGAGCTGCTTAAATGTGTTGTGTGAGACTGCAGGGAAACCAGCATTTTCAGAGAGTATGGACAGACTGTCCTTGAAGACACAGCAAGGATGTCCCCAGTAGCAATGACCTCCCCACCAAAGTTGTGCAGGCAGAGGTTTTCAGGAGGTCTCACCTGTCCTCTTCCCTCTGATCTAATTTCAATCACTGCCCACCCCTGCTTCTCTAGAAAAAAAAAAAATCCTCTTGACCTTCTGCTCTGAACAGACAAATAAATACATAAATAAAAGTCACTTCAACTGCAGAGAAATATCTATCCACTCCTCACTGAGTATGTGTTCCCTGAGCTCTCTCCTCCAGTGGAAATTCCTTTGTTTAGTGTTAATTTCACTTCATTTTGCTGATCGTGGCTGCCATTGTCTCCATTAGGGGGCCTCAGAGCAGTGTGTTACAGTGTTTTAGGATTGGATTTAAACCTCTATATGTACTTTGGGCCTAATTTCCTGCTGTATAGCTCTCCTGAACTCAATGGGGTGTAAAGCTGGTGCAACACACGGAGAGAGCAGAAAAAAAGTGCTGTGCCTAAGAATACATCAGTGCTTTGGGTTTTGCTGACGAGATTAAGAAACGCTGAGATGCTAAGAGAGAATTTTAAATACACGTGTGACAGGTGAGGCAGATGAGTAAGTTAATTGCTGCCCATGTGTTTGAATACAGTGTAATTGGTCAATAGGGTTTGTTTCCAGAGAACAGGAGTGAAGTGCATGAACAAAGCACAAATAGAGCTTTAAATCCTTCCTCAGAAATTACACTTATTCCAGGCAGAAGTTGGAGGTCTCAAACACTTATAAGAGTCATAAACGTTTTATTCTCCATTATGCTCCAATTGTGACACTGGCAAGCTAATTGCTTGGACTGAAATTTTCCGGGTAGGTGTCTTTCTTGACTGAATTTCCTTACAAAAGGAGTGTCAGAAGTTAAAGCTGAATAAAAATAAGGAGTGGGCTGGGAGTTTTCAGCCCACGCCTAGAAACTGGGGCAGTTGAGATCTGTGGAATTTCAGTGTTTCAGAGCATGAACCTGTGCCAAGGAGAAGAACGGTCCTGCTGCTCAGGATCTGCCTTTGTGGTGCCAGGCAGAGTGGAATTCCATCAGCAGGCAAGAGCTGGACTGGAAGGGGAGGAAGGCACTGGCACAGGTTAGAGGAATAAAGGAAACAGGGAGTGCCAGAGGGAACAGGTGAAGTGGAAGGAAAGGCATGGGGGGGAAATGACTCAGAAGCCTTAGATGCAGAGCAAGAGTGAGGTGATCCAAGAAGAGTGGAAGTGAACCTGCCAGAAACACAGTTCCTTGTCTGGAGAGGAGGAATACTAGGACCGAGAGAAAATGGTTCACAATCAATCTCCCACCAGTTCAGTTTTGGGAATGGCTGGGAGACAGGCAGATAGACCAGGAAACAACGTTGTCACTGATAGTTATAAAGATTGAGAGATGATTACACGGGCAACCTAGTCTTTTATAACTTTGAAATGCTTTGCCCTCCAGACCTCAGTGTTTATTCCTTATTTCCTGTCACATGTGGTAAATTTAATTCATCTGGGCAATTAACTCATTGAGGCAGGGATTGATTGTTTGGTCCTGTTTTCACACAGCCCTTGCTGGGATGTGTTGTGGTTCTTGGCTGGAGCTTTTGCACGTCATGGAAGCAAAAGTGTCCATGGAGGTAAATTTGAATTCCAGCAGTGGAGGAGAATGATTTGATACAATGTGCTGGGTTTATATCAGAGGCACCAGCAAAAATAGCAAAGGGGGAGTTTAGGATGAGTGCCAACAAGTCTTTCTGTAAGTCATTATCTTGTTTGGAGCCCACTGGGGAGGCAGCAGGAGCCCCTTAGCTGGGACCCAACTCAATGCAAGAGGGCCATGTTCAGAAAGCACAAGCCTACACAGGGGCACAGATAGGTCTTGTGGGTCCACTCCATCTTTAACTTTTCAGATCCTGTACAGCCTTCACCAAAAGCTGGCACCAAGGAGTGTCAAAAGACAGAATACAAATTCATGGCCATTTCTGGAGCTGCAAACTATGAAAAGAAATCAAGTTGTTCTCATCCGTGGACTGAAATTGAGAGTACATTCTAATCCAAAAGGATCCCAGCTCACAGAGTGCTATATGAAAATCTTATAAAGCACTGCAACACTCCATAAATAATTTTCAAACAAGAAGCTTTTTGTTTCAGTGATGGCAATACTAAAAAGGGAGAATGGCAAATAGCCGTCAAGAAGAGGCTGAAACGCTGAAGCACTCTGTGCTGATGTTAACTTTAATCACTGCAAGAGTTACACCCAGAGTTATCAGTCATTTATTAGAAGCTGCAGATGATCATTGCAGAGGTTTAGATTAACAAGGACTGAAGCCTGGTGCTGTGCCAGTGGGGTGCCACGTGACGGGCAGCCCATGGAATAAACATTCTGGCACATCAGAGCACTATAAATCCTCCAAATGAAAGAAATTAAAAAGCCAGGAGCAATTTTGAAAATGATTTATGATTGGAGGTGCACTTAGGAATGCTTTTATTGTCACAGGAACATCTCCTTTCACATTCTTAAGGTGACAGACCCACTCTGTTTCCCTCTGGATTTCTTGGGCTACCCTGTGGATGTGAGCACCACAGAAGGGGGCTGGGGGTTGGGGGGCATATGGGCACTTTAGAAGCATCCCCTGAGTTGTGAGGGTTGACTTTGCCTGAGGGTGAGAGAACTGCAGATCCATTCTGACATTTTAAGTATGAGAAAAGACACCAATTGTGGGGTGTTTTTAAATTTTTTTTCCTTTTACATCTATACCATAACCGTGTTCTTAAGTGCACATATAAACATTTTATAGTGTGGATTTGGAATAACACTTGAAAAATAAACTTAAGAATAGTTCCTAAGCAGAAGGTATTCTTATCAAAATAGCAGTCTGTTGCAAGTCAGCCCTTTGCTCCATACGTAAAAGATGCAGCACTATCTGTTAGTGTTCTGCTGGTGTAAATATTGCTGAATGTTTTGCTAAAATACAATTCTAGCGCTGATATAGATATGTTTTCTTAAACAAAAAGTGCTTTCACAACAGAGTGAAAGGCGAAACACTCTGGTTTGCAGGCAGAGTACTCTCTTGGTTATCCAAGGAAGAGCAGTGGCAATGGGAGTGAAGGCTGGGATATCTGGTAAATCCAAGATTTGGGCATGTCGGGTAATCCTGCCCCAAGCCAGTGATACCCTAGGCCATGGACACAAACTCCCTGCACCTTTCCTGCCTGCCTGGCTTCTGCTCTGGGCATGGCTTCCCTGCTTGGCCTCTTGTTCTTCTGGGGTGGCAGAGGGGTGTCCCAGTGGGCTGCCATGCACAGGAACGCAGTGTTGGAATACACTTGGATTAGAAGCCCCACGTGGTCATTACTGTCCCCAGATGGATCAAAGCTTTAAAGAAGTCAGCATGGGTGATGATTTCAGGTAAAGCCTTGAACATCTCCCAGTGCTGCCTGCCTTCTTTAGTGAATGTGGATACCTGTATCGATCTACAAACATTTCCTCCACACGATCTCACAGTTGACTCCTTAGAAAGGGTTAACTTTGCATCTGTCTCCTGATCTTTTTGATGTTCCCATCCTGGGGCAGTGCAGCATAACAACTTTTATAACTTGGTTGGAGGTCGGCTCTTCAAAGGCCAGCAGCTCAGGAGCTGCCTTATAAAACTCTGCATGTGTTTGCTGAACGTGACTTTTTCTGTGCTGGGCATTCAACTCCCGCAAGGTTCCCTCACCTTTCTGGGGAGAGCCCCTGACATCCCCAGCCCAGCAGGGCAAGGAGGGCCCCCTCCCTGTGGACACACACCCTGAGTGGACTGAGAGTTCATGGAACATAAAACTGCACGTGCAGCCTTGTGGGGTCCCTCTGCACCCTCCTGTAGGGAAAATGTAGTGGGAGCCTTTTGGGGATTAGATGTGGAAGGCTCTCTTTGAATTTACAGGTATTTATTTACATTTTGAAAGCATCTTGTGCTGTGGTTTATCTGTTGTGGTGCCGATATTGACCCTGGATTTATAGTTCACTGATTGCCAGTTAATTACACGCCATTAATAAATCAGTAACTTGCGTTGATCCTGATTTGCTCTAAAACATACGAATTGAGCAGCTTTTCCCTGCAACAACACAAATCTTTCTCTGTCCACTTCTGAGAAATAAACCAATGAAGTTGTAAAGCAGCTCCCCTCTGCCATCCACCAAATTCAGCTATCTCTTTGCACCTATCAGACCTCATCCACCATGGTGAGCAAAAGGGGCAGAATGGGAAAAAGAGGAGCTGGACACTAAAGATGATGTTTAAATGGCTTAAAGAGGACTTTAAGCCATCCAGGACTGCTCTGTGCTAAGCCTGAGCTGAGGCACTGCACACTCCTGACTTCCCTGGCTCTTGTAGGGAAGACCAGGTGTTTGCTCTGTGCATCCAGGCCAGCCTTGATCTCTCTTACCAATTTACTGCCAAGGCTGCTGAACAGTGGCTGCTATGACATTAATAGATTCCTATTTAAGGATAAAAGAAATAAATATTGAAATAAAAAAATAATAATAAAAATATTATTATCTATAAATATATAAATAAATAAACCAGGGAGAAATTCTCTGTCTGCATAGTAGGTTAATGTTCCTCCCTTTTTTGGTAATTTGGATTTGATTTAGAAATGCTAAGCCATAATTTTAACAGAAGAGGTGCTGCCAGAAAGGCAAGGTGGAAGAAAAATTGTTTTAATCCTCGTGTTGCATTTAAGGCAACAATATGAGTAGATTCAGTGAAGGACACTTTAGCATGGATCAGCTCCACAAGAAATTCGCCATCATAGGTAGAAGAGCATGTCTGCACTGTGATGGGGGCTGTGATCCCCCCTACACACCCCCAGTTTGTATTTCAGCACTGGGACCTGAACAGGGAAATGTCTGGGTTTGCCAGGGGCTCTGCCCCATAAAATCTGCACCAAACCTGCCCGTGGAGGGACGGAGAGATCTCTGCTCTCAGAGAGCTCTGTGGGACGTGTGCCTTGTCTTGCAGGGCTCTTCCCTGCCTGCCTGCCTCCCTCGCCCAGCCCATCAACACTCCAGCAGGAGCAGGGGATGCCATCAGGCACAGTTATTAATGCACAATGCAAGTGCCATGTGTGATTGTCTGCGAGTGCTCCAGTGCTTTATGCAAGGCAGATTTAGGGATTTCGCTGTAAAGTCGTTTTAAACTCTGAACTAATGGGTAGTTTGGCAACAGCTTCTACGTATGAAATCATTATTAATTCCTTTAGTACCATAATAACATTGATTTAGATGAACTCTTACAACATAGAAATTGTATAGTATTTAGCTGTAATTAACGTCCCCTAATTAGGAAGTGTTGCCAAGTAGTTTTCTCTGCTGGCTCTGTTGTACTTAAGTGCAGCTGGATGAAAATTAACCACAAAGGGAACAGCTTGTGTTTTATGTGAAGTTTGCCTTTGATTGATTAAAAAACTATTCCTTAGTACTTTATTTTATTATCAAAGAGGGTGCATTGGATTATCAGTGTTACAAAGAGACACAAAGTCCACATGCCATAAACTACACACACATTTTGGGTAGCATTTAAGCCCAGTGACATATCTGCACATTCAGAAAATTCACAGATTTATTTTGTCTCAATAGGACAAGTTACCATAATAAAAACAAATTGATTTTAATGTTTCTGTCATTAATAAAGTCTGTAGAAATTGAAGCAGAATTAGCACAATTTAATGTCCACTCAGAGGAAAGAGTCATGCACTGCAAGCTGAGAGGCATTTGTTGATGTGAAAAATGCTGACATTTTTGGAAATTCAAATTATAAATGAAATACTGCTGTCAGTTTACTGTGCAGCTTTGTAGCATATGGTGCTTCTGCTGGTGGGTGTTATTTCAAAGTTTGCAAATCACACCATGAGAGTGTCCCTCTGGTGAGCTTTTGCAACGCTTAGCAACTGTGAATCAAAAGTGACAGTACAGAGGAAGAGGGGCTAAAAAAAAAAGAATTCTCTCTCTCTAAGTTGGTAGAACAAAGTACACAGTAAGTACAAAATAATACATTTTTACAGGGGAAAAAAAAGGGGGCCAACATGCCAAAGCTAAAGGAGACCATGCCTCCACTCCTGCAGGATAATGCACAAAGTCTTCTAAATTGTTAAAATAAAAATATGGTTTGTGTCTCCCAGTCTCTCTGACTTTGCTATGGCGAGAGAATGAAAGCAACTGGCAGGTATGACCTATAATGATTCACTTTTAGAATTAGGAGAGTTGCTGCAAGACATAATGCAATCCCCTCAGATGGTCCAGAAGTTTCTTTTATCCATCTCTGAAAAAAGTTCCTACGACCATAGAGTAGCATTTGCCATTTGAAAAGCATTGTCCATCCAAGGCTGGCAACACAGAGGAAAAAAAAATAATCAGAAAAAAAATTAGGTTCTCTACTAGCCCAGCAGTGTG
The DNA here is from genome assembly GCF_029207755.1 of Chamaea fasciata. NCBI lineage: Eukaryota > Metazoa > Chordata > Aves > Passeriformes > Sylviidae > Chamaea > Chamaea fasciata. Next base: position 73,277,890 of record NW_027094090.1, on the reverse strand, counting down.
GATTCCAACTAGGCTGATAATTCACAGGGAAGATAAATTTAAATAACTGAAATATGAAGATATCCTTCATGATGGTTTTCAAGACTCTGCCACCCAGTGACTCTTTTAATGTGCATTTCCACTATCAAGGAGTGAACTTAAAACTTGGATTCACTGTGGTTTGATCTGACCCAGGTTGGTACTTGCTGTTCTGCTCCAGGTAGTGACTTTTGGCACCAAGGTGGAACTGTGGCTGTGAGGTACAGACCTCATCAATTTGCCAATCAAGCTGGCTGAGAATAGAAAGTGATGGGGCTGTCAGTAGCAGTTCAAGCATAAGCAATTCTAAACTAAGCAATTTGGAAATTTAAATAGTTTTAATGACCAAGATTCTCTATGTTGGCCCTTAATTACTGCAATGTCAATTCAGCTGAAAATTGCCTTTCCTAGGTAATGATAATTCTTAGAAAAGTCTTTGCTTATACACCCACCCATAGCACTCATTAAGTCAAGCTCCTTCCTTTTGTCTGAAGAGCTGTCAATTTTATGTGACATCACCAATCATTTGCCATCTAAAAAATCTCCAGGCTGTCTAGCTGAAGGCAGGTTTCTTCTGTCTCAACTGCAATGCAGCCCAGCCTACTGTTAGGAGCAATGTTGCACCAGATGAGTGTGATGAGTTGCTCCACTAAATGAAGAGTGACTCAAATTTGGTTGTTGGCAGCTGGGACCCATGAAATACCAGTGTGTGTTTTACATGTGATGGGACCCCTCTCTGTTCCACACACTGGATTTCTTATCTTTCTTTTGCAGCAATCTCCAATTTCCAATTCATCACTATCAGATTACAGCTGTCTGTGTTCATCTGCACTGGTGGACATCACTAGTGGTTTTCTTTCAGCAAGAAAAAACATGAGAAAGAAGCAAAACCACCTCCATCACCTGAATGTGTTATCAATAGTCCACTGTCATTGCAACCCATGTCAGATTTTTTTTTTTTTTTCCCAAGAAAAGGCCAGCAGCACCTTGCAGCTGTGGCTGCAGAACAGGAATGCTTCCTTTCCCTCTTCATGTAAACCTGGAGCAGGTTTTGCCTTGTGTGTTCATATGAGTAATATGGAATTCCATGGAAACCAGGAAAAAGCACCAGCAGCTCCAGCACACAGTGCAGTCCTTGGGGTGTCCTATACAGGGCCAGGAGTTGGACTCAATGATCTGATGGGTCCCTTCCAACTCAGCATCTTCTGTTCTATTCTATTCTATTCTATTCTATTCTATTCTATTCTATTCTATTCTATTCTATTCTATTCTATTCTATTCTATTCTATTCTATTCCCTTCCCTTCCTATTCCTATTCCTATTCCTATTCCTATTCCTATTCCTATTCCTATTCCTATTCCTATTCCTATTCCTATTCCTACTCCTATTCCTATTCCTACTCTGACTCCTACTCCCATTCCATTCCATTTTATTCCATCCCATTCCTATCCTGTTCTATTCTATTCTATTAAAAAAAGAGGAAATGGACTCTGGTTTTGGTTTCAAAAAAGAAGAGGGTTTCTTACATGCTGCTTTGTTGACCACTACTCCTCTCACCAGTCCCGAATGCTGAATGTGGCATTCTGCCACATCTGTAACAGCTGCATAAGGGTTGCAATCAAATTCTTACAGTCAGAGCAGTTGCTCACTAGTTTTGATGCAACTTACTTTTTCACCCTGCTTCTAATTCTTGGCTTGTACACAGTGAAATAGGAGGGGCCTTAGGCACTGAAAAAACCCACAAGAAAACAGCCCTCAATAAATCCCCTTAAGGGCCCATTTTAATTCTGCTTATGATCTTGATGTGCAAGTTCTTACCCTGCTATTCCCCTAGAAGCAGTTTATTTCTGTCTGCCAGCACTGCCAAAGTGACAAAATCCCCTTTCCCACCCACCATGTAATTGCTCTGTTGATGCCCTTCCCACACATGCCTGTAGAAAGAAAGCTCTCACTTTATTTGCACTGCTAAAGTGAATAGCACCTCTTTCCTCCCTCCCTCCATGTGGCTTTCAAACAGTCACACTGTCATTAGTTGTTTCTATTCTGGAGCAGCACCCCATCTGAGAAGGGAGCATGTTCCAAAGGAAGGAAAGCCAAGGCCTGATCTGCCAGCCCTCTGTGCCAGCAGCTCCTGGAGCTGAGGAATTTGGGGGTTGTCAGAAAGGCAGAAGCAAGCATTACAAATAAGGGACGTTCAAAGAAAGGGAGTAAAATAAGAAAATCAAAGGCTGCATTTTTTTTTTCTTACTGCAAAGGCTATGGGATAAAGTAGCTCCCTCTGTTCTGTGCTTGTACAGTGCCATGTTGGTAATTTTAGATTGTGATGGGAGAACTATCCATTGGAATTAGGTTATTTTAACTTTTCCAGTGGCTCTCTCTCTGTCTTCTTAATGTAAACTTCTACTGTATGCAGAAAACAAAAGTAGTTCTAGAATCAATCTAAAGTTATGCTTTTCTTTTAATTTCTTTTGGGTTTATTTATCCATCTACTCTAAAGGTGCTCCAGAGATTAATTTCCCCACCTCATTCCAGCTGCCTGGTGTGTGATTACAGAAGACCACAGCACCACTACTAACTAAATCACCAGAAATAATTTCTTCAGCTTGCCCAAGGAAACTGACCCCAAACTCTTGTTAAAACTTCAAAACTTACTGAAGCATGGTTACATGGAAACAAGAAATAGAGTTTCAGAACCACTCACCTCTAAGGCAAACAATGCTCAATAAATTTATTTCTTAATAAAAATTTAAAATATAATACATGGCCTGAGATAGAACAATTTTTTGTTAAGACATGCTAAGTTTTTCACATAGTTTTGCTTCTCTGTGGTTTGGCAATCTAAGATTGGTAAATAACCAATTGTTAAATAACAGGAAAGCACAGCTGTAACATATTGTGCAGTCAGCATCCCATTATATGAAGCTTTACAATTTTGCAGCGTGACAACTCTCTTTGCAGGGAAAAGTTGTCAACAATGGCCTAAATCACACATTTGTTCTTCCTCTGAGCACTGGCGGTTGTCAAAACCTGTTGCACACTGGCAGGGGAGCCTTTTAGATATATTCCAGGGCTTCATGCAGACAAAATGCATTAAAAGCAACTCAAATGCCACATCTGAGGAATCACAGAATCCTGCTCGTGCCCACACCGTCCCAAGCAGCCCTGTGTGCTACACGCCGTGATCAGCCCTCCTCCTCCTCTTCCTCCTCTGCAGGCTCAGCAAACACCAGGGCCTGGCTGCAATCCTTTTGTATTACTTCCTTAGGATGTGTTTAGGATATCATAGGGGGTGTTATAAAAAAATAATGCATATGCTAAAGTTAGGAGAAAAGGGGAAGAGTCTCATTTTAGTAAGAGCATAATGGAATAACCTGTCCCTCTCTGGGTATCCAGACTTTTCTCTGGGCTGTTTTACAATTTCCCTCTGCTCCAGTAACTTTTTCTTAAAGCAGCCTACTTTTATTTGAACTTCTGTTTATTTAGAATGAATGAGTTAATTCCTGAAGTGGCCAAAATGTATCTGTGAAGGAGCTATGTTGATTCCCATACTCTCCCTGGGTTTGCTCATAGAAGTCTGTTCTGGGGGAGAACCTTATCAGGCAACTCATAATGCTCTTCTGATGGTGCTGCCTTGCTAGACACTGGCTGTGCACTTTTAGGCTTGGATCCCAGTCCTTCACATCGCTTTTTTTATCCCCAACAGGACCTTCTGTCTCCAGTTCAGGTATTAACATATTTTCATAGCTGCACCTGATTACAGCATTTTATAATCAGCCCTAACTTTTTCCATTTAAACCACAGCAGCATGGATTTGTTAATGGCAGCCTGCAAATAACAGCCTTTGTCATAAAGCCCTGCATTAAAATTTTATCTTTGTGAAAATATTTATATTTGGATTTGGATAAACAGAAACCAGTTCTGCTGTGAGTACAAATCAGTGCTCCTGCTGTGCAAATTGAGGGGATGAAAAACGTGAGTGAAGATGAGACTCTGCAGTATGCTCCCCAATGATCTGCAGAATGCCCCCAAACCCTCTTATTTATTCTTAGACAGTGATTCCAAAGCTGAAATAAAAACATATTCCTCAGAGTGGTTTTCGATTGGTTCAAAGGTGATATTTCCATCAGCAGCGATTTATTTTTCTCAGCAGTCCCACTGATCCAGCCCTTGTGAGAAACTCACAGAGGAAAATTGGGCTCACCCCCACTTGCCACCACTGGGGTTTTGCAGTGTTACAGCACTTGAAGAGACCCAGCACATCCAGACTTGTCTTTTTTCACTGTAAGAGGACCCAGATCTGCATGTCCTTCCCTCAGCACCAAGGGACAGCCCAGCAGGGACACAGCACCCCTACAGGTGTGGGAGTGCTCTCCTGTGTGCTGTAACAGCTGTGAGTGAAGATGGGAGCTCTTCTGAAAAGCCAAGGAGCTTCTGTTTGAATTGAGCTGGGAAGAGAGGAGAAAGAGGGTGCGTAAGCAAGAAACACATAATCCGTGCAAGAGTATTTGGTCCCGGTGCACATTGCTAGGTTGCTCCTAATCTTTTTTTGCATTGCATGGATTTTACACAGATAAAATACAGAAGGAGCTGGGACTGGAACTCAGCATCTTTTAAGCAAAAGGACACAAGCACACAACTGGCTATGCTCTCCCTCCCTCTCACCCACTCAATCTCTCCTGTGCCATGGTAGAGCTACCCAAAGGGAGGTTGGAAAAAGCAGCCCTGTGCTGGCAGCTCAGACCCATACCTTGAGAGGAGAGGGGAGGAAACAGGTCCAGGGCTCCTCCTCTCTGGCTAAATGTCCTAACACCACGCCACTCACAGGACCAGAAAGCCCCGGTTTATAAAAGAACTTAAAGGAAAGCAAAGACTTCCACCATATTTTACCCAAATTGGTCAGCATTCCCACCACTTTTAGATTCCTCTAGGGTAAATAAATGTATTGTTTGGAGATCTTGATCAGGTTTAGGCATAAAGATAGTCAAAGAGCTGGTCAGCCATTTCAAGGCTAGGAAGCTGATGCCTGTGCATTAAAATCAATCATGAGGTTTTTGGGAAGCACAGAAAGGGAAAGCTGCCCATAAAAGATTAAGAGTCACAAGCTGGGGGTCCAAATAAATGATGCTCAGCAGGACTGCAGTTTAGGATATACTTGACATTTAAAGGAAATAATGCTTAGGCATCCCAGTTCTTTTTCTGTCTTCCCCTTTGGAGGCTGACACCCATCCCTGAGTGGCCCTGAAACCACGTTCAGCTGACGAGGTCACAAAGTTTCAGGTCACAAAGTTCCAGCGCCGCATCTGCACCGGGCTTTGATTCCTTCCTGTTTGAAGCAAGCCTACGTGGGATGAAAGACAAGCACACACTTCTCAGGCAGAGGCATTTCACTTTTGGCGGCGTGACACAAGGATGAGAGACGCGCCCAACCTCCCAACTTCTCGCCTGAACTCGCGCTTCCTTTGCGGCTGACATTTCTCCTTCTGCCAAGTCAAATCAAGCCCCTCTCTCCCTCACAGCCATCCTGAAAGCTGCATTCACAACCAGCCCAAGGCTCCCTTGCCCGTGCCAGCTCTTTGCACGTGTCAGAGTGTTTGGGAGGGAGGAGAAGGGCCTTGTGAAACACACCTGCTTAGTTTTGCTTCACTGGGCAAGAGCCTGTTCTCATTTAAGAAGCCAGGCACAACTTGGAATTCCTGTGCTTGGGAAGGCACAGGAATTGTTCTAACGCTAACTACAAGAGCAAAATGCATCCCCCTCTACTCATGCAAAACGTAGTCCCTTCCTTTTGCCTTTAGGATATGTTGTCATTGGCTCCAAACTTGCTCTGTTGTGATTAACATCACAGTTCTGTAGGGTAAAATTTGGCTCGTGATCCCCTGTACTAATTTAGGAGGAAAAGAGGGCTCATGAAATATTTCAGGTATAATCAGGAAATTGTGGTTACAGATGCAATCCAGGAGCAGTTTGGGTTGGTAACCAAGGCAACACTTCTTGCTTCAAGACACACTTTTCTGTTGATAATCTATTGTAATGCCAGTAATTGCAGCTGACAAGGCTCTGTTTGTTGTGAGAGATAATTAGCACTTGAAATAAAGTAACAGATTTAAATAAATTGGGGGGAACTGAGTGGTGTGACCTGATCACTTTAGAAACAAACAAGAGCTTTGGGGGCCTACACACTGTGTGATGTTAGTGGTGGCCTCCATGGAGACTGAACAATACCAACATTTATTAGCAGTTGTTTAATTGGGAATTTCAGTTGCTTTCATGATGAAAACAATTTTTCTCTTTCTCATCCAGGGTGAATTTACATTATAAAACATGTTTAAAAAAAACTACTCACAAACACCTCTACCTACCTTAGCAAATGAAACTCCTGATGTTCTCCTGTGCTTGCTATTTTGCCTAGAACTTCATTGAAAGCCAATGTTTGAAAATAAGTGGTTTCTTTGACCGTTGCAGTCTCCATGGTGATTGTGCCCAAAGGTGTGGAGGGAGCACTGTTCATTCAGCATGTCCCAGGTGTGTCCCTAGGGTCAGCTTCAGTTTGCTGCCAGTTTGTTCCAGTTCCAGTTCATGGCTTGGATTGTTAACAGGGCCCCTGTTGCTGTCTTGGTGTTGTATCCAGAGCTGGACAGGCAAACCAGGGCTGCTGCCTGATGTCAGTGGGTTCCCATGTCCTGTAGAGGATGTGTGAGGTGTGCGTTGAAAGCAATTCCTTTAGGCTGCACTAGGAAAGCCAGGCTAGATGTTTTGTTTTTCTTTCTGTCATTGTGAGATACAGCTGTTTGGCTCAGTGGATAGGAAGAGGAGGAATACAGTGCTAATAAACTTTCCTGCCATGGGGAATGGAAGTGTTTTACATAAACTTGTAGCTGTTGAAATGATGATGCTTCTGTGATGGAGTGACACAACGTGTGCCTGCATGCAGCAAAAACTAACCTGGTTATGTGATCCCCTTTTCCACAGTGCCTGAGCATCATTTCCACAGATAAAGAGAAAATGAGATTTCCTAACAATATGAAATCAGCTTGTTTACAAGACAGGAATGAAGGCTCAGGCTGCACAGCCTTATCCAGGCTCCCAGGTAGACACGAGGCAGGTTTACTGTGAGGGTGGTGAGGCCCTGGCACAGGTTGCCCAGAGAAGCTGTGGATGTCCCATCCCTGGAAGTGTTCCAGGTCAGGCTGGATGAGGCTCTGAGTAACCTGAGCTATTGAAAGCTGTTCCACCGCCCCCCCATGGCAGGGGGGTTTGGAACTGCATAAACTTTAAGATCCCTCCCAAACCAAACCATTCTACGATTTTAAAATCAGTGAACTGAGCCCATGTCCCACAAGGTCAACAGGAGCAGCTGAACCTGGAGGCCACATTTGTCTTCTGAAAGCCAGGCTAATTTTGGGCTGGAATGATTCATCTCCTTCACAGGATTTCACCAAATCTGTGAAACCTTCTGGCCAGGACATGATATTGTATCTAGTGTCAGAACAGAGGCTGTCATACAAATGAATTCATCTCAGGGCTGGCCAGAAGGCAAATTCAGTCCCCTCTTGAGATTTAGTCATGTGAGATATTAAATGCCTCACTCTGGCTAGTAATATAATTTCTTTCTGTAATACTTCAGGAAAAAGGCAACATCTCTGTTATCCTCAAGACAACAGCTGCATTATTCCTTCAGCAAACATTAATCAACAATTCACATCAGAATCACACATCTATTGTACATTACTATTCACAGCCCACGTCAGGCAGGATAGTGATATCCTCAGGGGTTCAAAACTGCATTATTACTTTCTTTCTAAAAGTGAGGCCTGTGGTACAGATAAGATACCTGAACTGGGTTTCCTGATGTTTGCTAACCTCTGCTGAAGTTACAAACATGGCTAGCAGAGGAGACCACACTGAAGCCCAAGGGATTTCATGCTTCCAAGGTGATCAGGGTCTCCTACAGCAGCTCTTCCACTCCCTGTTTTCCATACAAGTTCTCCAGAAGCAATCAGAGAAAGGTACTGTGGTATAACTACAAGCTCAGCCCATGGAATGCAGTCGTCTTCTTTCTTTAGTAATCAGGAACTGACTTCCACCAGGCAATGATTTTGCTTTCTAAATGCTTCGAAACAAGTAAAAATGTTGCATTTATAAGTTATTTAAAAACCCACAAGAAAAAGTGAACTGCAGTAGCTCCCCAGGAATTCAAAATTGCTTACAATTTGTAGCGTATGCAGGACCTTACCACAAATCCCATCCCAGCCCTCCTTCTAAGTAGTTCATAAAAACGGCCTGTTTATTTTCTAAAATGATCTGCATAAAAAAAGATTAAGCTTATTTATTGTAAAAATTAACATCTTGCTGAAGCAGTAATGGCTATATCATGGAGGAATGCTCTTCCCCCTGTGCAAGAAGACCTGCATTTATGGTCTCCTGGAATAAAGTTAATGCTCATAAGACTCCGCTCTCGTACGCCCACAGCTAAATCCTGGGATCTAGCAGATGGTGTGTGTGTGTTTCCTAATGCAGTGCCTTGTATGTGTGTAGTTGTCATAATTAAATAATAACTCCCAACACCAGCTCGTGTAACGGGAGAGCCAGGGCCAAATTCCCCCTCGGAGGGAAGCCATCAAACCCAGCCTGTGGGTAGATGGAGGAGGAAGGAAATAAGGAAATAATACCCACAGCACCCCATCCCCTCTGCTCAGGGAGAAAACAAGTTCTGCTGCATGTGGCCAGCCTGTTTTTAAAGGTAAATAAAAACCTCTCTGCCCCCAAACTGGCAGAAAATAGGGTTCCAACATGTCTGAGGTTAAGTAATCTATTATTGGGGGAGAGGATGCTGACCTTATATATTTGGGATTTTCCCTGCTTTTCATGGTCATCGTTTTGATGGAGGAATTGTGGACATTTGCAGGAGAAGTGCCTGTGAGATGAGGCAATTTACAGTTATCGTCTTCTTAAGATAAATGCAACAGCTGCTTGTTATATTCCTTTATGGATGGAAGACAGAATGATAGGTCTCTGCAGATATTCATTCTTCCCTTGGCTTAGGGAGAGAATTAAGTTGTTGATTACGCCCAGCAAGAAACATCACTGTTCAAACTGAGGACAAATGTGACTTATTTTAAGGGTACGAGTTTAACAATTCCACTATTATCCTTCACTTTGCTGTAAAAAAAAAAAAAAATCCTTTTGCTAAGGATACTATAAATGACTTGAACAGATGAAAGGCATTTAGCCTTTATTTCAGACTAAGAATTAGAATGTGAAATCCAGAAAAGCATCTTTCAAATTTGAGTGCGCAAGTTAAACAGGAAGAAGTTGGAGCTATTTACCTCCTTTGTGTGAAAAAATACAAGGACTCTTTGGCTCCTGTTTCCTGTGGCCAGGCAGTGCTCTGTCCCCAGATCAGCCTCCTGCTTCTCCTGTCCCAGCATGTCACACTTCCCATTAAACAGGCTACTTCTTGGGAGTGGAGGGGCTGTGGACAACACCTCCCTGCATCTTCCTCTCCTGTAAGATGGGACAGTAATAGCTGATCTTTTGTTCTCTTCTCTTCTCTTCTCTTCTCTTCTCTTCTCTTCTCTTCTCTTCTCTTCTCTTCTCTTTCAGCTTCAGGGAACTGAGAATTAAAAACAGAAGTCAGTTCCAAACTTTGCAAAGGGCCTCCACCTCTTAACAAACAAATCACTCCTCCTCTAGCTTCAGGATGCTAATATCCTTTTTTTTTTGGCTTGAAAAATGGAAGACATAATTTTTTAGAACACATGGATGACTAACTCAGTATTTTATTTCATGCCATGATCATTTTGCTTTACATATGTGAGAAAAAAAGAAAAATTCTACCTTTAAATTTCACATCATATCCTCTAATTAAAAGGCAAGGTGAGCTATTGCCACAGGAAGCTCATAAAGACAACAAACTCACTTTTAATTTTTTTTCCCCAAAGTTTACATTATCATAAATATTCATGCCATACTCCCTTCACAGTGTAACTGCTAGAGAACACACTGTAATCTGTTTAAGAAGAACATGAATCAGACTGATAAAAATAATTGGTTGGATTTTTCTTTTAATTTTTTTTAATGTTTTAAATAAAGCTGTCAAAGGTTCCTGTGGCAATGAAGAGCTTTGTTGTTATGACAACTGCTTATTCCTTCTCCTTTGAAGAAGTCTGCAATTTGATAGGCAAAAACATCAGGAATAATTAAAAAAAAAAAAAGTAAGTGATGAAAAACATCTGTTAGGACAAATCCCCACCCAAAATCTTAGCAATCATGTCATTAGTGAAGTGACAATCTTCAGGTGGAGTGTCTTCACATCAGCAAGCACAAGGGTGTTCAGCAGCTGCTAGGGGTTTGGGTAACCCCCTGTCAGAAAGCTGCTCTCTTTGTCAGGGTCACACATGTTCATGTGACTCTTTCTCTTCCTCTCCATAGTCCATTGTTATTTAAAAAAAAAAAAAAAAAAAAAAAAAAAGGGGCCTTTTCAGAAGTAAATTCTGCTTTTTCTCATAATTTATTCTGCTGATTCAAAAGCAGCCCTCATTTGAAGCATGGCCCCCGAGCTTTTGTCAAATCACAGAACTGGTGTCTCCTGCAGCCCACCCCGCTCTCCCCACAGCTGGGGGCATGTACCAGGGCAGGCATCAGGGCTGCCTTTGGGAAGAAAGGTGGATGTTGAGAAAAAGCCTTCTGGAGAAGATTAAGCAGTGCTCACAGCAATGGCCATGGCCAGAGTGGGGATCTCCGTGGCTGCGCTGCTGTGTGACAGCTGGGGCTGTCCCACTGCAGGGAGTGCCAGCAGGCAGCCACACACACACAGTGCTGGTGACACTACATAGTGTGGTGGTGACACACAGTGTGGTGGTGACAGCCACACAGACACAGTGGGGGTGACGCACACAGAGTGGTGGTGACAGCCACACACACACACAGTGGTGGTGGTGACAGCCACACACATACAGTGCTGGTGGCGACACTCACACAGTGGTGGTGACAGCCACACAGTGCTGGTGACACTGCACAGTGTGGTGGTGACACCCAGACAGTGGTGGTGGTGACACTCACACATTGGTGGTGACAGCCACACCCACACAGTGGTAGTGACACTCATACAGTGGTGGTGACATTCACACAGTGGTGGTGACATTCACACAGTGGTGGTGACATTCACACAGTGGTGGTGGTGACAGCCACACACACACACTGGTCCTTGAGACACATCATCAAAATTGTTTCTGCTGCCTGGATCTCTGTGAGACACTAGGGGAAAGCACACCACCAGAACTGCTGAAAACTTGGAAAAGTTTTCCCCAAAGTGATTTCTTTTCCCCCCTCCTTGTTGACATCTCCTGGGTTGTCCTTCCCATGAGACATGTGACTGTCAGATTTTAGTAATTTCTTATGTATGATAATTAGTCTGCTCCACTTTGCAAACTGTGAGACTTCACCCCATGCATGCAATGTGACAGAAGGGATACAAACACACGCTCCTGGCTCTGTAGTGCTAATAAACCAAGAGTTTGGTAATAAGTTGTAATGATACGTGCTGCTTTGGAGGCTGGAATTGGGAGTGCCAACATTCCTGCTGTGCTTCTGACTTCATGAGAAATAGGACGCTTTGCAGTAATTTCAGTTTCTTTGCACGCCAGCTCGGCTTGCCAGGCACACCATGGTCTCGTTTTGCTGTTCTTTGTGGCACACTCTGCTCTCCATTTTTCCATCATCTTGGAAATAATCCAGGGCTTTTAAGCAGCAAAATTTTAACCACTGTCTTGCCTTGCCACTGACATTGAAGAACCTGCATCTTTCATGAAATCCCTTCTTAATACCTCTGTGTTCCTCATTTATTCAGCCAAGATACTCTTCTGAAAGTGAAAATTTCAACATCCCTATCAGGAAAGGTTCTTGATTGCTGCCCTTTTCTATGCAGAGATTTAAGACATTCGAGAGAAGACAGTTGTGTTAAGTAATGGCAGAATTTGGAAATAAAAGCATTATTTCAGATGGTACAACTGTAGACTTTTCTGAAGGTGCTGTAGGAGCCTGTGTTACCTTAAAAACCCCAAGAATATCCCCCTGAATTTTCTTCTTTAGGCCACAAATGGCTGGAATTCCCACGTTAAGGACGTTTGAATTGCTAGTTTGCACACTAGGTGGTGCTAGGACAGTGGTTTGTCAGGAAATTAAATAGGAAAATTCTGGGTGGGAGAACACAGTAGGTTGCAAATGGTTACTTGCCAATAAAGCATTTGCTCTCGTACAGCTAATCCATTACTATCTGTCTGTTAGGCTCACCCACCTGACTGGACACCATTAGCTGGCAACAGGAACACCTAACGCTGCCTTTGCCAATCCGGTTTCCTGTGCCTCTGCAAGCTGTCAGAGGCACAGTGCTCCTTTCATGAATGTCATTCTTCCCATCCTTCTCCCATCTCCTCAGGGGAGGAAAACAGCCTGGCTGCCTCTAGAATGAAGAGAGAAAGATGCTCAAGAAGTTTCCCTGATGCTCAGCTGGGAGGGAGGCAAGTGAGTGGGATTACTACATGGTCACCTCCTCACCTCCTGGCTGATCCCATCCCCTTTTGGGTGGCTGTGCAGCTGGACATGTCTGGGAATGGATTTGGTTGTAAAAACCAGTTTCTCCCCATGTTCCAGAGTTGGGTTGGTTTTTTTTTTCGTTGTTGTTGTTGGCTTTTTTTTTTTTTTTTTTTTTTTTTTTTCCATCTGGGCTGGGTCCCCCACCCAATCCAGCACAGGGTCAACCCCACTAACTGCAACTGTCCAGGAATGTGCAGCCAAATCCACCTTGGCAATCTCTCCTGGTAATGAAGATACCAATGATGCCTTAAGTTTTAGCTTTCATGTTTTTCACATTCTGTGCTGCCTAGGGGTGCAGTTCTGAGCCTCATATTAAGTGCTGGTGAGCTCTCTTCACAGAGTAAGGAGACAAAACAAATCCTTTTCCTGCTGAAGACCAAGGACAACCTTCAGGCCCAAAGGCACAAACAACAATGGACTGAAGGGAGGAACAAGAAGGATGGGACCTCACAACCTGAAGCTGCAACTGGACAATTAAACCCAAATATACAAATGGACCAAAACTTATAAAAGTGTAAGACCTCGTGACAGGTCGGCCATTTTGTGACCATTTTTAGTCCACCTTGGGTGTAGCCCTGGTCAGGCTCCTGTCCTGCTCAAGGTGTATCCTAGAGGCCTTTCAATAAATATCTACTTTATTCTCTAGCTCCGTCCAGTCTCTGTTCCAGGTCAGCCTTCCCAAGGCATCACCAGAAACCACAGAATCATAGAGTAGTTTGGGCTGGAAGGGATCATTAGAAGTCAAATGGTTCAACCTGCCTGCCATGGGCAGGCACATCTCCAACCAGATCAGGTTGCTCAGAGCTGCATTTGACCTGACCTTGAATGTTTCCAGGGATGGCTGTTTGCTGGGAATGGGCAGCACTCAGCTCTGCTCCCTGCTCTCCTGAGTCCCCCAGTGCAAGGCAGCAAGGCTCAGTGCCCCACAAGCTCCCTACTCCCCTGGGAGCCCTGATTCCTTCACAGACATGGCACACACCCTCCAGCACCTGCATGAGGGAGGTTTGGTGCTCCAGAGCAGCTGCCGCACCCCACAGACCATGAACCTGACCAAGTCATACTGAGGAGTGCTCTGCTCCCAGAGTTGTGAGTGAATCTGGTGACAAGAGGAATAAATAGCAGTTAAAAACAATTAATAGGAAAGGCTTGCTCCCTCTGATCTGGTTTTGACACCCAAGTAAAGTGTTTCTCCTCACTTACATGGGTGACAGACCTCTCATCACATGTCTGCTCACCCCTCTCCCCCAGCCTCCAGGCAAACTTCGCCCCCTTGTTTATAGACAGCAAATTAAATTAATTCCCTGGGGTCAGTCAGGTGCAAACTGTACATAGCTTGGCCATATAATAAATATGGTCAGAGATAAAGAAGAGTTTGAAAGAGAAATCATGTAGTCTTAATGGATTGACTGAAAAATTCAGGGAACAAATTGTTTTTCATGTTTAAAGTTACTTCCAAACTACAACAATTAGGTTGTCTCTACTTCAGCCTAAATCCTTTTACTCAAAACATTACAAAAGTTAATGGGCCCCTTAATTTGATGCATTCTCTTGTCAGACAATCTATTTGGAGAATCAGGACCAGTTTAATGCAACTTAAAAAAAAAAACCCAATAAAAAAACAAACCAAAAACAGCATCAAAAAAGCAAAGCAAGCCTTAAAGAATAAAATGCATTTTCAGAATAACCAACAGAACCCAGAAAATAAACACTTTTGTTAGAAGTGCAGCAAACCTAGAGCTGTTACCTGGCTCAAGGTACCAGTACAAGGCCTATTCCCATTAACAAGAAATACATTACAATGTATGATACACAAAGAAAGGAGCTGGTTATTTTCTTCTCCTTCTTCTCTTTCTTCTCCTTCTCTCTCTCTCTCTTTTTTTTTTTTTTTTTTTTTTTTAATTACAAAGCTCCACTTCGTGGCAACCAGAAAGGTTTGGGTGAGCTGCTCCCATTTCTATATTTATCTGGGATGAAATACCTAGTCTGGAGCAAGCACGCCAAGATTTGAAAGCACATTTCTAGGTAAGAGGGTTGTAAACATGAGATTGCTCTGGACACACTTTTGAGTCCAAGATTTTCCTCAGAACATTTTCTAAGTAGCCTACAGAGGTCTTGGGACAGAGTGGAAAGACCTGAAAGCTCAGATTTGCAGAATAATTCTGTCACCCAGGAAAGGCAAACAATAAATTTAGCATTTTGACCTTTAGGTGCTTGTGTTATGCACAGCATGTCACCCATCCCATCCTCATCCATCAGGTACCTGTGGCAAGACAAACATACTTTAGCAGATAGGGCAGGTTCTGGGACTTGGCATCAGGCTGAGTCCATCCTGTCCCAATTAACCAGTAACTGAGTGTAGGGTGGGTATTTACAACAGCTCTGTGAGCAGATTTCTATGTATTTCTTGCCTTTCCCTTGCTCTTGCTCTGTATTCAGGGGTTCTTCAAGACAATAGTTTACACACATTAAAAGTGAATTTAAAAAAAAAAGGCGACAGTGACTTTGTGGCTATTTCATTATCCAAATAATCAGTCCCTGATGACCATCTTGTTGATGCACACTTATAAAATATATCACCTCTGCTTGGTGGATGTAAAATTAACACAGAGATTTGTGGGTTCTGGCAGTTGCTTCTTGCTCAGCAATGCTCATGCATCTTGTCACAAATATAAAATGTAGGGGTTTTTTTTCCTTTTAAAAAAATATATAATTATTTCCAGCTTGGCAAAGTGATTAAAGACAGAGTATATCCATCTTCAACTATCCAAAGGTATAAAAATGAAAAAGGGAAAATATTAGCAGTAATTCACAAGGGGATGGGTCAGAAGATTCAGATATGATCATGGTTTTTAGCCTCTGGGGAAAAAAAAAAGTGTCTAGCCTGAAAAGTACTGGTCACCTGTGACTTCAGGAACACGCAGTAAGGACCCTGCCCTCTTCTGGCAGTGGACCAGGGCGCTCTAAGTGCACTCACGAGGTGGACAGGACCCATGGAGCAGCTGCCCCTTCCCTGTCCCACCTGATGCCTTGGGAAGGCTGACGTGGAACAGACTGGACAGAGCTAGAGAACAAAGTAGGTATTTATTGAAAGGCCTTCAGGATCCACCTTGGGCAGGACAGGGCCTGACCAGGGCTACACCCAAGGTGGACTAAGAATGGTCACAAAATGGCTGACAGGTCACAAGGTCTTACACTTTTATAAGTTTTGGTCCATTTGCATATTTGGGTTCAATTGTCCAGTTGCAGCTTCAGGTTGTGAAGCTTCTTGTTCCTCCCTTCAGTCCACTGTTGTTTGTACTTTAGGGCCTGAAAGTTGTCCTTGGTCTTCATCAGGAAAAGGATTTGTTTTGTCTCCCTACTCTGTGAAGAGAGCTTACCAGCACTTAATATGAGGCTCAGAACTACACCCCTAGGCAGCACAGAATGTGAAAAACATGAAAGCTAAAACTTAAGGCATCACACTGACTGGGAAGATCTGTGCTGTGGTCCAGCTAAGCAGGGCTCCTGAGGCCACTATTGCTGCACAGTCACACAGATTCCAAGGGCTTCCCAAAGTGCTTGTCCTGGTTTAGGGCAAATTTGGGAAGAAATTTCCAATGGGGTCTCCTCTAGAAAGCAGATTCAAGTGGCCCCTCCCCATAACTGGTTTGGGAAACAGAACACACACCCAGGAGCAAGCTGGAGTGGAAGTGCTGCTGTGAGGAGAGGATTGCTGTATAATCCCTCAAATTAGTCCGAGAGAGAGAGAGAGAGAGAGAGAGAGAGAGAGAGAGAGAGAGAGAGAGAGAGAACAAAGCTAATTACACAAAACATTAATAATACTTGAAGTCCTTTTGGTAATAATCAATGAAATCAATGTAACTGCAGCTGATGAACATCAGTGTGGAGCTGCTGAGCAAAACTTCAGGGAACGAGGTGTGGATCCTAGGGCCCCAAATGAGTCACTGAAAATGGATTTAGTGCTGATTCCCAGCCTGCTCTGTGCATTTACTGCAATGCATGTGCTTGCAGCAGGTGACTCTGGTCTTGGCAGGGAGGGAAAATAGTGTCCCTGAACAACTCCTTGGAGAGCCTCTCTTAAATGCCTGCAATTCCTGCCTGTTCTCTGCCTCCCCTTTCAGGGAAAAAGCACAACTGTGCTGTCATTCTAGCGGATATTTATTAGACAACGGGCAGCAAATCACTTTCATTACAGCAACCAAAGGCAAAGCCTCGAATGATGCAAAGATCTTTCAAGTTTACCGGCAGCGCTTCCAGAGGAAGGGAAAACGAGTGCGAATTCAGTTTTGTTCTTCTCATCCTGTCATCCCTCAGCATCCAAGGGCTTCAAGCTTGCTGCAGTCGGACTGTTGGAGACCCCCACAGATTAACACGAAGCCGGGAGACGGCAAGAGATGATCAGAAACAGCTGCTGAAAGGAGCTTTTCATTCCACGGGGGTGACAGACCCGATATGCTAATAGGAACAATGTCTGTGTCTGCTCCTGCCGTCTCAAAAATGGAGCTAAAGCTTCGTTTTCCACCCAGGCACAACAAAAATAAAATTCTCTTCAAAAGGGCGGTGGTGACCTCATTCAGACACACTTGTGTTCATGAAAGGTAAATATGGCAGACAAAGTAGTGATGCGAGTAGTTTGTTCCTGGGAAGTGGGGAAGGAGGGAAGGAAAATCATCACACAGTTTGTCTTTCCAGCAGGCCCATTTCCTTTAGCAGCCTGAATAAGCAATTGGCCACTAGCCAGCTGTGGTGAATTTGTCCCGCGTTTGCAAGATCACTCAGTGAGCAAAGCTGTTTTCAGTTAATAAATATTTGATTTACAAGGTACAGTAAGTAATAAAAAGGGAAGGGAGTTTAGCTGCTGGGAGATTTGTTTAGCACTTTAGTGGGGATAACTAACAACCAGCTTTGGTTGTTTTTTCTCCTTCACATGGCCAATAGGCAACCAACTTTATCAGTCTTGCTGCATTACAACTGGTAGTGAGCAGAACTAACACACTGAGCAAAACAAGTGGACTGGGACATACACCGTGCCTTGACAGAAAAACAGCTGAAGGGAACACTCTTAGATTCTCCTTTCTTCTTCTCTGCAAGTAACCTGTGATAAATATTGCATTTCTCAGTATCATTGGGAAAAATCAAAACTGTTTGATCCTTTCCATATGATATAGGTAGCTATATATGAGAGGGAGAAGGATATAAAGTAGCAGGTACAGAACAGCCAGCAGCATTTTATCAAAGGAGACAAGACCCCAGAAGACACCAATCAGCCGACTACGCAGTCCTGGGTATTTTGGATAGAGCTAGAAAACAAAGTGGGCACACACACACACAAGAAAACAAGGAAAAGAAAAACGTATGAAAGGGCTGTGCTTAAAAAAGAGCTCCAAAGCAGCTATGATAGAAGAAGTAGCATTTTTTTTTTCCTTTTCACATTTTAATTTCTTCCTAGAGGACTGAGCCTCTAGGAAGGTGGGGATGTGGTAATGTGGGCAAGGCAGGGCAGGGAGCATGGAGAGGCCTGCGGGGCAGTGCTGAGCACAGGTGAGCTCTGCATGCTGAAGGAGCAGGCACTTCTGTTCTGTCTCTGGTGCACAGCAGCCCTCCCTCCCTCCCTCCCTCCCTCCCGTGTGACAGTGGGCACATCACCGAGTCTGTCAGATCTCCAGTTCCCCCAGCTGGAAAAACACTGGCCCTCCTACCCACTGCTCAGGCACATCAGGTTGTTTCGTGCAGGCTCTGAAAGGGAATTTTGAGTTGAGTTGCAGAATATTATTGTCAGAGTTGTGGCTGTTCATTGCAGATCAAGGACTCCACCAGAAGAGTATCAGCCTCCTTCCAGAGGCTCAGAACAGCAGAAAGGGTGTCCACACAGCCTCACCAGAAACACCAGGAGCTGCTGATTTCTAAGATGCTGTCAGGTATTTCTTCCCAGTAACTACCAGCAGGACAGAACAAAGCAAACTATTTTCTCTGTCAAGCAAAAAATAAAATAAAATCTAAATAAATAAATAAATAAATAAATAAATAAATAAATAATAAAAAAAATCCTGAGAGTTCTAACTTCTCAGTCTATACAACTTTACACTGTTTTGTACTGCTTTGCATTTGACCCCTGAGATATTCCAGGTGTTTGCCTAGCAAGAGCACAAAGCCAGGCCTGGACAGCCTGCAGGGGAGGGGCAGATCACAGGTCTTTCAAAGCAGGCTCTGGACGATCAGCCCTTTCTGCATTTCCTACCACCCTGAGAGGTCTCAGCACCTGGAGAGGACAGCAGAAGGCATCCCTGGATACCCCCAGGCTGCTGTGGAGGACACTGGTGCTCTGGCAGGGGCTGAACAGCCCAGCTGAGTGACCCAGAGCCCCTTGCAGCCATGGAGGAAAGTCCGTGTTCACTTTTCTGCCAGCACAGAAAATCTGCCTTTGAATTCTGTCCCACGCTTCAGGAAAACTTCATGCCAGGAGTTTCATCAAAGCATATGCTTCTGCAAAAGAGCTTTAATGAATCAGTGTTTCCTGACAAAAAATAGCTTTTGCCAGAAATCCCATCCAGCTCCCCTATTCAGTTGTCTATCTCCAAAGACCACAGTCCTCCATCTGCAAAACAAGGATAAGAATTTTACCTTATTTTTGTGAAACACATTATGATCTAGGGGTGAGCAGCTCACAAAATAAAGAGCTATTAAAAACTGGTGCTTTTACATTGGTCTGAGAGCTGCCTCACTCTAAGATTGAACAATGGTATTCAAATTGACCAGACAAAGCAGCAATTTTGGCATGAACAAACCCACATTACATTTTTTTAAGATATGCAGCCATTTCCCTGCAATTGGAGTTCAAGGGTGATGCCAAGAGCTTTGGGGAAAGGAGGGAGCAGGAGGAGGCTGTATTTCTTTCATATGTGCTTTACTTTTTAATAGCTGTTGAGATACCTGTTAAACTAAACTGCAGTAGCTGTTTATTTTAATAACAGCAGCATTATAAAACTGATCAGCTCCATTTTCAGAAACAAGCTGTGCCTCTGTTTGTTTTTCTGTCGAGAAGGGACGTGTCCCAGAGGATCTCCCTTTGGGAACCCCTGTCTCAGCATGAAATGAGTAACACGATTTATGTAGACACTGCCAGCTTCTTTCCCTCCTCAGACAGAAAATGGCTTTATCTAGTCAGGTAATGTCACAATAAAGTGGTACAGTAGAAATTTCATCACTGAATGGTCTAAAAGAGACAGATCACCCAATCTATATTTCCACAGGCAAACAATGTGCTGCTCTCAAATGGTAGCAAGCAGCAAAGAGAGAGTGGAAAAAACCCCAACCAGCCACAGTACCAAACTCCTGATGCTAAAACACAGATTTCAAGCCTAATAGTTACATGAGGGACCAATTATAACATTATCAAAGTTGGATAAATAGGAATCAGGACAATGCAATGTGCTGATCAGATTTAGAGGATCTATGAGAGTTGCTTTTGGTGAGTTTTTCATAACAATTGTTGATTTATTGTCTGTTAAACCATGCAGGGTTTGAGTTCAGGGCTGACAAGCCCCAGCTAACTGCATTCAGTAGGATACTAACACCTCTCCAGCACACCTGCACCCATCCCACCTTTCCTCTCCAGCTCAGACTGGGACTTGTCCCACTGTATTTGCACATGCAGAGATTATTATGGGGATTATCAATAGCTAATTTTTAATAAAAAGAGAAACATAACCAAGTGATTTTTTTTTTTTTTTTTTTTTTTTGCTACACTTCTTACTTGAATCATGTTTTTCCTGAGTCAAAGCCTGGTGGTAGGTACAAAGCTGCCTGTCCAGGAGTGTCCCTAATGGTCACCTCTTGCATCCAACCTGGAACATCTCTCTCTCTGTCTAAATAAAGCACTGCCACTTTGATATCTTTGTGTTTTTGAATACCTGAATAGAAAACCTTAAAAAACCACCTACAGCCACATTAAGTACATAATGCAATGGTCACACCAGTGTCCTGAAGCCCATGGTTTCAGCATAACAAGGTTTCTCAGCCTAGGAAAAGGTCCAGTGTAGAAAAAAAGAACACCATGTACCATGCAGCTGGTTTGAACCACTTCTGCTCTATCAAGAAAAGACCAGTTAGTGCCTCAGAAAATAAGTTCCTTCCAAAAAACCCAGACTTTTCTGGAAGCTCATATCGGTAACTCTGTATCACATCATCAGTGCCAAAGAGGGGTGGGAATGCAGGAACTGGTGATGGGATGTGGTAAATGAAGGGAAGAGTGATGTGTCACCACCTACATAGATTTTTACTTGTTTTCAGAGGTGTGAGTGTTTACAAGTTCCCTGCCCTCAAAAGTAAAAGCAGATATAAAACAAAACTATGTTGGTCACTGCTGTCTCAACTGATTTAGGCAGCTGTTGTTGCTGATGGTATTTTTGCATCTCAACATTCATGAATAAATTCCTTCACCTTAAACCTTATAAACATATAAGTTCATGAAAGAAACCCATATGACTCCTTTTATTTTTAGGAGGCCAAATAAAATATTTATATCCCTCTGCGTCCCAAATATCAATTACTTCCTTCACTAAAAAAAGTGTACATGCAATCTGATTAAAAATTTACCCTACTACAAAACAACATACTATTAACTCATACATTTCCAGCTTTCCTTGACAGACAGGCTGCACACATCCACATCCATCCTGTTTAAACCATGCACACCATCAATTCAGCCTTTCAAATCTGACAGGTAAGTAAAAAATACAGCTATTATCAGACAATGCATCTACATGATCTCCTGACAGCTACAAGCACACACAGCAGCTACCACTGGAAGAAGCCAGCATCCACTAATGTGTGTTGGATACCAGTCTGATTTCCCTAGATTATAAACTTCCTGAAGTACTTTAGTTACAGAATTAATTTTTAGAGGAATTTAGACAAACACAGATTCTGAAATGTCCATCTCTTTTCTTCTTTCTTGTGACAGCTTCCCTCTTCCAAAAAAGACTATCCAGCAAAACCCCTTAAAACTTTCTCCCAGTAAAGCTTTCAATTTTTTTCTCTTCTTCTGGAAAAAAGAACATGAAATTCAATAACAACATTTGCTTCCATCACTTCAGTTTACGTGGGAGACATGAGGAAATTAAAATTTTACTTAGAAATGGTTTTTAAATGCCTCTGTAATAATCTTACAATAACAGCCATGAAAATCGGTGGTATTAAAAAAAAATTGCACAAAAAATACCTAGTTAAAAAACTCAATCCAATCAACAAATCCAACCAGGAAATCAATGCTTACAAAGCAGAAGCAGCACTGAAAAGATTTTTTAATTTTTTTTAATCTACATCATCTTCAAAATGTTTCTTTTTAGAAAGTGTCCTCAATCTCTCTAAAAATTAATTTTTGTGATATTTTAATATTCAGACCTTAGGAGTCAAGAAAGGCAGAAATCAATAATGAAATATGCACTGAAATGCCATTTATGAAGACCAGATCCTGCAGCAAAATACAACAGTGAGCCAAAATTTGATTTCCAGCCCAGAAGGCTAAGGGGTTATTTCAATTATTATTTTTTTTTCAATTAAATAGCTGTGCTACAATCAAGCATCAACGGGTCACACTTAAATCAGCATAAACCAATGTATATCTTCTGGTATGGAAAACCATTTAGAGATGATTTTTCTTTGTACCAATAAGAAAGGGATCCTACTGCATTCATGTGAGCCATATTGAAAGGGCTACACATTTTTCTATTCAAAAAATGCTCCAACTTCCTAAAAATAAAGATTTTATTGGTTTTGGGGTTTTTTTTCTCAGATACTTAGTGACATCACCTCGCTAAGCAGAGCCTCCAGGAAAGCCCCCATACTGCATCTGTGACTTCTGCTGCCCCATAAGATGTAATTTTTGCAGTTAATAAGGGCTCAGACCAACATTAGAGGAACCATGGGGTTCTCAAGCAAAGGAAAGCAAAAAAAACAAAGGAAAAGAGAAAAAAAGTTTTTTGAGAAAGCAACTCCCCAAGTCCGTCTGCTGATCTGCATTCCTACAACCACCCACAGCAACAGGGTGTTGTGGATTTGGTTCCTGAGTTGTGGATCTGCTATGGCCATCATTTGCAAGATGAGAGGAACTGCCTGACCTCTTGGATACTCCCCCTACAATGGAGAAAAGAAGCATTAAAAAGCAGATCAAGGCTCACGGTAGGACGACTCTACAGATAAAACTGAACTACTGAAGTAAGGAATAAGTAAAACTCCTCAAGCTCTTATGGGAGGGTGATTATGTTCCTCTTGTATTCAGTTTTGGAAGATGGCAAGGCTGTCTCCACTTCCCTATTTCTGGCTTCCTACAGCCTCTGCTAATATAAAATAGAAGGACTTCCCATCTGGATGGGTCTTCTGACAAGCAATAACAACATATGACTCGATGATTTCCAGCAGGAGCATGGAAGAATGCACAGTGGAGAAATGTATCTTTGAATTCAGCATTTTGAAACTTTTTTCCATTCTCATTCTATGAAAAATTCATCTGTACTATTAAAAACTGTTATGGCGGAAACCCAAAAACCCAAGCCAATTTCATAATGGAAGGCAATTAAGTGGATTGCTGAATGATAAACACCACATCTTTCTTCAATGGGATACTGTTTTTGAGTAAGCAAACTGCTTTTCTGTTCATGATTTTAAGAGAATGCATCACAAATCTCACTCTCAAAAGTTCAATGGGAAGCAAACATTGATTAGAGTGTTCTTTAAAATCTCAGCCAATTAAAGAGCTTATATACCAATACTGGAGGCAGAAAAAAAGCAAAGCTACTCTCATGCAAAAGTATTGGAGTTAGAAAAAGTAACTCTATGAATCCTAACTTGCATTTTTGCTTTCCAGGTGTCTTTTCATTTTTAGAACATCTTCCTAGGGAATCTGTAGGTTGATTTAAGACTGGAATAAGGGAGTTACTACAAAAGAAATAATTGTTTCACATATACTTCAACAGCAAGGTTTATTTCTTAAGCAGGACCACAAAAGTGCATCAGAAGCTTATTGATTTATTCCCTTGGTCAAGCCTATGTGAACTGTATAGGTTAAGATCCCTTATTCTGAAAACCAAACCAATCCCCATAAAGAACTGACTCTACCAACCTAGGAATTAATACAGAACACAGATAAATTTAGTGCTAGGCAAGCCTGAAAATAAAAAAATACAAGATTAAATCTGCAGTAGAGATCAGTTTTGAAATTAAAGTCAGGTAAGAGTTGGGGGGCACTAATTACTACTAGCAAATTCCTAGGCTTCAGGATTTTTCTGCTGCTGTAGAATCATCAATGACAAAACGCCAGACCCTACTTTGGTTTGATCATAAACCCCTAAATTTAGCTTCTATCTTCTGTAAACCACATACATGACAGGTAAAATGTAGGAAACATAAAAAACCCCAAACCCAATAACAATAATAAACAAAACCTTAGGGCAATGTTAGGAATTTATATGGTTGAAAAATTCCATAGATCATACCATAGTAGGGAAAAGACCTCTTAGACCATCAAGTCCAACCTTGAGGCACACCCTGAGGCTCATAAATGACCAAGTCAAGCCAGGCAGAAAAATGAAACCAGGTATTAAACCCCAAATAGTGCAGTCATGATTCTCATGATCTAAAACACACAGCATTCACGAACAGCTGAGGGAAAACTCAAATCACATGGAGTGATGTTATCAAATGGCATCAGCTGGAAAAAAAGTTTTAATTGGTTGGAGTATGTGATATTTCTCTCTTGTTTCTTAGAATTCTGGTTTTATTGTTTCATAAGGCACTGGCAAGTTCCTGAGGTTAGACACTCTCCATCTGTTGCATTTGAACAATACACAGAGAAGCCAACCCTGCACGTAATCTGAATCTTTGGACACACTGAGGAAAGCAACAGTGACACTAAAAAAAGGTGAATATTCTTAGCAAGCTGCTCCTCCCTTCAAGTCTCTTCTGTACAGGTGAGGCCAAGTGTTGACTAAAAATAATCCACAATTTTAAAAAAAGGGCATTTTACAGTTTCATTGGGAAAACCCAAGGTTTTTGATGCGTTGCAGTGTCAAGAGAGAGGAGAAGCTCATTGAATTATGTATTTAAAAAGACACTAAATAAGAAATATTTTGCGATTGCATAAATGTGGCTGGGGCATGGTAAACAGTAAACAGTTCAAGCTACAGTAACCACTCTCAGAAAAGCAACAGTGTGCAGAAATACCGGATGATTAAGCACAACAGATTGCAAGGAAGGTATTCCAAGTCAGGAGCCCCAAAGCCTACATGAGGATAGGATCATTTTTAAAAGCAATCTGAAAATGTTTTGTGGGAGATGGTGGTTTATCATGTGCTGACAAGCGGGGTATAGGTGCTCAAGGTGATGTTTCACCAGAACTCGATTTTCACGGGGTGCTGGGGACTTCTTCAGACCACACCTCCTCTCCTAAAGGGCAACCCAAAGGGGCATTTTGACTGGAAGGTCCTGCCAGAGCCATCGAAGTGACCCTAGACCTTCCCCTCTTGTTGCAGTGGCGAATTTGAGGGAGATCAGTACCTTCAGCAGCGTCACTCAATCTTTGAGATCTCTCTTTCAAAAGACATGCTTCAATGGCATTTATTTTAACCAACTGCAACATACGGCAAGCTGCAGCTTTCTCATTAGGTTTCTATTGGGGTAAAGACTGGGCTTAAGTAATTGGTGAAACTCTTAAAAGACAGTCAGATAATTTAAAAAAAAAAAAAGTGTGGCAGCCTGACATGACTCAGCAGTCAAATATTTTCATTCAGAGCCATTTAGCATTAAAATTCAGACTCAGGTGCCATTAGTTATTTATGAGGGAAAGAATCTCAATTAAGTATCCTTGATTTGTTCAGAATTCAAGTTACAATGAAGCTTTTATTTCCTTTTAATTGTAAGCAAACAATATTATTAGTGCTCAAGGCAGACAAAACAGCAGTGTTATTGTTATTCATTCACCATTATTACTAAAAAGTAACAAGAAAAAGCAACAGAAGCCCCCCAACCTCAATCTCTTCCTCCACCCCTCAAGATATCCTTTCTAATCCTATAAAAGCATCTGTATTTGATTTCAAGTGGAGTACCTGCTGTGCAGGATGCAATGCCAATCCAATTTGTGTGCAACAAAACCAAATGGGTTGAAATGAACTCTGCATTTTAAAGATGTTTTTGTTTAATCATTACCGTCACTCCTCTCTAATGAATACATTAATCAAGCAAACCTTCAAGCGCAAACGGAAAGGCTCATCTCGAGAAATGAAAAAAACAAACAAAAAAATCACCCCCCCAGCCTTCACGGTATCCGCTGCTACTGTTAAACACTGCTACACTTCCCTCTGGCAGGGCTTGAAATGCATATTCCTGAGGGTTGTTGGGAGGCATTAAAGTAGGAGCAGCAGAAGGAAGTGGAGGAGTAAGCAGGTGAGCTGCCATGTAGCCCCTGCTCCGCTCCCAAGCTGATTAATGGTCTGCTACACAGCCCAGAGCCTTCCTGACACCCCCTCAAATGTCCAGAATCTCACTTCATTTTAAGGGAATGATAACAGTTGCCACTGCAGTGTCAGCAACATGGAAAGGCCATGTCCATAACGTTTGTTCAGGGCTTGGAAATGCATTTCTTTCAAAACTCGGTATTGGTAGGAGCGATTTCCCACTCGGAAGGTTTCCACCAGACAGTAAAAGGCACAGGACTTTGGCCTAAAGACAAAGTGTTTTTTTTTTTTAAATTAGGCTTTGTAATGTTCACTTCTGACATAAATTCATTATTTAACTTATGATGTTCACCCATATTTTTGAAGTAGGTATTGAAGATGAATTTGCATGGGAAAATACCAGCAGAGAAGAGGGGACAAGGAGAGAACACCACGGCTTTTCCAGTCTGGTATTGCCACCATTTCCATCACCCAAGAAAAATAAAGGATTTGTTGAAATTTAACCATCATGGTACACAGAAAAAAGCCAATTATTTCACAAATAAAGTGGAGGTAAAGCAATATAATTTGCTTGAATGTCAAATGCATTTTAGGTAGGTTTTTTTTTTCCCTTATATGAGTTTGCCTGCTGAAATCATCATACTCTTCCACAGAGGTAAAATTCAAAATCCATGACTTCTTTCTTGCTTCATTTGTGCATCATATTTTTACCAAATGATGAAAGCATTTTGGCTGATCACTGCCGCCATGGTACCACGTGGAAACCTGGGGAAAAGAATTGCGGTACCAAAGTTGCAGTGATCCTTCAAAAGGCTTTGTTCCAGAGCTAGACCTTTACCAAGAGGAATTATCATGCTGCACTCCATTAAAGGACCATAAAACTTTTAAAGGCATTTTATGATTAGGCCAGTGACCTTTACTAGAATTTCTCCCGTGGCTTCCACAAATTTTATCTCAAGGTGGAAACAGTAAACAGCAGAAGAACAGTCATATTGTTTAAATTAATTTGTAATTTGACAACAAAATAAAGACAGTCCTTCCACTATTGCATGGACTGAGAGAAGTGTAGTAATATTACACAAGATTATAATAAATCAATTTTAAAATAAGATTTTTATGTGCTCTCTCATTCCCTGGAAGATTCATACTCTTTAAAAATATATCTGAAAAAAATGGGGGAGCAGATTTGACCACACTGATGCAGAGCAGAAAGACATTTTGCTCTTCTGATGCTAAGATCAGCCTATGCCATTTTTGGAGTTACCTAGAGAGCAAAGGACAGTTGGATCCTCTGTACGACAATACAACAGCAGCAACAACAAAAATATATATATTCAATTAATTTAAATTGATTAAACTTAATTTAACAAATATTATATATATATATGTATATATACACACACACACAGAGTACAAATTTAGCAGGACAGGATAAGAAGCATCTCCCATCCTCTGATGGAAAGGTCTAGAATTCACAGTTATGCTATATTGTGACAACCACAGAACAGGTCTATTTTTATTTGTATATTTTAAAATCTATCTTGTTCAAAATCATTCCAGAAAAAAAAAAAAAAACCTCAGTTGGGAAAATGGGAGGCTCTGCTTCCGAGACAAGCAGGGACTGAATCTGATCACTGCCAAGTTCAGAAAAGGGAAGGAGACAGCTCCTCTCAGCCTCATTACAGACGCCAGATGAACCAAGGTGCACATGCATTATGCATGAGGTAATTTGAAAAAGTTGTATAAAAAGTTTAAGTTGTGATTATTTGTCATCACTTAAAAAAAAAAAAATCCCTGTCACCACCAGCAATAACATTTATTTACCAGTTATTCCAGTGTTATGCATTCAAAAGAATAGCTCGTATTTTCTTTACTCTTTCTTCCAAATCCTCAGTTTGAAAAGCAATTAAAAGATATCCCCAGATATTTGTCTGCGAGAGACTCAACTTCCTGATTTCTGCTGCTGATAGATATGAAGCAACATCACATAAGGAGAAGAAAAAGACGAGAGAAAACAAGTCATCCCAACCTTCTGTCAGGCACTTTACAGCATAATGAGCTATGATGAAAAACAAGTCAAACGCCGAGAAAACAAGAAAGCTTGGAAATTTGATCTCCCTGACGGGATCGGGAGTAATTAATTATAACCCATGTGACCACTGGATGTCCCCACTGTTCCTGGAATGAAGCTCAGACTCCAATTTCTTGGCAGCTCCAAAGCCAGTGATGCCTTGGGAAGGCTGACCTGGAACAGAGACTGGACAGAGTTAGAGAATAAATTTATTCAAAGGCCTCCAAGATACACCTTGGGCTGGACAGGGCCTAACCAGGGGTACACCCAAGGCAGACTAAGAATTGTCACAAAAAGGCTGAGTGGTCACGAGGTCTTACACTTTTATAAGTTTTGGTCCATTTGCATATTTGAGTTCAATTGTCCAATTACAGCTTCAGGTTGTGAGGTCCCATCCTTCTTGTTCCTCTCTTCAGCCCACTGTTATTTGTGCGTTTGAGCCTGAAAGTTGTCCTTGGTCTTCGTCAGGAAAAGGATTTATTTTGTCTCCCTACTCAGTGAAGAGAGCTGACTAACACTTAATGTGAGGCTCAGAATCTGAAGACAGCACAAAATCTGAAAAACACAAAAGCTAAAACCTAAGGCATCACCAGGGGACCTGACAGAGAGCCGTGAGTGTGCAAGGACACAGGCAGTGATGATTCCTACAGAAATCAAATTCCCAACGCATGCAGAGGCACAGGTGGGAGCAAAGCAGGGGAGCAGCAGGTCACACACATACACACAGAGAAACACTCTTTGAATACAGCTCCCACCAGGTTCACTCAGTGTCTGCTTGATGGTTAATAATGTAACACTGAGCAAGGCTGGGTGACAGATCCTCAGAGGGAGCCGGGAAAGCTGAATTACTTCTGAGGAGATGCGAAGGCAGCCTGGATTAGAGCACTGCATGCCATGGGGCAGAACAAAAAACGACCCTTGTGCCACAACAGGTGAGAGAAAAGGTGAGCAGGAGCAGGGATGCCAGCACAAGGCCGCTGAGAGCTGCCTGTCAAAAGCAGCCAAAAGAGCTGGAAAAACAAGGAGAACATCTGTAACGCCACGGGGTGCTCTTCATATCAAAGCTTAGAGGCCACTGGTGCATGAAAGCTGAAGAAAGCAAAGGAAAACAAAAACAAACCCCAAAATATCCCAGGAAGACTACTTGTACACATCTTTCTTCTGAGGTCAGGTCGTGAAAGGTTTAAGTTCATGTGAAGGTGTAGAAGCCAAGGTGTTAGCATCAACTCATTTTTATTTATTTCCCAATGTGACAAAAAAGTTACACCTAATTCTTCCATCAAAGAAGACCCAAGTGCCTTGCTTGGTATGATAAAAAGGAAAGATCTCATCCTGTTTTAAAAGGAAGGAATTTTCCCCAGATAGATTCTGAAGCTAACTTCAAACCAACCATGTGTCTATTTTGTGGACTTAAGAAACTCAAGCTCTGATAGCCTATGCTTTATTTCAGTCTTGTAATGAGAGGTTACACCACAAAAAGCATAAGTCTCCACCTCCTGTCATTAGCACAGCTCCCTGACGTTAGATGTTGAACTACAAAGCTATGGGAAGGGCAGCAGTGGCTCAAACAAAATAGCAATTTAATAACAAAATAACATTTGAAGAATGTGCTCTCTGTGAAGGTGATGTACAAGTTTATTCTCTCTCCTCCATCCAAAATCCACTTCCTACTACTTGTAGAAGCCTGATCAGGGAAGTGTCTGGCCCACAGCTGGTTTCACCTTGGACCTCAAAAAACAAGGCACAAAAACCCCACAAGCAAAAGTACTAGCAGAAAGATATTAAAAACAAATATAAACTGAAAACAAGCACCTGAATTGAACATTAAACTAGATCGTACCAAACTGGCAATTAGGATTATGTTTAGCTATTGTTTGTATTCTGATTTGTTACAGAAGCTATTGGGACAGCAGAAACACAGAAGTAAAGGTATCTCCTTCAGCCTGGGTTCCTCTAACCGTTTACTCAGAAGGTTTTTGTGTTTTGTCCTTTATTTTCTCCTCCTCACACACTGTGTGAAAGGATGACTGGTCTGACACACTGTGGATATTCTTTTGTTCAGATCTCAGATGTTCACAAAACAGAGCTGTGCTGAAAAGGCAGGGGTTTTTAGGGGGAAAGCCCTGGGGGAGGGAAGTATATGAATATATTTGAAAAATATACTAATTTGAGGATTTAATGGTTTGCAGTTAAATTAATTAGGATTTCTGACTTACTGGACAGAGTCTTCAAGCTTGTTCTACTTGTTTTGAAGTGATGCATATGTACAAATGCACCAGAAAACCTCAATGGGTTTTGTTCCCTCTCCTTGATCTCATCTGTACTTTCAGATCCGTGGCTAACCCTAATACAGACACTTTGTAAGAGGAATAAAATGGATAAAGTGATTTGCTGAGATTTCACAATAATAATAAAAAAAATATTGCTACCTGTTAAGCTTACTTCTGGTAGTCACCACTCTCTTTTGCAGCATGTTGTCTGACAGACAGAATTCATTGTGTACATCTCAGCCTTCCAAAAAGTAGAATTACTATCGTGGCTCTTCATCCAAAGATCTGAGATTGCTTAAAAATGTCAGGGATGCTTTATGACAGCTGCTCAAATTCTGAGTAGTTTCTTTACAGCTTTTGGCTCTCAGAAAGGATAAGTAACATATCTAATCCTGAGACCTGATTACTTTCCCAGGTTTGAGAGGGAGACTGTGCACTCTCATTTTCAGGCTCACTGTTGGAAAGCTGGTTCTCTGGCACCCCCTCCACTCTCAGAGCATTACATCTCCACTTGACTCCAAGCTGAAGCCAAGTAAGAGGGCCTGGCACTCTTCAGTGCTCAGCTTTTTGCATCTTAATCAGGTGCTACAATTGCATAGGCCTTAATTATGGCTAACTTGTAAATTTAGGAGAAAATAGTAGCAAAAGCAATTGCAACACATAATTAAAATCCCTTGAGCCAAATATTTTGGACACAAAAGTTTGAGATCCCATCCAGTCTCTTGGGCCTACAGCCCAGAGAAGGAAGAGTTTAATTACACTTATGTAAGCAAAACAGGGATTACTGAGGCATTTCTAAGGATACTTTCCAGTGCCTCCACTGGAAAGGTTTCGCCCATGCAAGCCAATGACAATTGAATGAAAAAGTATTAAAAGATGTCCACAAAAGAAAAATAAAGACAAGACTTTGGCCAAGTTTAGTCATACCTTTATTCTGTGGCATTTTTTCCTTATCAGTCATTTATTTGGCAGAGAAAAACTGGGTCTAGAGTTGCTACATTGATCTCTGATTAATGTTTTAGCTAATCATCTGTGATACAAAATTTGTGTCTGAAATGTAGTCCAGCCCCAAATACTCACACTGTCTTCCTAGAGCCCTGATAAATCAAAACAAGGCTACACGGTAAATCCTGTCTTGCACTAAGGAGTCTCACAAATCCAGTTTTGATTTTTATAAACAGATTGCTTCTTGAGTTGTTATTATTAGTGTGAGCTGGACAGCTTGAATTACAGAATAATTTATTCCCTGTGCATTTCTAATTACAGAAAAGAGGTTTACTCACTGACACACTTGTCCGTCTTGTTCTTTCCTGTCTTTCAGGCATGGCTGATTGCAGCTAAATAGACAGACCAGCACAAACTGCATGAGAAACACAACTCTGTCAAAAAAGGACTGAAGTGTTACCATTAATTATTCTGGACCATGTGCTCATTTACAACAGATCTAACACGAGAAATATTCTCAGAGGTGTCAAACAGCCTCAGTTTCATAGGTGCATGGGGGTAGCACTGACTAAATGTTTGACTGACTGGTAGGATGTGACCTGCCAGAGACCCTTGAAGCTTGGGGATTTCATGTGCAATTTGTGTTTCAGCATTCAATAGATAATTTAAATTGGGCCACTCTCTCTGAGCATTTCTGAAGGATCTACATGCCTGAGCCTGTGTCAGAACTGCACAAGTATCTAAAATAAACCCCAACCCCCCCCCCCCCCCAGAAGCAAACAAACCAACCAACCCACCCCAAAACACTTATGAACATCTCTACAAATGATTGTTTGGTGCTCACTGCATTTTAAAAAGGCTTGAGGAAAGTGAAAATGCCATTTACTAAAGAATGTTGAAAGGTAGTTGTAGCAATCACTGAGTGCATAGGAAAAGAGCTTGAAAATAACTGGGGGAAAAGAGCAAACCCCAAATTACCTTGCTTTAGTTAACTCTAGCTACAACAGAGGCTGTTGTTTAAAATAACTGAGTAGAGGATAGTCCATTTCAGCCATTAATCAGATGAACATACTTTGCAAAGGCAGGAATCAACTGACTGGTAATTCACATTTGAACTGTCAGGAGAAGCAGCACTGGATTTACTAAGTTATACCCTTCAGATATTTAAGTCAGAACTACAAAAGCAGCCTTTTCTGGTAATTTAAAAAAAAATAATAATAAACAAATAGATTCTTTAGGTGTGCCCTTACTGCCACTAAATTTAGTCTTTTTAACACCTGTGCATCTAACAGACAGGAAGTCTCACATGTTCTCATAAACATGAATTTCCTATCCCAAGGAGCAGCAATGAAAAGCCTCAAGGAATAAAGTATCACCATTTTCAAATGGCTAATAATCACCTACCTCCCCTCTTCATGCAGTTTTCTGTTCTCTGTTCTTGAAACTGTTTGCTTATTTTTTGCAAGGCCTGCATAATTTCTGTGCTTGTATCACTGCAAAGAAGTTTCCTCCTTAAAGTCACAGATATTACCTAGTTTTTTTTTACAGAATATGTAAGGCTACATAATATTTTTGCTGTTAAGGTTTTACACAATATTCTCACCTTTAAAGTTTAGTTTACCAACAGCTTAAGTTTAAAGAGCATTTCCACTAAATGACAGCTCTTTATAACCAGCAACAAAGCTTGTTGAGAAGGCTATCATCTGTCAGCACGATATTAAAATCTCTCAGTTTTTTCTCCTGAATACTTTAAAAGGGAACAATTTCAAGACAACAACAAAACTCTATGAACTAAGGTGAAGAAATTCAGGATTGCACGTAATGCTGGATTTGCTTTCAAGCAGCAGCCTCTTGCAACCTTTGGTTTACTAGTTAACATTAGTTTTGAATTAATGATTTTGCTTGTTATCAAAGATTGCTTCATGCTGCCAGCTAAACAAGCAGGATCTTCATATCACTGTTGTTGACCATGCAAAAAATGAAACTGAGATAACTCACTGTGCCTTTTTATTAAGTGCTACTATGACTACTACCCCCAACCTCATGACAGTCTTGCTTCTGAAGTTCACACAAAACGACAATAAAAGGATTCAGGATCTGCCTTCAAAAGATGCTTTTTACCACGCTACAAAGCAGGTAGGACAAACATCCACTGCTTTAAGGTTTGTTTTTCTGTTGATGTCCCCACTGACTCCTCCTTGGTGCTTGGCTATTTCAGATTGTTTGCTAGGTGTTTCAGGTTTCAAAACATTTCCTCTGATCCAAAAGGAAAAAGAATATATTTAAAGAACAAAAGGAGAATCCAGAAAAGATGCATAACCTGCATTCAGCTCCAACTGGCCAGCACACTCTGCTGGATACTCAAGACCAACCTCAAGACCTCTGCTCAAAGCTAAGCTGTGACAGTGCAACCACTTGAACAGGAGTTTCCCCATAAAAAAAAAGGAAAGAAACCTAACCCTCAAAAATATAAAGCTAATCTCTGCAGTATTTTCTAGACTTGGGGCATTTTCTCAGAGGTGAGTTAGATACGAATAAGAACATTTTGGCTCTACATGGAACTGTGGTGATGGTAAGGTGGTGGACTACTCCCCAGTCAAATGTAGATATACATACTCCAATTCTTTTATGTAAACTGGGGAGAACAAACAATCAAAAATTCAGCCTCAAAACAAACAAAATCAAAGTAGGAAAAGATGTTGGTCATACAGTATAGAAAAAAAAAAGCTAATTTTATTTTTGAAATAATAAAAGAAATCTATAGACTGTATTTACAACTTGGTAGTCTTAGGGTGCAATATCCAGTACTCTCTAGAGATGAAATATTTCCAAAACACTGAAAAATCCCTGTCAGAGCAGTTTCTTTCACTCTTATTACCACCAAGTATTAGAACTGATGAACTTTAAAGAATCATCACCAATACTAGTAGATTTTGTAAGTTTTAGATGTCAACCTTCTCTGGTTCATGGAAATCTATATTTAAAGTTACAGACAGAGATTGAAACTAGAATAACTTTTAGTACTACATCACCAGAATATGACTTCTATGGTG
The DNA here is from genome assembly GCF_029207755.1 of Chamaea fasciata. Lineage (NCBI taxonomy): Eukaryota > Metazoa > Chordata > Aves > Passeriformes > Sylviidae > Chamaea > Chamaea fasciata. The sequence continues at coordinate 73,243,491 of NW_027094090.1, read as the reverse complement.
TGACTTTCTAGACACCAGGTAGATAGAAAGGAAAAGGTAATTTTTATTTTACTCAGAACAGAGAAATCATGAGGAGACTTGTGAATTTCCTTTTTTGTTTTCAGATTAAAAAACCAGACCTCCAAAATATCCTCTGGAAGGCAGATACATTTGCCCTTGCCAAGACAAATCTAATACACGTAATACCAAAGAGACACCAAATTTAAATTAAAAGCTTTAGTTCTCTGCAGTTCTGCTCTGTAATGCCACAAGGAAGGGATTCTCCCACCTCACCTGTCCAACTCAGTTCCCACAGGAACTGAACAAGACTGGTTCTCATGTCTAGTGGATCATGCACATCTTTCCTCCATCCCCAGCAGAAAACAAGTGATTCTAGAAAATTTACAAGAATTTTCAAGATGCTTCAAGAATTTTCAAGTAGCTTCCACTAAAAGAAGGGAGAAGAAATCCAACATAGAACAAGACAGCTCAGTTTAGGCCTGTAATATTACCTCCAAGGTATTTTGATCAGACATTCTCTTAGTTCTTTAAAAAAAAAAAAAGTTACTCTTTCTTTTGTATTTAGGGAAACTGATTGAAACAAATTAAGTAACTTGCACAAGGAAACTCAAAGCCTGTGTAATTGTCTAATCTGGGTTCTACCTTCTGACTACCACTGCTGAGCCTTAACAACTCCCTCTTTCCTCCACAAAGCTGCAGGCTTCAGCAAACAAAGCATTCCTTATAGCTAATTGGTATTACATAGGAACTCAACTGCTCTTATTTACAAAACTACAGATTTATGTCAAGCAAAGCCAATTATGCTTAATGTTTAAACTATTGCAGGTGCTCAATGACATTGTTGCTAGGCAGTAGAAGTGAAATTGCTCTTTTAACGCATCTTGTTCCAACTGGGAGCATGTGTTTTATCATCAGTGCAAACTTAACAGATGGAGATCTTAATCCTCTCCATCGAGTTTTCTTCAGCCCCCCCCCCCCCCCCCCCCCAACACAAAATGGTGTCCTATGCATTTAGACTTAACTGAGATGGTCCATGAGCTGTCTGGGACAGAACTTGTAATTTTATTTTGTATGTGTGCCCATGAATACAGTATAAAACACACATTTAACCACTAAAAAGACACCCCCAAACTCTGTCAGCTGTAATCAGAACTACATCTGGCTATTCAAGGCTAGTAATGACCTCTGATGAGCACAGCACCGACTCAGTTATAACCAGAGCTGCACAAAAGCAACCTCTTCCAAAGTCAGCTCTGAATCTAGACTCCTTTATACTAATTTCACTCGGTGCTGGGAGAACAGTTAGAAAATGTAGGCAGAAATCAAACAGAAAATGGAACTGGGATGTTTCTGGTCACTCCTAATCTCATCTAGGATGCAACTTTTTCCACAATACATTTCAAAACTATAAACATTTATGGTGAGGGTTAAAACATGCCAAAGTATCCTAAATTTTCTTTGTTCAAAGCAATCCAAAATGGCAGCAGGTGACCTCACACACAAGCAATCAGATCTGAGTGCTTTGTTATCTCCCCTGAAAACTGCCATAGATCAGCAAAAGGCTGAACAAAGGAAGGCTCTCCTAACATTTTCCAGCTGTTTATTGCATCATTTTGTATGCATACACACATCCTTGTTTTTTCTGTCCTCTAATTATTTTTTTTTAATGTAAAAAAGTCACAAAATTTTTCAGAAGTGAAAAGCAGCTTCCTTCAAAGTAAAGACCAAACCTTTAGAGTCTTTTACACTGATTTCACTGTGTGCTGGCACAAGATTTATACAATTTAGGCAGTGCCCTGTATGTAAAAAGAATTCCATCAGCTTTGTATGGAATCTTAGATGCTGCAGTTCAAGAAAAAAATCCTGTCTGTTAGTTTTAAGTGATAAATTGCTCTGTCATAACAGGGAGATTGATTGATTGATTGATAGATTTTTGCATGCAGATTCCTCTGCTCCACCAACTGAACTAAGCCCAAATCCAGCAACCAGTGCCCCCTTTTCTTCTGCTATCCATCTGAAAGGCCAAACTCTTTATGAAATCTGATGGAAAAAGTGTTCTTCCCATCCGTGTGAAGAAGTCAGGGAGTTTTCAATGTTCAACTCTTCATCCCAAAGCCCATTCTAAGGAAGTCCTATCCAGGGAGTTAGCTAATCCTCTTTTTCTTGCAGAATTATCTTTGCCAGACAACTCAACTCAAATGGCTGCATTCTGTTATCTGCTGTCATCTATTCTCATGTTTCAATTTCTGAGGAGAAAAACAAGAAAGTGGTCCTGGGAAGTTTGAGGCCATTCAGCCTGAGAATGCAGCAGACTAAACATTTTACCTTAAAATAGAGTTAAGTTTCTTGTTCTTGATGTCAACAGTTCTAAACCATTGTTACTTTTGCAGTTTAAAAAAAAAAAATCACTAGCCAATGAAAAACATCTACAGCCCAATCATATTCATCTGCACAAAATTTAAATTTTAGCTTTCTATTACATAGGTCTTCTTTTGTGTATAACCCTCAAATGCAATGAGAGTAATCACATCCCTCCTGTCCCCAGACTTCAATCAACATTTTTGTAGCTTTTCTGTGCAAGGACAAAGGTCAAGTATTCAAGAATTTCTCAGGAAAGAAACTAGTATTTTTCATGGCTTAAACCTGGGTCTATTGCGGTACAAATATGATTTAGAAAATAATACCTTACAAGCAAATAACTGTCAGGCACCATGGATTCATTTACCCAAATATGTGGAAATTAGCCTGTCTCGCACTTTCCAGTGCCCCCAGAGAAGAGATCTTTCAGCCTTTTGCTGCTGCTCCTCTCACAGGCCCAGCTCCAGCCCAGCTTCTGCAGTCACTTTTGGAGAAACAATCTGTCCTTTGCTGGGAAGGGGGGTATTCACTACGTTTTTCTCCCACTCCCACAATGCCCAACCTAAAGTCATGACATTAAGTGTGGTTAATGGTGCAGAAGAGATTTCCTTCACCAGCTCTTCCACAGTTTCAGCTCACAAACTGTGGCACTTCAGTGAATTACATCCTTTTAATGGAGCCTCTCCTGTGGTAGCGCATTCCTCATATCTAGCAAGCATTAGGACTTAACTGCCCCTTCCTTTATGAACATCTTGATATCAAAGTGCTCCTTTCGATATGTTGGGTTCAATATATTTCCTTAGCACATAAAGACCCCACTTCTCTCATCACTCTTTTTAGTTGTATGACTTTTTAAAAGAAAAGGGTTAGATTATCATCCCTCACAATAAAAAAAATCAGCCAATTTTGAGAGTGTTTAATACTGCATAGATCTTTAAACTGGAAAGCATTTTACTAATAATTATTTCCCCTCATCTCCAGCTGCACCCACACTTTCCCAGTCTTCTTTTCCTAATTCCCTTCACCCCTCTTCAGATGGGCTGCAATTAGTAATTTTGATGCTAATATATTCCACTCTTCCCTTCTCTTATTAGCAATTTTCTTTACCTCATCCTTTAGGAATGGCAAATCTCCCAGTGTTGCTGCTGGGTGAGCCTGGATGCCTCAAGCACCAATGTTTCATGACACACCTCATGGACTGATGGCTGGTATCTTGTTTCTGGTGTATTTTTGGTAGATCTCAAAGCAATTTGCAAAGAAGGTTGACCTGCTTGTGTCCCTTTCCCTGACAGGGAAACTAAAGCAGCACCTTGCTGAAGGCTGGGGAGGAGATCAGCAAGAGCCAAGAACAGCACACAAGGCTCCCACCATTGCAAATATCAGCCAGCCAACACCAGATTTCAAAATCACTTGTAAATTATACTGTCACAAAGTAATTTGCTAAACAAATATCTGCATTTTTATTAATTTTTGACCACTCCTAAATACAAATTTATGTGGATACCTATTTCCATATAAAGATTAAAAGCCTCTCCATCAGCTATGGCAAGCAGTGAGCTCTCCTTGGCCTCGATGTGAATTATGACAGTGCAGCCTCCTTCAAGGCCAAATCCTATGAAGAATGCTATTTCGTTAACTTATAAATAACATTATTATTCATCAGATAATTCATGAATACCAGGACACAGTTCCACTTAAGTGTGCTGGGTAATTTATCATTAGTGAGCTGGTGGATAACGAAATCAAAATTTAGTCAAATGAGGGTGAAATTTTATCAGGTTTTCTCCACAGGAGACAGAATGGGAGAACTTTCCAGGACAGCATTATAATGCTTGATGGTTTTTTCATGCTTCAGAAGTTTTTCTCCAGGAAGATTTCCTCTGAACTCATTGGTGCAATCCTCATGCAGATTGTTGTATCTGGGGGAGATGATACAGAAAGAAAGTAGCAATTTTTTTTCTTGGTAAACCTCAAATCTTTTAAGATATTAGCTTCACCCATTGTTTATACACAACACTTTTTAAGTCACAGTGACTTCCAAGTCCTGAACTTCAAGGCAGCCAAAAAACTAGGAAAATGCATGTTTGCAGAACTTTCAGAACTTCAGAATGAGAAATATCAAAGTGGGTGGAGATATTAATAATACCTATACTGTGTCCTTTAAAAATAAAAATTAATAATTAACATGGTTTTTCCCTCAGAGAAATTTTAGTGTATTTTTTCTTATTTCAAGTTTTAAAATCTGTTTTCCCTTCTGCCTAAATCAGTGTTTATCTAAATAGTCCTCAATCTTTTTCCTCCCTGTTCAGAGAATTCTTATTCACCAAAAAATGAAATAATTACAATTGATTTCAAAAAACATATTTCTAGAAAGTCAAAACTCATATTTTTGAAAAACGTGGTACCTTGATTCTAAAGTGAAATGCTGTTTAGAAATAAACTTTTTAAAAATGTTTGGTTTTCTATTATTAGGAAGATTGGAGGCCAACAGATTTCTTCATAAAAGTATTAAACCGCAGCAGAATTTTTTTTTTCTTAGTTTAAACCAGTTTTATGGTAACATTTTGACAACAAAAACCTTTTAGTTTCAGCAGTAAATGTCACAGTTGAAAATTTCAATTTACAGAAGAATAAAATCCCACATGAGTGCAAAGTACACCCAGGAGAAATGTGTTTGGTTGTGACCCAGTTCACATTTAAAAGAACAGAATCACAATGGAATAATCAACAAGATGCTATGATAAACTTTGGTGCTGAAAAGTTGGCAATAGAAAAAAAACATCATTTTTTTGTCAAAAGTTCTAGAAGTGCACTGCCCTTGGAAGTTTTCCATTGCTCTCATCATCACATCCCTGCTTCATCAAGGCTCCTGCAGGATTTCCACAGAACTGCTTCCCAATGCCTAAGAGCCACTTTGATGTGACCCCTCCCACTTGTGGTGGCGCAGACTGCTCCTCTCCCTCTTCTTGGCTTCAAGGACTTCAAAATATTTAGACCCTTCTAGGAAGAATATGATGCTCTTCTTTCTTTAGGGCTTTTTATACTAATAAAACCCCTTAACTATTTAAAGGTAATTACATCAGTGTGTTTCAGTTTTTTTTATCCTTACCACATTTTTGCTGTCAAGTCTCTCCATGTGTGATCTATCACTACCAATTCTTTATTACACACTAGTCCACAGGCTTTACAAGAATTTCTACCTGCACCTACAAATGAAACATCGTGTTTTCATTTTCTCACACGTACCTGTGTGCAATGGTCCAGAACCCCAGGGTGTTCACCATCATTAAGGAAGCCAAGAAGAAGAAGAATCTCTCCAATTTACCTTCATGCAGCAAGTGTGGAAACCAGCTGCCTGGTAAAGCAGACATTTGCAGCAGAATTAGTTTGCCTTGCAGCACAGCTCGTGTGGAAGACATGAAGATAACTTGGTGTGAGACGAAATCCCCTCAGGTGCTCTGACCCCCCTGCAGCTGTTGATACAGATTTCATTCTCACAGCATCCGTGGAGGGTTTTGAGTCTACTCTTGCTTTGCAGACAGGCAGTGGAGATCTAAAGAAACTAAAGAACTTCCCTAATAAATCTGAAGTGTGCTGCAAAACCTAATCCTTCAAATCTTCCGTCTGTATTACCCTGTGCACACAGCTAAATCAACGTCAACTGCGAAAATTTTAGGAAGAGCTAGAATTAAGGTGGGCTGTAGAAATCCTTGCTTGTATCTCTCATACTTTAAATAGTCTCTTTTTAATAGAAAAAAGTTTGAAAAATATTTTTAACACTCAAAATATTAAAAGCATTAACTCAGTGCCTTGGGATGGTGCTCCATTACCAAGATACCACCTGACATTTTACTTTTCTTTACAGCTGCCTTTAGCTATGAACCTTTAAGGTGTCCTTTTATTTCATTCAGTATTTATTTACACAAATAAGACCTTTTTCAGCCAAGGCTTTGGCAATAGTGTCTGGGCCATTTTGGCACTCCATTCAGCAGAGGATGGTACCACCCACATGCAAACAGAGAATTCCCTGCCTGTGTATTCCTGTGCACTCCAGTTTGTGGCTGTGCTGCTTTTGGTGTTGTTCACTACAACCAGTCTGCAAACAAGTTCAGGTGGCAAATAACTATAGAAATTAAAATAAAAACAAAGCCAGGCCCAGCCAGTCTGCAGTTGAAGACAATCAGTACCTGAAGTGCCATAATCAACTACAGAAAAACTATTTCAAACCAAGGTGAAAAAAAAAGTTCCAGTAGAAACTGAAGTTACAGAACATCAGAGACCTATAGAGTGCTGTAATGACCATGTACATGATTTGGGAATAGAGGATATTTATTGCCTTTGAAAAAGGCAGATAGACTGTCTTCATTAGCAATTAATGAAGAAATGCAGAGTGTGAAACAGCTGGTGCTGAGAATGTGATGTCCACACTCTCTGCAGCTCAGGGGGTTTCACATCAAAACAGTTCCCATTAACAGCTGGAACATACCAGTCATGAGCTTATTTTGTTTTTGTTGTTTAGCTCCCTCTGAAAAGAATTCAGTTATTTTCATGCTCCAAGATCATTCTGTGATGCAAATCAGAGATTAGTAGGAGATTTAGATTAAAAGCATAGTCCTGATCTGAACTACACCAGCATCAGCATCACCTTTCTCTGCTGCATGAAAGTCTGGTATCAAATCCTGCCTGTCTAAACAGTGTGGCTGTTCACCCCTTGAATGAGCAAAGAAGGAAAACCAGCCTTCTTACCACAGCTATACTGTAAAATCCTGAGGGTCTTAACAGACCTTTTGGCCACTAATGCCACTTTTACACATTGATTGCCATCTTTAGAATATTAATATTTTTGCAATTAGAGACAAAGAGCAGTTCCACAGCATGGGAGAGACACCAGTCAAATGATTACACCCTGCCAAACACACATTCATATATTTACATTTTTCTCTTCCTTCCACATCTTAGACTTATAAACACATTTCTTTTCAGAGCTGTTGCCTTTAGCTCTCCTGGGACTGACAAAGAACAACTGCCACCAGTTTTCCTAAGCTTCTCCACAACTCTCTCTCCATGCCATATCACTTTTTTGTCACCATGTCACAGAGCAGCAGCACCACCACACCTCTGCCTGCTCCCTTCCTTTTGCAGCGTTGTCTCAGAGCCAGTTTTAAAAACCTATCATCTAACACTGTAAGTTGACTGAGCTCCTAGGTGCTGTAACTTCATTTTAGTAGCTTATAAACTTTTACTGTCATCATTCACAATCAGGTAGTTTTTCATTTTGCATCCCCCGGGGGCCAATAGAAGGCAGAGACAGAGCCTGTGGATGTGATGAAAGAGAAATCATGCATGGGGGTCTGCACTACAGCTTGTCAAAGCAGAGCTCAAACTGCCTGCTAGGTTATTCACCTTGGCTAGGCTAACTACAGGAGCAACAGGAGCTTCCTAATGGAATGGCATTTACAGTGGAACTCAAACAGAAAACATATACTTAAAAAGTTAATGAAAACAATTTGGCAGCTTCTGAGTTTCAAAGGTCCATTTGCACCATTCTCTGTCTTATCACTGATAAGGGCACCAGACAAAAGCACCGAAACTGGGGCTGGTTGGTTGGTTCTGTGAGGGTAGGATGGCTGCCTGGCAAGCAGGAGATCTACTCCCACTGGCCTGGGTCAAAGATCCTTGCTCTGTCTCCTCCCTGCTTCTTTTAAGAAGTGTTTAAACAGTGAGACCAGGATAATGAGAGAGCACCTTTGGAAAATCCAAATGATTAACAGCATGGGCAGGGACAAAATCAGATAGGATATGGTGGGGCTCCAGCTGCCATAGAACACTTTCTCTCTGCTATCCTGCTCTGTCCAAAGCAAGAGGTAGGATCAAGGCTTTCTTTTCCTCTCAGAGAGAGACAGCAAGGTTTGTTAGGGGTAGACCTTCCTCTGCAGAGGAACAAGGATGGCAGCAGTCCTCAGGATATTCAGGCTATAATCCTTCCAGTAAATATTTTCATCAGTGAATGTAGCAAAAATTAATATAACCATTTCCTACTTTCAGCCAAAAAGAAATATATCTCACTCTTTTTTCTTTCATTACTTTTCCTTTTAATTTTTCCCCCCTCATGAAATAGGGAATAAACCTGGACTACATTTACATCTACTTACACTCACTTTACAGAGAATCCTCTCTGTTTGCAGGAAGTCTTGAGAGAAGAGTCACCAGTGCTGAAACTTCACCCACGTATTTCAGGCACCAAAACTCCCCTTAGATGCTGACCCCACTAACACCTCCCACAAGCTGTCTGCAGACTCCACCCTCCACTGGCTGCCTTTGGGGTTCCTGTTCTCAGGATATTACTCTCAGCCATGAACATCAGGCACTCCCTGGGCCAGGATTTTTGGTTTTGCTGGAATTGGGCACCCTGGGCACAGCTGTGATTGAAGAGTCCAGCACTTTCCCATCCTTGCCTCAGCATGTAACATGCTAACAATTCACTTTTCCCCAAAAGATACTGCCTTTGGGCTCTGTGCATCCTTTATTTTTCTGTGGAGACTGCCAACAGAAGTAGCAATTACGAGGTTGGTTTGTCACACAGATAATTGCTCACTGGGAATTAACTTTCCACAGCAAGCTCCTGATTTCCATTTTTATTCCAACAATAGAAATACTTAGTAGCATGAATCACCACAAAGAAACAGAAGTTTCCTTTAGGTGCATTATTTTAAATAGACTTTCTCTACTGGTTAGAGGTGAATTGGTTATGTATTTTATGGCAAATTTGGAACAAGTCAAACTGAAGCCTAGGCAGAGTCTGTTCCTCAAGTCTGCTCTACAATCATGGAAATAAAGCACCTGGTAAACTTTCACTGACATTTTGGAGTCCCATCAATTTCACATCAAAATGCTCAGTTAATTCAAGAAAAGGAATAATTTACAAGACCAAGAGGAAACACCTGACCCTACCAAAACAGGCAGAGGTGGAGGTGAAGCAGAGATTAGGACATGGACAAAAACTTTCCTGGGCTGTTTCTGGTGGGTGACTGACAGCAAGGAGCTGCTGGCAATACCAGCCACTGAACAAAACCTGAAAAGGGACAGTCTTTGACAAATATTAGTGCACACAACATATCTGCTGCTGTGGTGGCACCCTTGGAGAGCTCAAGGGAAAGTTGCACAGGGAGACATCCAGGATTTTTTGCTGAATAAGACTATCCCATTTTATTACGGGGAAAACCCTGAAGAAAAAATGAGTCAGTCACATGCCAGAAGTTACTCTACCCTATACCATTCCTGCATTTTTGCAGCTATCCTGTAACCTATGCTATGACAATAGAAAAAAATTAATTCATACTTTAAAAGAAAGTTTGTATTGCCCTCCTTCATTTCATCAACTTAGTAGGCATTTATTTAGTGTTTAATCATATCCAAATTAAAGTCTCATTCTGCCTCTAATCCCTATTAGCTAAGTAGGCACCAGTGGCCACCACCATCTGGACTGTAAGAAATATCCTTTAGCTTTATCATCTTTGGTATTTAGAATCACACAAGAGTAAAACGATAAAAAAGAACCAAAAAACCCAACCTAAAACAAAACCCAAAAAAGCCAAACTCAAACCACAAACCCCCCAGTGATTCTCTAAATGCAAGCATGAAAACTGTGTCTGGGACAGTTTCCTTCCTCTGACCTTTTTTTTTTTTAATTTTTATTTCTTACTTACATATTTATATTAATATTTTTGGAGAAATATATTCTGAAATGATTGGCATAAGAGGACAGGTTTTGTCTTGCATCTTCTTCCGTTAAAATGTTAGGAGAGGTAAGAAATCCAAAAGAAAGCAGTTTCCCAGCTTGTACTGAAAATATCACTGTCACCCATCATCTGTTTGCACTCGTCAGATTTTTTAAAAAAGTCTTATTTTATCATATTCACACCATCCTCCATAGATGCGTTAAAAATGATTAATGCAGCTTTGACTGTGACTGATATCTGATCAACTTTGCCAATAAAAACCCAAATAAAATTCTAAACGAGTGACATAAAATGGGATATAAAAACGTTTAAATTTTGTCAACACCCTCTGTGCTTCAGCACTTCAAAATACACAGTGGAGGATCTACTTCGCTGCAGGAACATGGAAAACATGGTCTCACTGCTTAGAGATGGGAGAACCAGAAATAGTCTTGGCTCAGGTTTTAGTGAAACAAGAATCATGGGACAAGACAAAAGCATTCATAGCCCAAGATTCACTCACTAAACCTTGTTAAATCTTACAGAATCATTTCATCAACACTATCCTCTCTTGTTGTTCCAATATAAATAAATTAGTAAACAAGCTGAGCCTTTTTTTAGGAAGTAAAAAAGAGTTCTGGTTGGTTTGCTTTACTCCCAGTTTCATAATTTGTCCAGATGCTGAATATTTAGAAGCTTTTTAAACAGATCTGGAAAAAAAAAAAGTGAGTAAAAAAAGAGCTTACTTTGTGTCATTGGACTGTAATTTGACTTAAGAGAGGCCACAAATTTGTTCCCTAAAGCACTCATCTTCAGGGGATTCATTAGGCAACCACAAGGTTTTAATAAATTAAAAAAAATATTTTGCTAATGGTCATGAGCACCAAAGTCCACTGTAAGAAGAACAATTGGAAGAAATACAGGTGGAACAAAAAATTTGTGCGTATAACATTTCCTACCAAAACAGGAGAGAATCAAAACTGAGCCTAAAATGCAATTTTTGTTTTGCTATAGTCTATCCCCACCTACAAAAGTCTGATCCTAAACCTACTTTGATTTAGGAGCTAGCAGGATGACAGCCTGGGATGAGCAGAGGAGCTTTAGAACACAAATGAACTTACAGGAATATCACCATCATTTGCAAGTTGTGAATTGTGGTAACTTGGAATTATTCATCTTATTCAAGCCAGGAACACTGGGAAAAAGACACCCAGTGAGATCCAAATTATTTTTAAAAATAAAAAGTGAGAGCCCAGTAATATGTTGTTTACATATTAATAGGGCAAGTAATCTCTAACACTCTTCTAACTAGAGCAACAGAGCAATCACTAAGCATTTTTCACTTCATTTTCCCTAAAGCTTTTCAAGTTTTGCAGAGGACTTCTCCTGCTTAGCAGCAGTCATTCCCATTACAGCATCTTAATCTGAATACAGACTGTCACCAATTCCCTTGGAAATTTCAGAGTGACTTTTGCTCAGGATAATGGTGCAGTCAATTCCACCTACAGGAACAGCAGGTCTGACAAAGTTAAACAAAGACATAAGTTACAGCTTTGGAACAAGGAAAAAAAGAAAAGAATAGAAAAGCTAAGTTGAGAAGTTTGCCACCCAACTTTCTAAGAATAAGGAATATTTTAGCCAGGAAACTTTTCAGTTTGCTCAAGAATCCTGAGCAAAAGGGGTTAGAACGTGACAACTGCAGCCTGTGGAGATTTTGGAGAGTTCAGCCTTGGTCTCGGCCAGGGTAAGAAGTCACAATCTCTGTTAAAACAGTATTTCTGGCCAGAAAAGAAAATTTGCTTTTTTGAATCAATTAAATTATTTCATACAGGCTCATGGAAAAAGGATGAATAACCTTGATAGAAAACCAGACAAAAATCAACTGAATTTGCAAATCAAATGCAAAAATTGGTTTTCTCTATTACAGAGTACAGAAATACTCTGTAAAGAAATTAATTATATAGTAGTGACACAACATAGGCAAAATAATTTGGTGCTGACATTATGCTTAATTATTTTGCAATTATTTAATTATTTCCAAAGTCAAATTGCAGTAAAATATGTCAGTTTTACGAAATATTTCAATCTCAAAAATTAATAGTTTCCATACTTTGGGCGAGGGGAAAGAAAATATCAGCAACACAGTCTGTCTTAAATTGTTTGTTTCATTTACCCCATATTACACTGAACTCACAATAATGAAAAACAACTTTTTCCACTGGGGGATAGTCAAGGAGCTCAGTCCTCTACACTAGATGTCTTGGTACTTAATAGTTCTTTGCCTGATTCATTTGTGTAAACACTCCTGCTTTTACCCATCTCCAGGTGATGTTTTATACCTTGTAATAAAATTTTAATTGAATTTTTAACTTAAAAACAGGACTGTGTGTCAAAACATCATTTGTTTGTTCAGATCTTGAGAGTAGGAATAAAAATTTCTTGTCACACTTTCAAAACACCTACTTCTGCCTGTTTTTAAATTACATGATCCTTTAGATAGGAAAGAGAAGAACCCAAAACTTTAGACAGTTACAAAATCCTGCAGCCATGGCAATTGCAGTGGTGTCATGCATTAGGGCCAGCAGTCATGGTCTCTAAAGAACAGTTCTCTGTAACAGTTCCACCAGAGCTTATCAATGGCATCTTTACAAATATTCCTTCAGCAAGTGGGACGATTTCAAAAATGTGAACAAAGGGATGGATCCCTGTGCCTCAGTTCAAGAACTCAAGTGCTTTACTTGTCAAATTTAAATTTACTTGTGAAACAAGTCTTTTCTGTATTGAACAAAGATTCATCAGCAAAGGAAAAATGACTTTAAGAAATTCCTGGCTTCTCTTGAAAGTCAGTAACCCAGGAATGACTCCAGCTCAGAGCTTCCACTAAATACACCTCAACAGTCTGAATCTGCTATAACTCCTTTTGAAACAGGAAGTTTTCTGGGAATGGCAGCATTCATCTGCTAAAGTGCAAACCCACAGTGAGACAGTATTGCCACAGAATCTGGCTTCTCCAATAGCTGGGCAAAGCCAGAGGGAACCAGAAGATCCGGGAGAGTGTGTTCCCCAGACAGCTTTGAAACCCTCAACCCATCCTCCTGCTCCCTACAACACTGTTCCCTACAGACAGAAAGGAATATTCTCCATTCTTTAAAGCACAGATCTTGCTCTCAAAGCCAGAGACTTCCATGTAAGTGTGAATGACATCAATGTACTTCTTCATGAACACAAAAAGGGTGCTTCCTAGCCAATTTATTTTCAGTCTCCCAGAACAGAAGTACAGAGATTGGACAGGACGACTTCCAGCAAGATGCCATCCTCTAATTACTCTGACTATCAAAACTAAGATGACTCATTAAAATTGGATGAATACAGCTGGAAGGCTATTTCCTATCTTAATTCCATCTTAATTGTGAGAGCAAATCAATAAAACTTTGGCATCCCTTTTAATTCTGCTGCCTGATTCTCCAAATCAATAATATTAAAAAACTGCTCAGGAACACCCATCATGAGCATACTCTTACCTTGAGTGCCTGCGTGGGCTGTCTGAACAAAGAGAGCTCCCATAAAGCAGCCAGCTCCATTAAAGAGAGCTAAAAAATGCATGGAAATCCCTCTCATTCTTTCAGGCACAAGCCGGAATGAAAGCAAGGAACCTTAGGGAGGAAGCAGATACAGTTACAAGTCAAAAAAAAAAAAAAAAAAAAAAAAAAAAAAGGGGAAAAAGCCAAAAAAAGGGCAAAAAAGTCAAAAAAAGGGAAAAAGACAAAAAAAGGGAAAAAGACCAAAAAAGGAAAAAGAAAGAGGAGAAGGACAAAAAAAAAGGAAAAAGGAAAATGACAGAAAGAAAGAGGAAAGAAGGATGATAGAGCATAGATATCACAGAAAATAATTCAAAGCATCCCTATTAGTGAATTTCAATATTTTACACAGAGAATGGACTTGCTTTGTTATAGGGTACATATTAACATGTTATAGGGTACATTTTAACATGTTATAGGTTACATCTGATTGCTCTTCTGCAGCATTATCTAAACTGCCGAAATGAATATCTGTAATAAACTATCCACATATAGCTATCCATATTCCATGAACACAGAAAGATCTTTCACCCAGACATTTGCTTGCACCTTTTAAAACCTCAGGCATGAGCAAGAGCAGAGAAACACCACCACAGTCAAGTTTGCATGAAGACAATGGATGTGATATTTAGCTCAGAATAGCAGGACCTTCTATCTCAGAGCCTGTGCAGCACAGCCACTACTAAATACTTCCAAAATCTAGAGCTCTGCCCTAATTTGGACACTTAGCTTGCTTTACCTTTACGCTGGACAATGCTCCTGTTCCCTGGAGTGCAACCCCCAGGCTCACTGGCTCATTTTTAAGACCTCATTCTTCACTTTCTTGCCAGAAGGTAAAACCAGAAGCAGCAACAGCTTTGGTAGAGAGGGGAAGCTGGAGAATGCTGCTGTAGCATGGATGACTATAAATAATCCCACCAGCTGTAATTTGGCTGTGACAGCAAGACTTTATGATAGCTGTTCTTTTAGTGAAGTTTTCACTGATCTTCAAGAACTTTTGTTTCCTAATTTCACTCCTTGAGTTCTCCTCCACCCTTTTTCTCCCAAGCCCAGAGTCTCTCCACCTGCTTTATTAGTTGAATTACAATGACCTCCAGCTTGAAAACCTTGCCAGCAGAGGATCCTATTTGGATGCTGAGTTGCCTGAAGCACCTCTGAATACAAATGAAACTTTGCAATCACCATCTTTCACCATTTTTGATTTGGATGTCCAAATGAGAGCTTTGAAAACATATGAAAGAAAAAATACCACGGACAGTGTTTTCTTCCTCATTCACAGTAGGAACCAGAAGCCTGGGGGCAAGAGAAAGCAGGTGAGCCTGGGACAGCAGTCTGAAGCATCATACAGCTAAGTTGAGACACTAAAAGACTTAAAAGTTTCTGGTTGTTCCTCCCTTTCAAAAGCAGGGATACAAAACATGCATCCTGGTCAAATTCAGCCTGCGTAATTGCATCCTACTTACCAAAATCACTCCTGCTGTTTCAATAGCCTGCTCTAATCCTCCCTTTCCCCACAGTGCTGCTGGGAACTATTAAACAGCTGCTGCATTTCCCCCTGGAGACTATTGCATTCCATTGGTGGGCAAAACCATCCCCAATATATCCTCTAACTAACAGAGCTGAAGTTTCCTGGTTTAAAGCAAGCTAGGGTTACAAATTCAGGCTGTCAAAGGCCAGTGAGAACTTTGTAGCACTGTGGAGAAGAGCAATACCATTGTTTTATTTTATTTTTAAACCTTCCGCTAAACAAGGCTACTGAGAGCCTAACCTGACCTTGAACAATACCAGGGATGGGAGAGTCACAGCTTCTCTGGGTAGCCTCTGCCAGAGCCTCATCACCCTCACAGAAAATAATTTCGTCCTGATATCTAATCTAAACCTACTCTCAGTCTAAAGCTGTTCCCCTTTGTCCTGTCACTACATGCCCTTGAAAATAAACTCCCTCTCTCCGAGGCTCTTGTCAAGTACTGAAATGACACAATTAGGTCACCTTGAAGCCTTCTCTTTTCCAGGCTGAACAACCTCAATAAGAGAGGTCCTAATGAAGATAAAGGGTTCAATGTGCCAAATCTAACTTCTCTAACCAAGATCTTCAGAAATGAGGTATCTCCTTTCTTCCCTCTGCTTAAAAGAGTGAATATTTCCCTTATCAGCTTGGATCATGTACTTTCAGGTCCAGTAAATTATTATAATTGAATTTGACCTTCTGCATAAGAAAGGCAGTAAAATGCCAGGAAAGGTGAGAAAACTCTGTAAGTGTCTAGGCTGTCACTAACATCCACAGAGATCCACCAAATGGTTCCTGAACAGCAATTCAGTTCAAATTGAAGTAGAAAGCCAGAGTTCAGCTCAGAAGCCTGAATGCAGAGCCTGAAGGCGGCTGGAGATGATTCAGTGGACCTCAGCCACCTGCACTGGGCTGTCTGATATAACGCAGGACCTGGGGGAAAACCAGGCTCTTCTCCAGCAGCAGCTGGAAGTCACAGACTGCAGAGAGCCTGCTTGCCCTGCCTGCACAGCCAAGACACTCTGTGACAAACACCAATTTGTGCAATGAATGGAGCCCTTCTTCCCCATCAGCTACAGCAATATGCTATTTTAGGCACCTCCCTTTAGCTTTGTATCTGCAAGTCTCATGTTCAGACTCAGTCCCTTTTAGCTGGGTTAAGTCACACCTCTCACTGCAGCTCTAAGCACGATGCTGAATCTCTACTTAAATGGGGAAGGACAGGTTTTCTTCCAAAGAAATTCTAACTACAATCCTTTAAAAAAGATCTTTTAAAAGAAAAAAAAAAAAACACGAAAGGAAGAAAACCCCTAAGATGGAGTTTTATTTCTTTTCTACAGGCTAATGTAATCTTCCAGTCATTGGACTCCAGTTGTGTCCCATTGTGCTAGATTAAAAGGCCTTATTCTACCAGCAATATTCTTCTCATGCTTTTGCATGAGATGACTGTAAGCAAGTCACCTCCTAAC
Source organism: Chamaea fasciata (assembly GCF_029207755.1). Taxonomy (NCBI): domain Eukaryota; kingdom Metazoa; phylum Chordata; class Aves; order Passeriformes; family Sylviidae; genus Chamaea; species Chamaea fasciata. The sequence continues at coordinate 73,226,861 of NW_027094090.1, read as the reverse complement.
CTTTTTTTTTTTGTTAAGCTAAACAGAGAAGGTCACAGTTTTCAGTTACACTTAGCCTGTAACCTAGAAACCAAATTACCTGCCTAGAAACCTGTCGCAGTTAAGTACTTGAGAGCTATCAGATGAAGAGGCATTATGAAAGTGCTAAGTATTTAAAACTAGGGAAAATTACCTTTTTAGTGACAGACTGTGACCCACAGCTCTCAGTAGTCTCAGAGTATAAGAATGAAGCTGAGACACTGAAGTCATTTCCTGCTCTTAAATAAAAACCTGAACATTTCTGGGGTTGTGCTGGAACAAGAGACACTCAACCCACAGAATTAAATGCCTGCAGAGATCAGCCAGCCAATTACTTTACCTGTATCTCTAGGTGAATGATGCTTAGATTATTTTTATAATACTAACTTGTTTTGTTGGTTGTTTTTTTTTTTTTTTTTTTTGAAGCTCTGCAAGGTAAAACACTGGTAAGCACTCTGCATGCTCCTCAGAAGAAAATAAGCCTCAAAAATGTCAGTGTAGACACAGAAAAGTAAATTGTGGAAAGCAGAAAAGGTTCAGACTCACAATCGAGTAAGACTACATAACATGTGGAAGGCGAGCACAAGCTGAGGCTCTGCCTGAGCTCTGGAAAACAGGAATGTTCATCTCTGGCTCGATGTCACATGCTAAGATGTGGTGATCTGTGGAGGCATGTTCTCATGGCTCCTGATTGGAGCACTAAGAAAAACCTTGCAGCTGCCTACACAATTAACTAGGTTAACCTGTCACTGTTACCTGCCCACATATGCTCTGTGCCAGTGTAAAACATGTCTTTATTCTATTAGCTGGGCACAAAAGTGAAAGTATTCACCTTGCTCTGACTGTGGCCTTTAAGGTGGTCACAGAGCATAACCACAGCTCAGCTCTCATGTGCATTTTTGTTCCATCTCAATAAAATCATCACAGGAGAATTCAGGTCAGAAGGGGCCTCAGGAGCTCATGCAGTCTAGGGCCTGCCTGAAGCAGGTTCAGCTTCAAGACCAAACAGAAGATTGTACCCCCCAGGGTCCTGACTGGACTGTGCTCCCTTCCAGTTAATCTGGAACATCACTGCTCATCCTGAGTTACAGCCAGGAAGACAAATTATGCTTCTTTGAAGCAGGTAAAACACAGATCTACTCATTAAGCCCATGGAAGAGTGCCAGGGATAAAATATCAGATGACAGTAATTATTTTTAGGAAGCTGATATAGCTCTCTGAGAATCAGGACGCCCTTGCTTTAGCCTATTTGATTTTACTTACAAGAGGGAGTTACCAAGGCTTCAGCCACTCCAAGCAGGATGTACTGAGGAGCCAAGTGGAAGCAAGGCATGGAGGAGACCAGCAGAACCTCCTGGGAGAGAGTCTGCTCCACCTGAGGGAAGTGCTTTCGGTGCATTTCAGAGAAGCCAGCGACCATCACAGAAAGTGCAGCAGATAAGTGACCTACAACTGGGTGAAGAGCACACAGCATTCACCAGGGCTGTAGTGACAGGACCATCCCATGTTTAGAGTGAAGCAAACCCCTGAGAAATGCAAAAAAAGCTTCCTGTCCCCACCCCCAAATCATTTTTTCTGAACACCTAAACACAAATAAAGAGTGCTTGCTACATATATATGACAAAAGGACACCAGCTCAGCACAGACAGAGTTTCAGATTTCAGAATAAATGAGAGAGGAAAATCTTTTCTGAAGACCAAAGTCACAAATAACTTTTTACCTTTTTTTGAAGGCTGAGTGAGAAAAGGAAGGAGAAGAGAAAGAAGAGGCAAATGTCCTTTCAGATAATAGAAAGGGTAGGAACAAAACTACCAGGCAGCAGGAATGTTTTTAAAAAATTAGGATGTATTATAACTACCCCACAATTTACCCATTGCATAGAGGGTGCTATTAAAAGTTATTATTTTTTATTTCTTGATGTTGGCAGGATGAAATGGTTGTATCCTCTCAGAAAAGAAAACCACAAAGAAAGTAAAGTTTCCAAGTAAGTCTCTGAACCTGAATTATCTATACTTCTCATGATCTGAGGTCCCATTGATTTTGACTAGAATTCTGCTTTCTCAGCATTTCTAAGCCATAACATGAGGAGAACTTGATTGCTTTTGACAGTTTTGGCCCAAATGTTTGGACTATGTTATTCTTACCAAGCCTTCATGACATAATTGCTACACTTACTAGACTGGACATCAGCCAAAAACTTTTGTTTCATATTATATTTATAACATATATACAACTTTGTCTTTTTTAGTGTCAGGACAGCAGAGATGAAAAACTCATATAGCTAAGTGGCCTTAGCCTTGCTGTGTTTCTGCAGGCCTCTGTGTTTCTTCTCTCAGCACCAAACTCTCACACCCTTCCTCTAGCACAGTTTTCCTGTATGTTCACAGCTTTAAATATCCTTACCCACCCCTGCCTAACCTGAGCCTCAGAAGCTGTTTTGCTGTTTAGGCTCCTCTAGTGCTTAATGAGAATATCAGTGAATTATTGCTTGAAAATTGATGACGGGAGGGAATTGAACAGTGTTTTCTGGCCAATGCACCTTATCAAAGCCAGATATAAAGCCCTCAAGGAGCTTCTTGTAGTCGTCCAAAACAAGAGTTCTCCTAGTGAAAAATTATGTTGGTACTAAAGAAACCTCCAGCAGTTCAGTATTTCTAACAGTGCAACAAACTTGAAGCATTTTCCTTTACTAAAAGCCAATACATTTTAGAAAAAGTAACCTCCGGGTGCCCAAAAATTTCAACTTTTTTCTTTCAAGACTTTATGGGGCAGAGGAAGAAACCAAGAGCTTTGGAGATACCGTTTTCATCTTTATTCTGCTCCTTTCAGTCCTCTTTAAAACGAGGGGTTGGAATGGGTGTCTGAAGCTTTGCTTTTACCGGACAACAAGCTGTTTCTTTAATATTTAGGGGTGATTCTGAGACAAGATTCTTTATATTATCTAGAGACTAAGGTTGTATTGGACCTTTATGAATAAATCAACAACTATAGAGAGAGTAACAAATTACAGTTTTTATGTAGACCTTTAATACAGAGCAACCAGATATTTCAGTTGTCTATGTGGTTCATCCTTGAAAACTGTTATCCTTAACATGATGAATTTTTCCAGAAAACTATTTAAATTTCTTCTTCTTACAAGAGTTGAATTAAAATATAGTTATAGGCTGGCTTAACACCAACTGCCTATTTATACTTCCAATTTTGTTGCTGAAAATAATTGAGAACCTAATTAACTGTTGGCAAAAATATTGGCACTTAGAGGCCTACCATACCTGCAGGTGCAGTCATATACTTGGATATCTAAAGCCATTGCCTGCACTCACAGGTATTTTTATGCCTCAGGTAGTTTATCACCCCTAACAGGAGGCTATTTTGATAAATGAACCTATTAAGAATAAACCACTGCATATATTCTAATGCTGTTCAACATAACAGGATAGAACATTAATACTAACTTGAAATTTCCGTGGTTTAAAGGAAAATGATTATCTGAATGTGCTTTTTGTTTTTTAATGCAGATGTTATTTTAAAAACTAGGCTAATTGCAACCTGCTGTGTTATATGCTTCTGGTTTGTATAAAACTTAATAACACTCTTAATTAGGCTAATTTAGTCAGATTAATACCTCCGTGTGTGTCAGTACTCACTGTGCTGCCTGCCATGGGGCACTGAATTAATAGCAGCACACTGAGAAAATAGCAGTTTATAAATATTTTCATCGGAGGTTTGCAACGTAGACTGGAAGATAAAAAATGTAGGAAGTTTAATGGGAGTATCTATGAAAAGGAACAGTTTTAAGTGAATACAGAATGGAAGATGCTTTACTGCCGGTACTATATGTAGCTGACATCTGAAGAGTGTTGCAGACTCCAGAACAAAAGAGGCTTGGGAGTAATTAAAAACCAAATAACTAAAAGAAACCATATCAGTGTCAAGAGAAGGTGACCCAACTCTTACTAAAATTATCATTGCTTCTAGGCTATGAATTTCTGTGGAATAAGTGTCAACCTACTACAGGGAAGACTTCCTTTTACCACATCTGTGAGAAAAAGGTAACACTTCACCTTTGGAGAACCCTTTCTGCTGTGACTGAGGGTACAATAAGGATTTTAAAAGTGAAAAGTACAAAACACTTGAACAATTACCTCATATTAGACATTCTAGTGAAAACTCTAGTGCTGGGGAGGAAGGCTGTACCTCTCCAAGTAACTTTCTACCTGTGAAATACTCAGCCTGTTCAATGGGAACAGTGATACACACCCATTTGTTTTGCATAGTTTTCTGCATGTTTTCTCTTGCTCATCCATTCTAAAAAAAAACCAACCAAAACCTATTGCACATACAGAATTAGCCTAGATACTTTTATTTCATTTATGATGCCACTGCAGAGTCTGGAAGAAACTGTTCTAATGGTAATACAATTTCCCTCTTATGAGTTGCAGTCCTAACAATAATGCACTTACAGCATAAAAATCACAGAAAAACAAAGCCTTTATTCCTGAGTTATCTGAATCCAAATTCATAATTTTGAGCAACACATTTCTCCAGCGTCAGAGAACAACTAAGTGAAGGAATTTTTAATTTCTAAAAGAGACTTGGATTGTAAATTAACTTTACAAAAGCTAATGGATAAAGAAACATATAGAAGATAACCAAGTCAAAGTAATTCTCAGGCATAAATAGTTAATACTGCTTCTCTCCAATACCAATTCCGTAGGATGAGCCCTAGTTATCTGTGACTGTGCTTCAAAATTTTTATTGGTCAGTGGAGTCTGTCCTACACAAAACTTACTAGATAGTGAGAAAAAAGTGTAAGTGTTTTCAGGACTTTTTTTTCCCCCAATAATTCCTTTGAAACATGTTTACTTCTAAATATCATCCCCAAACAGGTCCATCTTGACATTTATAGTCAGATATAAATGTCTAGGATCATCCATCACACTGAAATTTCTCTTTCAAAACCAGAAAACATATTAAAGCAGTACAAACACATGTGTTTTTTACATACCAATGTAAATTGTTGGAGAATGCCCAGTGTCCTTGGAGCTGAAGAGCCATGAGTTAATGCACTCCAAAATAGGAACAAGAATCAGTAGTGGCACGATGCTTATCACATTCATTGCTGCAACTGGCAAGAGAAATCCACCAAAGTGCAAGTTGGAATTCATGGTTTGGAGATAATATCCTGAAGGAATCTGTATTGAAGGATAAAACCACAATCCTTGGATAAGATTTTCACTGTATTTGGAAACCTCTCCAAGTTCTTTTTTCTGAGGGAGTCACATTAAACCAAATACCTGCTGGCAAAAAGGAACGAGCATTCATGAGGAAAACCTTTCAGATAGTGACAATATTGTTCTCTGCCAGAATATTTCCCTTTCATAAGATTTTCTCCTACATTTAACAAATTAAGCAACAGTCTAAAGGTTTATTAGATCACCCTTAATTACAGCCATCAGCCAATGTACTAAATGATTCCACCCAAAACTTCAGTCACTTCACCCAGACAGTGTTTAACAGAACAGAACCTTAAAATAGCAAAATGCAGAGTGATTTGATTTTAGAATTACAGGGCACAGAGTGATTTTGGACTTAAGATTGTTTGCTCAGGGTAGGAGCAGTTTAAAAGCTACAGGGAATGAAAATTTGGGTACAGCCTTAGAACCAGCTGAATGCAACTCAGAGCACCTATAGAGGACTTCCTTTTACCTGGGGGAACTGAAAACCAAAGACAAAAGGAAGCAGATGAGGAACCTCCCAGTGGCAGTCAACAGGGCACCCAATTAAGTAGATTCATAAGACTCTGTCACTACGAAAGCAAATAATTCCTCCTGCTGGTGTGAGGCTATACAGAAGAGCTGCTGAGCTTATAAAAAAGTGTAAAATCAGAATCCTGAAGGCTTCTACCAACAGATTCACAGATGTTTGTTTGTTTGTCTGGGATATTTTTGATTAAATTAATGTGCAGCCAAGAGCCATAATCCACTCCATTTTACAGACTGGGAAACTCCAACTCTAGCAATTCACAGAGTACAATCATGACAAAACTGAACCTGGAACTGGTTTCTTTACTCTGTATCTTTTTTTAGTGATTTCTGGATTCTTGCACCATCCTGCACACTCTTCAATATGATCAGCAATTTCAAACCCAGGTAAAATATTGCTGCTTTACAGCTGTCTGAAAATCAGTGTATAGTTGTTAACTGAGCTGGTGTAGGGTTTCTCATCAATGGTTATAGTCAACCCTATCCACTGTGAGTCTGTTCAGTTCTCAAGGATTACTCAAATCCTAGCTCTTAAAAAATATTTTTCACTTTAATTCCACCTCCAAAAGGAAACATAAATTATAACTGAACTATTGCAACCGAACTATGTACGTTTAGGACTGAGTCAAATTTTGTTGGTTCCTTTTATCCAATGCCTATTGCAAATAAGAATTGACTTCTTAATAGGAATTAAAATATCATCAACATGAATCACAGGCACTGAAAGCTGTTAACTTAATAATATGAAGAAAATACTAATAATCTTTACAAAAAAGATACTGATCTACCTCCGAGTTTGAGAAAGAGCCTTGAACTTATTGGAAATTCTGCCAAAGGATTAATTTCTTTCAGCAGTGGAAAGACATCTATATTTTGTAGATAAATACGTAATAATAAACTTGATAAATGATAATATCTGCTTAATTTTCATCTGGTCACTAATGCATAACCTTGGTCATGTATGTGTGTTTGTTGATTTTGAACGGGTTTTTTTTGTCTGCTTGGGGTTTTTTGTGCTTTTGGGGGGAGGGAAGAGGAGAAAGAAGGAGGCAGATGGATGGGAACATGGAATGATGGCATAAAGAAGTGTCAATGAAGCAGTGCATGCCACATATTTGTAAGAATTTCCTCAAGCAGCATTTTAACACCAATGAGTAAAAATGAATTTCGGAGCTGGCTCATAAACTTGTCATTCCAGTTGCCAAAGGGTAAGCTACCTCCAGCTCCTGCTTAGCCAGGATCATCCAGACAGAAAGGAATCTGAAGGAATCGTGTCAGCTTAAGGAGCTTCTTGACACATTTACATTTATATCACACATACCCGCTCAGAAGTGATAAGAACCACACAGCCTGGCAGAGGGGCTGTGAAAGGACTGCTGCTCTCCACAAATGGAAACCCACCCACTTACACTGTAGGTACAACAGCCACACAATCCTGTCAAAACAGGAGGGGAAATATGCAACCAAAACAGCAAATAAAGGCTCTCTACCTCTTCCCAAATGTGATTGAACACTTGGGAAATTGGAAAACTACATTTTTCGAGAACATTGAGCCTGAGTCTCAATGTTGGTAACTGCGACATGGCATCATGAGGGGAACAGGACTCTCACACAAGATGGTTCAGTCAGTAAAAAGGTTCCAGGAAAGGAGTAGCAAGCACTCACAGAAGTTTATTAATGAGTCTTGACCAGGACAATTTTCATTATTTGAGGAGATCAAAAGCTACATCAAGGTATACTCTTAGGCAATTAAAGCTACTTTGCAAGGCTGGCAACAGTTAGAAAAAAAATCACACGTAGAGAGATAGCATTAAACACGTGTCAGAGGCTATTTCAAGATTTTTCTTTAAAAACCATGTACCCACCTGCATAATGCATGCTCTGTACAGAATCTGGAAAGTGAACAACGGGAAGAGTCTGGCCAGTGACTTAGTGCCTTCCACCTGAATCTCGCTGTAGTGACCACCGTGGTTTTCCTTGGCATGGTCCAGCCAGCTGGCCACGGCGGAGCTGAGGTAGCGGTGCCGCACACAGCACATTTTCAGGGCGCTAAAAATGACCCCAAAAGTCGTCAGCAGGGAACTGTCTGCAAGCAATCAGAGACATTAGAGGTTGGCATGTTTTTTACCTACTGTCAGGATAAACAAGCTAAGACAAAATGCTTTGAGAGGGAAAATAAAAGGTGGTATATTCACCTTTATGACCTTTTAGGGAGAGGAAAGATAAGAACTCTAGATTCGTTTAAAAAAAATCTTATTTTGAACCCAGCTGTTACAAAAGCAATTCTGTTGAACAGCCACGGAGAAGAGTGCCTTTTGTTACCAGTTATTTAACACACCACAATGTGTTTCTCTGGTTGAGCAGGTAAAGTATTAATCTCCTTTGTTTTTCCGTTCCATTTGTTGAATGCCTATTGAATGCCTGATGAAGTCCAGTAGCAAGGGAAGGGAAGTAGCAAAGTGAGAAGGAAAAGGAGTTTAAAAACAGTTGACGACTTAAGAACATTTTCATGGATGAATTTCAAGGCCAGAATTATCATCTCAGATCTTCCAAGCAGTATGCAGGACAAAAGAGGAATTTCCAGTCTAGTACTTGGCATATTAAAACTTATTGACTGGTTACTGTGTTCAGGAATTGACAGCTTGGTTCTCAGATGAAATAGAAGTAGAATGAGCACAAAACTGTTAGCTTCAGGCTTGGGAATGCAGGTTCATTTATCTTTGGCAAATTGCCACCCATACAAATAGGGGTTACGGCACTTCTATGTTTTCTGAGTGCTGAAGCATGACAATAAGTTGAGTATCTATAAATAAATATTTTCCAAAACCCATAGTGAACTAAGACTGCAGAATGAAAATGTCTCCCTACTATCTCTGATGTGGAAATGATTTTCTAGAAATATCCATTGACACCTACTGGAACCACTAGCTTTGAAGTACTAATTAAGGACATTTTATTAGAAAAACTAATATTCAAAACTCCCTGGCTGTGTGGTACTAACCTGCAGAATGTTGTCCCTATGGAATAAAATCTGAAATAGCATCAAAACCTGAAAACAGAGAATTGGAAGAGGTGGTTTTTGTTCTGTAGGACTGTATCAGGCAATTATTCTCACCACTCCTTGTAAGTGATGTTTAAGTTTCAGACCTAGATTATTTTAAGAGCAAATCTGAAGACTAAAAGATAAAAAAAAGTTCAGAATTCCAGAGTGAATTAACTAAGAAGCTAACCAGAAAACAAGTGGGACCTGAGCCTCTTCTCAGAGCAGAGTTAATTTCAGAAGTAAATAAAAGAGAACAGAAAATTTGGTATTAGCTCAATTCATTGGCAGAGCTTGTAACAAGATGCTTTAAGTTAAAGAAATGTCATTTTTCTTTGCCCTACACTAGAGATTAGACAGTCACAAAAAGGGAATAAGAAGTATTAATGTGGTGTAACTGCTCTGCAAGGGTTTGAACACAGCCAGGTTTGGAATTGGAAGATACATTGAGTGCCCCATGACAAGCCCGGCAGAGAGCGCAATAAAGCAGCAGCACAGCTGTGTCCTGGCCCATATGACCTGGTCTCCATCATGGTCATGGCCATCTCCTTTCCTTTGGAATGTGAGGGGTTGGGCAGACAAAAGGTTGAACAAAATTTAACAAAATCAATTCCACCAGCAGCAGGCATATTACACCTCTTCCTGCACAGGCAAAGGCTGTGACAGACACATGCCCTGACACGACAGAAAACAAACATGGGTTTGGTCACCAGAGACTGCTTCCCACTCTTACAACCTACCCAGAATCTCCAGAGGATGGATATCATTTCTCACATGCAGATTTTGAAGGGCGAAAACCCAAGGATCTCCAACCAAACAGGGCAGAGTTATAGAAGAAATATAATTTTATAGAAGAAATACAATCTGTGAAAGTAATCTCTAAAGATATTTCCTAAGACAGAATTTCCTCTTACCTGCTTTGGGTTTGTAAATCATTTCACCCCGAACCATGTGAATTGTGATCATAGCCATAAGCCCAGACACAAATGGTATAAGAAAGCCAAGATTCCTGGCCACGGACTGCTGGATGTAAGAAATGCTGACAAAGACCACTGCTGAATTCAAGTTAACCAGCCAATGAAACCTGGAACACAGAGACAAGAGAGAAAAAAGTGGAGAGGCTGAATAATATAAAAGCCTTTACAGAAGATTAAAACATCCAATTAAAGGCATGGTTAAGTATAGTAATCATGGACAGTGTCAGTACCATGCACACATTAGCACAGCAATTAAAACCGATTTTCACTCAAATGTCTCAACTCCAAGAGGTGTATGATTAAAGTAAGTGTACTAAGGCAGTAGAGCTGAACAAATTATCAGTCTAGTACTGGAAATATTCTTGTGGGTGACATTAATTAAATACATCAACATTTACCATTTTCACACTTAATATCTGGTAACAAGTTTTGTGTATGAAATATCATCAAATCATATGATTCAAGCTTAAGAGAGAAATGTCTTAATGCCACCATCCTTTAGTTAAGAAATTTTAAGTGTTAAAAATGTAAGAAATATTAAAATTTGGTTTTTCAGTTATTAGTTGGAAGGCTCAGTTTGAATTTTTGCTGTCTTCTGGAATATCCTGACAAGGAGGCTCCCCAACACAATTTTCTCTGAGACTGTAATTGTTAGTAGAGGTGCTTCCCAAGTAAGTACTGAGCCCCTCCTAACCACAGAAGATATCCAAAGGATAAATTACACACTCCCAAAAGCAGATGGCATACCACTAGTGACAGGCCTGCTGCAGTTTGGAATCCCTGAAGATAGCACAATTTTTGAGCAGCATTATCCCAATATGTCAAAGATTACAGTTTGGAAGCAACTGCAAGAAGAGATTCCTTTGCCTTTGCTGGAGCCATAGCAAAATGGTTTCATTTAAAGATGAAATACACATCAATACATAATTATAAAGGTTAATGCATATTACTAGAAGAAACAAAGCTCATTTTCTTGTTCAGTACCACTTTTGCGTCATGCATGCTGTTTGAACTTGAGTATTTGGGCTAATGAATCTAGAATTATCTTCTCAGTGACAAAAGGTTTGGAGATATGTTACTTGATGATGATACAGTTGGAGGGATTTTGTACATAAAAATATTGACCCATTCAACTAAAGCTTTTAAAAAAATATAATTACATGATTCATTTGGCTGGAACTTGTGCAAGAGTTTTGAATAAATTCTTAACTGACAATTTTTAAGTTAGAAGCTTCAGTGGCTGTTTTCCAAGCTTTCTAAAGAAGTGTGCCTGAGCTACCTGAAGTCCAGACATTCTTCATGACTCTATGAGTGTTTGACTGGGAATCGGAGCATCCAAAGAAAACCCTGGAGTACAGGAGAACACTCATTTTTCACTGCTGCTTAGCAATGTACTTTAAGACTGAAATGTAAGGCTCCTGTCCTCTTACAAAAATGAGAAGAAAATAAAACCCCAAACAATGTGTTTAGCAATCCCTACGGCCAAACCAAGAAAGATGAACAAACCTTGACACAAATACCAGAATCCTGGGACGTGCTCATATTGTACTGACAGCAGCACATCAGCATTCTGGCCTTTATTACATAAAGAGTCCCAGAGCTCACATCAGAGCATGGCAGATTAGTTAGATATATCAAACTGAATATCTTGTCCAGCCTTGCAGGGAAGAGTTCCTTCCTGAAGCTTCAGCACTCTGAAGCCTCTTCACAATGAGAGCCAAAAGCCAACTTGAGAGGTTCATTTCAAGAAGGCAGTCCAGATAGAAACTTTAATGCTACAAGCCCACATAAACCTGAAACTCTTCTTAAAACATTTCAAAGAAATGCATTTGTGGTGAAAGCTTTAAAGAAGTAACATCCAGGTGGTTCTTATTGAAAGTATTGTTTATGTTAATACATCTTTGTAGGAGGAGGTCAGTTTTTTCAGAATGACTATGGAGTTCTCTGCAAAAACAAAGTGGGGGGAAAAATCCTAAAGAGGTAGAAAACATTTTTACAAAGTCCAAGTAAAGTGTATTGAGGAAGATGGCAGAAATTGTTCTGCAATATGTGGAAATAAATCAGAGACAGTGAGGGTGGAAAACACCATTGGTCCCATTGGTTCTCTTCAGTTTTTACAGCAGTCCGTAAGACAAGATACGGCTCTGCTCGTTCTCACTGTACCCTTTGCTGTGCCCCCACTGACAGAAAGAATGTATTTCTCCTGTTGCAAAATAGTACCAGTCCATAACCTTAACCCTGGAAATGCAGAAGACCCTAGAAAAATTTAATTCAACAGAATCCAAATTTCTTCTTCACTTAGAATTGGAATGTTCTGTTTATTTATAAGGTCAGAGCCATATAGTACGTACTGCATCTTGGAACCAAGGCCTAAGATGTGCCAAGCAACCTTCTTGAAGGATTGAATTAGAAAACAGGTAATTACCAGGACTTTTAACCCAGTTTTTAATTCAATAATTCTGATTGTTTAAACAGAACTTGGTTAAGACGAGATTCAAACTCATCAAGAGTATGCAATCCCATTTTATATAATTTTAAAATTCAATCCCAAGAAAAACACCCACCAAGAGAGAACAGGCTACCAAGAAAAAGTGATTATATTCTGAGTGGTTTAATGAGGTTAAAAATCCATAGAATGAACACCCTATTTTTCTCAATTTTGAGATTGCATTCCAACAGCCCCTCCTTGGGTGCCAGTGCAAAAATTAAGTGTTTTTGAATCACACACATGCCTTTTTTGATATTTCCAAAGTTCCAAGAACTGACCCACTTGGATTCCCCCAAGGAACTTTTTATTCGTATTATATCTCCTTTGTAATCAACACTGAAAAATGTCACTTTGATTAAACACAATTCTGAATGGCTAAGACCACAGTACAATAAACTCTCCAGAGCTATCTTTCAGAACAACTGATTGCTCTCCAGTCTTAATCCCCCAGAGTCTTACTTAATAAAAATGATCTTGCTAATTAAGGATTAAAACTCAGAATAGAGTAAAAAGGAAGGACTTTTTTCCTCTTCTCTCCTATGGGCAGGTCAAGGAGGCAGAATCTGCTCTAAGGAACTAAACAGTCTCATCCACCTTTGGTAAAGCTACTTTATTCACTGAAGTTTGGATTTAATTCAAAACTCCTTGATATTAACATAATTGGAGGAATAAAAGAATAGCCAGGAATGCCATCCCCAAAGGAGGAGAGATCTGATTCACCAAGATCTTCATTGATTCTCCAGCGTTGCATTGTTAATATGCAAATGTGCTTAGTTTTTATTTTAATAACCATGTGCATAAAGGAGAAAAAAGGGGCAGTTTAGGGCTTGCTTTCACCCTGCCTTGAAACAGGAATATGGAGAGTCCTACTGCAACTTCCTCATTACATGGTTTAACCAGAAAATATAGCACTCTCTATAGGGCTACAGAAGGGGCAAATAAAGGCAACCAAAACATCAAAAATTACCTCCCCAGTAATGCATGGAGAAAGAAATAGTTAATATGGGAAAAAAAAAAAAAGGTACTCCAAACCCTGATTTTTAAGAACATTTTTAAGAGCAATTTTTCCTAAAGAATGAAAAATTATTTAACCAACATAAAATGCTAAGTGATATACCAGATGCCAGAACTTTGCAGCAACAAAGTTGAAATAATACAGCAGATCGCTACCACTGAGTTTAGTTTGAGACTACTTGCAATCCTGACTTCCAGTAAAACAGCAGTCTACTGCTGCCTGTCACTGCTAAAAATTTACCCTGACGTAAATCCCAAGACATCATTGAATTTTGCCACTGTTACAGAGCAACAGCAAAATATCCTAAAGACATAGCCATGCTAAAGGCAGAAAAATCAAATGGAGTATGTTGTTTCAACAGCAACAAGGTTAGCACATCTTTTGAGTATTTGGGCAAATTGTTTAATCCTGAAAACTCTGACTGAACACTTCTGTAGGAGGCCAAAATAGATTATCATCTACTAGCAAAAGAGAAAAGCCAGGAAAAGTTTTAACTCTTGGAAGCTATTCCAAAATCTCAAAGTCTTGCCATTAAAAACAAAACACGAAACCAACCCACCATCCACAGAATCTTTGAATTTCAGCTGTGCATTTCAAGGCAATGGTCTATCATTCCCAACAGATATTTAGCCAACATTAAATTACAAACCAGTTGAAAAATGAAAGCAGCTCCTTTGGTCCACAGTCCTCGAGGTTGTAGGCACTCAGTGGACACACAATAGCTCTTATACCTCCTATTCCCAGGCTGGCTGTGAGGAGTGCAAAGTAGAACACGATTTTCTGCTCCCTTTTGGGTAGGGTGAGAAGAATGTGCCGTCTGTCAATGTAAACGTCTTCAAAGGGGAATGACACCACAGGTAACAGTGCTGTGCCTGGAATGGAAAGAAAATTGTCATTTGAAAGGAATTAGAATCAGATGAACAAGACATATTTTTATAAATATATATATATATTTATTTTAGAGCAGGTATGTTGAAAAGACAGATGGAAAATCAAAGATACACAACAGAAAAGCGCAAAGAGGGAGAGACAATTCTGTAGAGAGGCAGAAATTTTTGGATGTTTCTATGTAAAGCAATACCACTATGGACCTCTGAGAAACCAAACCTTCTCTCAAGTGCTTGTAAGGATTCAGGGACTTCAATCAATTGAACCACCAATTAACCAAAAAAACCCACAAAACATCTGACAGCGGAGTGCAGCTTTTTTTTTTTTTCATCTTCTAAAATCCCAGAATTTTAATAGGAATCATAATTTAAGAAATAAATTCTCAAAACTTTTGTGGAAAATATTTTTTTCTTTTTTTTCTGTAGCAGCTTCATAGAAAATATGATTTTCAGAAAATTTAACTATAGAAGCACTGCCACAAATTTGCATTTGCCACTTCTAGTCTGCAAAGCAAGTCTTTCAGATTTAGTCAGCTATAGATTTTTCAAGTTTCAATGGACACTAAGCTTAAAATATATTGATGTTTCAAGAACACCAGTATTAGCCACTACTGTGACTGCACATTGAACTTTAATATATCAGGAATGTTTAATGATTTATCTCCAAAGGAAGAAATGTTCTAGTTAAGCAATACCCAAATGCATCAAATTGTGTTTGTGTCTCCAATCTTCTACTTTAAGAAATGCATTGAAAGGACAAGTGGCAGAAAGAGATTTAAACCAGAATATCAGGGGAGAAACAGTTGGACACAACAGCAAACATTTTTCCAGACTGCTTGAATAATGGTTTTGCAATCAACTCAAGAACATTTTAGGAATGACTCTGATTTTTTTACTTGGATGTTTCTATGCTTTCTTGCTTTGGTGTGTGTCTAAACAACAATGTGGCTGGCTATTGTAGAAATCAGACTTCCTCAACAACTGGTTCAAGAAAAAAGCATTTCTATCAACCTGGTTTAATTTGAAAGAATTTAACAGATCCTCCCTACTGGTAAGAGGCCAAACTAGTGCATGGGAGATGCCTTACCTGCTATGGAACAGGTGGATTTTGTTTGAGCAGTGCTTTTTTGTAAAAAGTGCTCAAAATAATACCCAGGGAAGATTCAGAACCTGCCAACAGAAAGCAGGCCCTCAGTGCAGGTATTAGGATACTTAAGGGAAAGTTTGTTTGTACTGGTGTGTTCTTAAATACTTTTACTCTTGTTGAAATACAAAAGTCTTGTACCTTTATATATAATCTTACTCCTAACAGCAGAGAAGCAGTTCCTAAATTCTCTCTGACTGAAGCCTTGCATTTGTGCCAAACGCAAATAACCTTAGGGACCAATTTTAAGAGCAGAGCATCCATGCTGTCAATAGCCAAGTTTGTGCACCACCCACACAAGACACACACACAAACGTTGCTTTGTCTTGTTGAAAGCGTTGCCTAGAAAACTACAGAGGTGAAAACACTGCAGTGCATTTTGCAGAGGAGGAGCTAAGTCATTAGGTGTTAGAGGAGGTTGAGGAAAACTCTTAGATGCCAAACACAACACTCCAGAGTGCGTTTCTGAGAGAGAATAAGGAAAACACAACACAGTCGCCAGGCTGCCACCCACCTAGGAAGTGCAGGAACATGCAGATGCACACCAGCTTGATCCTCCCCACCAGGTACTCTGCCAGCCAGCCCACCAGCACAGGTGTCAGCATGGAGGTGCCCACAAAGCACATGTTGACCATGGCTGCCTGGTGGCTCCGGTAGCCCAGCTTGGCGGTGCAGAAGAGGATCATGTTGCACACAATGCCAAAGAAGGTGAACCTCTCGCACAGCTCTACCAGCAGCACACAAACAGCCTCGTGCAGCTTCTTCTCAGCTTGAGGCATGAGCTTCCCAGCATGGTCACTCCTCCCAGGTTGTTGCTCCTTGTCGGCCATGTGGTTCAAAAATCCCCTCTGCTGCGTCTCTCTTCTGTCTGCGTCAGGCATGCCTGTCTGTTTTTTTCCTTTGAGTAGATCAGCTGGAGTTACAGGTATACTTCTGTGCTCCTCCACTGTCATTAGCAGACTGGTAAGACTCTTGCTTTGAATTCCACACTCTGCTACTACAATTTCTTAGGGCACCTGTCACTTTTGAGATATTACATATAGGATCAAAGAGAATTAAAAAAAACCCCAAAAACCCCAAAATAATCAAAGAACTACGTGAATGTTTCAGCTTCTGAATTTAGCAACACTAGGAAGTTAAGTAGTTTATTTGATTAGTTCACTTGGGGGTGAACGAGATTTTTCCCCAGAATTATATTACCTATTAAATTATGTGAATCCAATACTGTATGCTAAACTCAATCTGTATGTTAAAGATAAAGGTTTAAACGCACATGAAAGCTAACATTTTCAGCAGAATTCAAATAACAGATTGAGAAAATAATTTGGTTAAAATAATCCAATACTTTAATTAGGCAACAAGTGAAAAACAGCAAGTAGATAAAGACAGGGATTCTTTTTTAAGGTTAACATTATCCAATGATTGTGCTATTTCTTTCTATTTCTGGTTGAAATTCAGATAAAGCTAATTATAAAAATAAGTAATGCTACTAGGTTTAAGTTAAAAAAACCCAAAATTTAAAATAAAGTAGGTTGAATTTAGTATCAAATTAAAAAAAAAGAAGCAGCCTAGCCCACACTACTTCTGAAGGCAGATTCTGCCCTGTAGGAACCAGAAGGGGCAGGGGCACAGGGAATATTCTTCCATGTCAAACAAAAACTATTGCAGCCTTGAAAGGGAATTAAGAAGAGCCAAACTCACAGTGCTTTATAATGTTCCTGCTACTTTATCCACAGCGGAGTTTGCTGATTTCCTAGGTTGGCTTCTCCATTTTGTGGAGCTCATTAAGATCACTAACAACTGTTCAAAATGCTCCCACCTACAAAATGGAAGCATCCCACATCTATCTTGTGCAAAGGTAAAAGCACACCCATGTTACAAGGAAGTGGAAAACCAGGTCTGCTTCTCTAAACAGAGCTCTCAGTGTTTCTGATGGCATATTTTGAGACATGGTTTCTGCTATTTGTTTTCATCCGCCCTTGTAACTACTCAAATTTGGCCTCTTCAGATCTATTTAGAATATGAGAACTACTACATCATAAACCAGAAGCACAATAGTGTATAACCAGTATGGATAAAGATTCCAAAATTACCTAAAACCCCCCCCCAAAAAAACCAAATAGAAAGCAACCATGACTCAAACACAAAGCCTAAAAGCTCTGAAGCTTAAATCTAAGTAGTAATAGCTTGTTTCCTAAAATTAAATATAGTTTTTAATCTATTGCAAGTCTTAAGCAAGCACTCAGACAGCAAGAACCTCACAGTTTTCAGAGACATTCAACTGGGGGTGAAAACAGCTGTGACTTATCACATGTCAAGAACTCCTTCTATTTTCTAATCCATGATCGCTAAAATGATCCCCTTTTGAGCAAACCAACCAGAGAAATCAAAAGTATAACTCAGCTTAGTTTCTTCATCAAAGCCTAAAGAAGCCAATCTCAAATCAAAACAGGCCAGAGAAAAGTATTTTACCTCAGAGGTGCACATATTTTCTGTTGCATGAAGCTACTTTTATCTAACTGTTCTTAAAGAAAATGATTTTTCCTCCTTTTTTTTTTAAGCAAATAAAACTGTATTTTAACATCATATAGAAAACATTGGGACAAATAAACTCTTGCTCCAATAGACATTTGAATATAAAACACTCTATTTTCCTTTAGAGTGCAAAGTTTACCTGTTCTCATGGGTGGTAGCAGTTCACAGTGAATCACATCATGGGAAACAGCACAGAGAGTAGAGCTCCTAGCTGGGATGGCTCTTAGTCCTCATGTGGTGTCATTTACCCCAATTTGGGGTTACAAGCTGGGAAAAAGGAATAATTGACTGAGCCCTACAAAAGCCCTAAAACACAGGAAGCAGTGATTTTCATGATTACTTTTGAATTGCATTTGCATGTGGTCTATAAGGGTGTGGTGATGACAGTCACAGATCAATCAGTACATGATTAACGTGTTCAATGCTAAGAGAATGTACAGCTCCATGTAACAATAGGACCTTTATTGATCTACTTTTTTAATCACTTCTGCAGCAATTATAGGTGGTCAGTCTGTTTACTTGACATGTTTTCTAGTGGATCCTAGTTGAATCATCTGGCATTCAATTGGCTTATTTTTACACAAGGTAATAGCACTGCATAAAGCCTGATGAAAAATTCTGTTATTTGCATTAACATACGTAGAGCTTTACATGTACTGAAGTTCCTAGAAACTGGACTAACAAAATAATTGCTATTCCAAAATCCAGCCATTCTGGCAGTAAGGACTTGGTGCACTTTTTAAACAAATCTTCTTAAAGATCTGAAAATGTGGCAGTCACATCTTGGAGAGAGGTTTATAAAAATACTCATTCTCACATGGCACTGTCAGCCCACTAGAAGGTCTGGGTGTTAATAAAAGAGTTGCTATTTGGTACCCCACCACCCCAGGTTAAAGGTTACTTCTTCTCATACTAGAACCCACACATTAACATTAGGCAAGTGAATTAAGCTGGTCAGGTTGGAAGTGAAATTTTCTACAAATTTTCTCTGACAAGGGATAATTGTCAGTGTTTTTATTGTAGAGGTAATTTACTGAAATTGAAGAGGCAGAACTTCAGTGTCCAGCACAACAGTTCTTCTAGCTAAAAGGTAGTAGTGGCTTTAGACCTCTGTGTTCTAGAAAGGTCACTCTTTCTAATTTATTAGTAAATTTAATTCAGCTTTACTCTTACTCTTTTAAAGAGCATGTGAGAGGTGTTACCCATCATCATAGCAGTGGCTGTGGTTCCTGCTAAATATCTGGGGTGGAAACATAATTGATATGGACAAGGCTGACAATGCAACATAAGAATTTTGACACTTGTAAATAAAAAAATTATGTGGGGTCAAATCTTCCTAGCTAGCACCAGGATACCCATGAACTTCCATGGTTTGAGAAGCTGGCTCAATGACCACTGACTTGAGGACTGCAATTTAAAAGACAGAAGCAAATGCAGAGCAAAAGGTTCATAGTGAAAAAAAAATTAACAATTTAGCTCCAGGGTGAACTTTGTGTCTATTAATTTTTTTGTTCTTCTGTCTTTTTTGGTCCCTTTTTTTTATCTTTAGGTATCACATTGGACAATGTGCTAATTCCTATGCCCTACATCCTATTTCACAGGTGAATAATAAAACTTCTTTTCTTGAAATTGTTATCTCAGACAACTTATTTATTGATTTCTGCACTGCCTGCCACTGTAGTCTCAGAGTACTTTGGACTGAAGGAGAGCTGTGACAATTATGGCAGTGCTTCTTTTGGAGTTCCCAGCATTTCAAACCCGTATCTGATGCCTCTGAGAAACTTCATCAGCATCAGTAAAAATCCTGCCTAATATATATCTGACTACACACCAGAAGAATGAATATGTACAAACCCCAAGTGCTTGTGAAGGATGTAAAAGGTCAATTAAGAAACTGAAATGCAGTCATCATGAGTTTGAGAAAGCCAGTTTATGAAAACTGTTACGTTAGCAAATCTAGTAAAATAAAATTATTTTATAAAGGTCTTTCAAATGTATTAAAAGGACATTTTAAAGGCTGAAAAAAGGCATCCATGAAATAACCAGTTCTTAAAATTACTGATTATATGAGAGATTCTTTGAGAAGTTCTGGAACTATGGTACCACATCAACTTTGAATAATTTTATTCTTCTTTGGTAAGTATTTTTGCAAAAGTTAACATCTTTAGCCAGATGTTAACTGGTAACATTACCCAGTTCTTCCTTGCTGCAGGAGGGATGTTAGGTCTGTCTTTTCCCATGGCCATTTTTGCCTGTGAAAGTGCAAGACCAAGGTGAGGCTTTAAATTTAGGGAAAAGCTGTATTTTAAGAAGTATATTTGCTTTTTCCTAATAGAGTAACAATCAAAAATAACGTGGGAAAGCCATTTTCTTCATTCTGCTGAAATGCAGCATACCAAAAACAAAAATTAAATCCCTCTCCCCAGAGATCCTGGTGGAGAGTGTAGACAGGACATCTTCTGCTAGAAGCTTTATTTTCTCTCCTTGTCCTGCAAAAAGCCTTCTTCCTGAATCCCACTTTTCCCCCAGAGTAACTTTTTTCCTCTCTCTCTCTGTTATTTAAGCAGGGAGTGTGGCAAAAACATAGAACTGACAGGAAGCAAGAATTCCATCGCTTTTTCCATGGTGCCTAGGGCAGTACAAGAATGCACAAGATGTGAACACACTGGAGTGAGTCCAGTGAAGGGCCATGAAGATGCTGAGGGAGCTGAAGCATCTGTCATATCAACAGAGGCTGAGAGAGCTGGCACTGCTCAGCCTGGAGAAGAGGAGGCTCAGGGGGTTCTTATTAATGTATGAAAATACTTGAAGGGAAGGCGCAAAGAGGACAGAGACAGGCTCTCCTCAATGGTGCCCTGTGACAGGACAAGGCACAATGGGCACAAAATGAAACAAAGGGAACTCATTTTAGGAATAATTAAAAAACTTATGTGGTTGTCAGATACTGGAAGGGGTTGCCCAGAGAGGATGAAGCAGAATCTTGAAAACCTGACTGGAGACAGTGCTGAGCAAGCTGCTGCAGGTGACTGCTCTGAGCAGGTGGGGTAGAGTAGAAAATTGCTAGAGGTTCCTTCCAGCCTCAGCCATTCTGTGATGCTAAGCAGCAGCACAAAATATTTTGGCAAAGTAGACTCTACGCAAGACGATAGAAGAAAAGAGTTACTTGTCCAGTTGCTGGGCATGACCTCTCTCAGTGAGAAATTTACTTTACACTCTATGAGTGCTAATTTTTTTTTGATAATTTTTTTACAGTGAGATGGTTTTAAAATTGCTGATCCTCAGACCTTTACTATAAATGAGAATTATTTTGGCATGATTACCCTGTTCCTTCAAACTGCACATGTTTTATTTTGGGGACTTTGTTCAAACATATATAATTATCTATGCTAAGCAGTTTATCATATGTTCTAAGGCTTTTGTCTTTATTGCACCTAGCTGACTGTTTTATAATTCAGGAGTAATTGAATTGCAATTATTTTTCATGATGCATGGGGTGGTTTTAGATCATGTTGTTGGCAGATATTCTTTATGGTGTCGTTTGGTCTAATGGGAAAATTAGAAGTAGCTCTATCATATAGAAAGATGGCTTTTTTGTGTCATGTTATAGTTTGTAGATGGCACCCAGGGTATTTTCTTTTGACATATAGATTTTTAGGTAGAGGCTGAAATGAGATTCTAAGGCAGAGTTCACAGTTGAGACAATATTATCTGTACATCCAAGATGATTTCAACTATTCTCCCATAGTGACAGTTCATTTATATTCAAGTCCATTTAATAGGCTGTGGTTAGTATTCTAAAATACACATATAAGTACGGTGTGGTGGTGGAATTTCTGCTCTAAATTCATCCATGATCCAACAGAACTGGTTTCAGAAAAGCCAGGAAAAGGTGTCAGCATCTTTTTTAGAAGGAAATCTTCATCAGAGCAGGGGATTGACAGTAGATCTCCCACCTCAGTGAAGAGATTTCCAGCCACCGCAGTGTCCAGGTAGTCTTTTACTCTTTCCTGCTGGAGCTTCACATTGTGTAAAGTTTTGTGAGCTGTACAGGAGCCGACTTTGTGACCTAGAGATTAAGGCTGCTCTCCTGGAATTTGGGAAGAGGCAAATGCAAGGCTCCATATCAATGAATAGTTAATTATGTCTACAGAAGAGAAATTCTTCAACAGACA
The DNA here is from genome assembly GCF_029207755.1 of Chamaea fasciata. NCBI lineage: Eukaryota > Metazoa > Chordata > Aves > Passeriformes > Sylviidae > Chamaea > Chamaea fasciata. The sequence continues at coordinate 73,204,820 of NW_027094090.1, read as the reverse complement.
GGAGAGAGAAAGCACTGTCTGAGAGGAGCAGTTTTGGCCCAAGAATGGTAGAAACTGAGGCCTGAATGCTGGAGCCAGCAGAGCATCCTTTTATACAGGGAAAAGTATTACCTCAAATTTTTTGGTTTGTCCACAAAAGACTATCTGGAATCTCACAAATTTGCATGGGATGTCTCAATGGTCATATGAACCCCAGATTGTCTGCCCATATACAATTCTTATACACACATGATCACATAAAAGTTCAAGGCAGGAAATTTCAAACAGTCATCTTGAAACCTTTTTCATTTCCCTTATCTGTTTATACACATTTCTGCCTTGTAAACTGGTACAGGAAGTAGTGTAATATAATTTTATTTATTCATCTGCAAACTTGAATGTCCACAAGATGAGGAAACTGTGTCACTACAGACCCTGTCTACAGTGCCTTGTGTGTCTTGGTTGAGGGAGAAACTGGCAGGATTTAAAGTGCTTCTCTTGTAATGACCAATATTTTCTCATTAAAACTGATTTTTAATCGAATTTTTGGTCTTTATGAAACATTTCAGCATAGTCAGCAGGTTAAAGGAGGTGATCCTTCCAGGTACAATGTCCTTTATTGTCAGCAATTTGCCTAAAATGAGCAAAACTGAAGTTACACTTCTAGCCTGGGGATACGTACAGCAGAACTGTTTCAAAATTAGCTTCAACAGAAATACACCAGATCAACTTTTTCAACTCCACTTGCAGTTAAACCTGGCTGATTTGAACACCAAAGAGATGACAGAAGGCTGACACAATCCTTTCCACTGATGGAATGGGTGGGTGCTGGGATGCCTTCAGCTGCAGAGGTTTGTGAAGGAAGGGCAGGTTTTCCTATGCCTCAAACCCGGATAACAACACAGCACGTAACTTTATAGCTGGCTGCACCTCTGGGCCTCTGATGATGTGAATATACCTTTTCCTAACTTCATTTGGCTCTTTAAAGACATCACTGAATTTCCCAAAGCACAGTTACTCTCACTTAGATTGCAGCCTATGAGATTTGAATTTTTGTTTGGAAGTGCTGTTTTCAATTTTCACTTAAAAACCACACTACAGCCATCAGTGGCTCTTCCGCCTGCTATTCAGTGTTCACATAGACTATATGTCATGTTCCATACAAGAGGTGTCAGCAACATCTGCCCAGGCAGTTTTGAAAGCATGGAAGCAATTTAAGAGAAATAGAACTAGAATAATTATTACCTTTATTTATATTTGATACACTTTTAAGATTCAGAGTTATTCGTTTTTAAACACTGGACTTTAAATTCCAGTTAAAGTGCCGGCGTGTGAATTTCAGGACAGAAATGCAATTGTTTACATGGAATACACTGAGTTTAAAAATAATCCTCCTCCATTTTGAGACATGCAATATACCACATTTTGAAACATTCGGGTTTTTTTAGAGAGGTGCACCTGAATGTGTGATTCCAAAACAATATGATCAGACCAAATAGCTTTATCAAAGATAGCAATTCAAAGCTTTTAGTGCAAATGCATCCCGAATGCTCGCACTTAGAAATTCTCTTTCTAAGGTCGTGTTTACAGACTCTGCCACAATAAAAGAACAAAAATATCTTTGATGATTTAGCAGAGAAAAGGGTGGTACTGAAAAAGAGATGAGAAAGAATGGGATGTGAGACACTATTGAAAAATAATTGATACTGTTAGAGGAAGAAAGCCTAAACTCAAAAAGAAAGGAAATAATAGAGAAATAAATTTGGTATTAGGTGCTCACATTTTACAGTTAGATACATAAGTGTTTGTACATCAGTAGTTCTGTCACATTCATAATGCACATTGACCTAAACCTACATTCAAGTTTCTCAGCTTTTCTCCCTATTGCTTTCTCCTTGACAGACTTTTTCAAGATCTTAGATATGAAATCTCTTAGTGAGACAAATATCAAGTAATTATATTTGTGGCAGAAGAGATGAAGTTGGAGGAATGCAAACAAAGTTTTGGGTATCACACTAGGATCTGACAGGAAATGAAAAACACAAGGACACCCTAATTTCCTCACCCAGCTCCCCTGGCTCAAATGGAATGGTGAAGGAGAAGCCTACGTGCCAAGTGATGGATAAGGACACCACATGGGCTGCAGTGTTTAACAGTGATACAGCTGTGTCACCAAAATGTTTGCCTTTCTCCATGTGTAACAGTGGGCATCGATTTCAGAGAGAAGACCTCAGGTTTTAACAGAAAAAAAAGTTTGGCAAATGTTTCAAGGGATGAGGAAGACACCTTTGGTTCCACTGTCTTTTCACAATTTCAAGTTCCCATTCCATGGACATGCAATGAGTTTATGTCTCTCAGATTACCACACTGCACCATGTGAAAATAAATACTGAATTCAGACCAGTTCTTACAGTTACTTATGGGTGATAGAGCACACAAACTGGTCTGGCTCCTTCCAAGAGAAAAGAATCATGCTTCCCGCTAAAAAAAAAAATGGCAGGGAGATGTTTAATATCATTGCAACTAACTGTTAAAATCCATGCAGCTGTCAGAAGAAAAAAAATAGCAGACTTATATTGTCCCACTGCAGAGATGTTACATTTATAAGATAATCTCCAGCACAGCACTCGTAGCTCATGTTTGTTCTCATACTTCAGTGGAATGTTTTCTAATCATCCAGAGAAGTTTATAGTGTTGTGCTGAGTTAACACCAGTGGAAATCAGGTCAGCAAGCAAGAGATCATCATGAACAGCTGTATAGCACCTGTGTGTGCTGTGCGAATGGCTGCTGCTTCCAGTTTGGTGAAGAAATCACAATACACATTTTTCACAGTGAAGGATTTTGGCAGTATCACAGACACGCTTTCATAGAGTTGTAAAATCCTGATGGAGCTGTAAAATCCTGAGTAGATCCAAGCTAAAATTTGAAGTTTTAAAATTCTTTTTTCTCATGGTCCATAGTGTGTTTCACCTCTGGATTTTGCAGGTGGGATGGGCAGAGTTTGCCCTTCTCTGCTAGACAAAATGGAATACACCAATAAAGAGTAGGTAGGAGTTCAAGTCTGGCATTGAATAAAGGAAAAAATTAGGTTTCAAAATATGTGCATGAAAGTAACCATTAATATATTTGCTGTGATATGCAGTAATGTGTTTAAAATGCATCTTATCAGTGCACCAACTGTTTTTCAAGTCATTTGTGAATTTTCAGTGTGAATGTGTATCCAGAGGCTCAAGCTGATAGTCTTGAAGAGCGTCAATTTTCACAAGATGTCTTTAACCAGTCACTTCTGAAAACATTGTCTGTTGCTAATTAAGTCTGGCACGTTTCTGTCAGATAGGCAAGGAATGTTATTTGCCATGCTAGAGATGGGTCAGTTATGGTACAGAGAAACTGTAGCTCCCTTGCAAATTAACAGTGGGGCCAAATAAAGAAATGAAGAATCCTAAATAAGATCAGAGGAAAAACTAGAGATCCTAAATAATGACTCTACTTACATAAGGATGAATCAAAGCCACTACAAATTTTACATGGGAGAGGGAAAAAACAAGCCTTTTCAAAATATTCAACAGTGTGACGATCAGATCATGGGCTTTATAATGGGGCACACTATTTAAAGCCTTTCTGTCACGATACTGACCATTATATTGATATCTGTCTTGCTGGGAGAATAACCCACAGAACCCACAGAAATTTTCCAGGCAGATATTCTCTAAATTGCTCTGCCTTGCAAAAAGGCACTAAATTTAAGTGAATCTGATTTTTTGAAATTGGACATTAAAATAGCAATCCTTATTGGAAACCCTTGGCAAGAATAGTTTATCACTGCTTATTTGAAATCAGGAAACAAATACTATACTCCAAGTATTGCAAGGTATTTGGCAATTTTTTTTACCAGGGCCCAGACTTCAGTTCTTGGAATTGACTTTGTAACATGGTGACAATGTGACTGCTGATAGAAAACATAAAATGGCCTTAATTCTGCATTTGAGTTGTATGCTAAGAAATCCTTCTATACTAATTGGTAAGGCTGCTGATGCTACTGCCACAAACCTTGTGTTTTCCTGTCTTGGGGAAATGTTTTTGCCACACTCTTGTCATTGTTAATGGTATTTAATGCAGACTAAAATGTGCTGCCATTATCCCTGGCAAAAATGTAGTTTGTACCTGAAGCTGCTCACAGTCTTCTTGATTTAGACTGTATCCACACTTAAGACCTCTCCCAGCATAACATTTTAGTTGTCCATTTTTTTTTTCCTTTTAGATGTAACTGTAACATCAATAGAAAGCTTCAGTGTGCAATACAGTACAAAAATCACCCTGCTCCCCTTGCTGTACAGGGACAAGTACATGACAGAACCATGTTTTACAGGGCTGTAAGAACAGCCAATGGGTTGTAGCACTTTAATTACAGCGGTATATTTAAAGTGGCACAATTTTGGAGTGCAGACAAAGCCTTATTTACCACTTGAGGTATAACAGCTGCATAAAAAATTATACTCCACAGATAAATCACCCTGTGATGGTGGCAAAATACTGCATTTAGCATCTCTCTGTGCCAGTAAGAGTCTCAGCAAAGCTTCAGACACCTGCTAATGGAAAATAGAGAGGTTGATTATTTTTGTTGCCTTTGAAGTTTTTGTGCTACTAAGCTTTGGATGAATCAGAAATTACTGATTTTATTCCCCTTTGGAAATTTGAACTTTGCTGAGAAAGAAAGAAATTACTCCTAGTGATTTCCTGATTTTTTTTTTTTTTTTTTTAAACAAGCTGTGATGCTGAGCTTTTGTATTCCCTAACCCAACTCTGTGCTGGACCATATCTCAGGAGACATTAATGAGGGGAAGAAAATTGAACTGCATTGCTCCCACTCAGTGTGAATTTTTTGCCACAGAGAGGGCAGAACATGGCTACTTTTCCCTGAGTGTCAGGCAGGGCCCTCATGCAGTCAGGTTCCCAAAGTAAATACAAGCTTCCCAATGGTGTGATAGTTTCTATCATTTGGGAACAGCTGGAGTATGAAAAGATCTCTTAATTTTCCTTGTTTTTTTCTTCTTTTTAAAAAATTCAAAGGGAATTTTGGGGTTTCCTGGAGAATTTTTTTTTTTTTTTAATCTACCATCTGTCCCAGCAGTTAGTTGCTCAAACAGACAAAGCTTAAGAAAATACTGTCCAATGATTTTTTTTGGTTTTTTTTTGAAAACAGTTTAGACTCTGTTCTGTTTTTCACAACAGAAAAGTGAGCTGAAAGCCCAGGACACATTGGAAAGCACAGCTATACTTCCTCTTTTTTTAACTCCTTGTGTCTTCAGGCTATTCAGCACCTTTTTGTAAGTGTACAGCTTGCACTTACACAGGAAGAGAAATAAGGGGATCAAATTTCCTGCTAGTTATGGAAGTTCAGCATGGCAGGACTCCAGAGCAAGCAAGTGCATGGCAGTGGCACCTATTCCTACTGGCTGTGAACACTTCTGTACAACTCACACCAACTTCACCAAACCACCAGAAGGATTTTTTTTTTTTTTCCAAATTTTTGATACTTTCAATATAGCTTCTTCCTGGTCATAAACATTCCACTGATGTCCCACTGAAAAGTTCCAGGTTTCCACTGAGCAGGAGCTTGCCACACGCCTGTTGTCCCCTTCCCCACCTGGCTGGGGATTGCTGGGCCACCGAGGAAAAGACCAACATGGGAATTCTGCATCCCAGGAGCCACCATCACCTCATTTCCAACCAAGCAGTGTGCCCCAAAGCTGGTACAACAAGAGAGCTTCCTGTTAATACAAGGTTTCAAGGTGAGATATGTCTTCAGGAAATAAGGCTAATAAACAGAATTTAAGCATTTTTAGAGCTTTGTTAAAGTTTTAGCTCACTTTCCATTTTTACTCAGCTGATTCTTTCTACTCTGGCTGATAGCAAGGATGTAGTGCAACTCTAGCCTTGAGACAGAAAGGTACTGACTAGAAAGTGAAAAGCTATCAGCCTCAGCAAGCCTGCAGACATTATGGTTCACTGCCTAAATTGCATTCATACAGCTCTCATCGTAAGAAATATGCTGGATAAGTTCAGGGGCAGGTTAACCTGCCATTGGTGTATAAACTTTCTAATTAGTTGTTGTTTTTGTTTTGCATGTAACAGTTTCTAGAAAAGGGTTTGATTTTATTTTTAAAGCAGTTCTGAAATGAGCTAGATAACAATGAAAGCTGTCAAATACCCAGTAATTGATGCTTTTTTTTTTTTTTTTTAAACAGACTGGGAAGAACTAAGTTCTGCAAAAAATTGTCATTTGGTGTTTTTAAATGCTGGTCAGGAAAAGTCTCCTCCAGCAATTTAAATTCCTGTAGTCCATTCAGCCTTCTGCCTGTTGGCCACAGCTGCCAACCAAGGGTTATTTACTGAGTGCCAATTGTGGCAGGACATTTTGCAATGCTGAAGGACCAAAGGGCACAGCACAACTTGCTATGAGAAAAATGCCTCATCTTAATCGGGAAGTCTGTGAAGGAAAAAAAAATTCAGCCACCAAAAAACAACTGGTATTGAGGACCTTTTGCCTGATAAAGACTGAAAAAATATTTCAAACATCATTAGAAAAATAAAGTTTGCCTATTTCCCCTGTTTCATACATTGTGCAGGAAAGGAACACATATGCTGTCACATTCAAATTTTAAGGGCTCTTTTCCCCCCCCAAACCTTCGTACCTCAGATTTGAACTTTAAACTTGTGACAGTGTTATGTTCATTAGAATAAAAATCACTTGCTATTTCCATTGCAAAGCTCCCCCCAAGAGGTTATCTTAGCTGTTTTATAAATCATATCAGGAGGAAAGCTGGCATAAAGGTTGACAGCTCACTCTAGATAATCACTTCCCCTTCTCTTAAGTGACTTTAAGCAGAAAGGAGCATGTAGCTTGCCAGTTCAGGTTTTAGTGGTCAAGCATCCACATCTAACCACCACCAACACACTGACTAAATTAGCTTGTAAGTATTTTACTGAAATGCAGGAGGATCACAGTTCTGCTCAAGAGAAAGAATCTCCAACATTCACCAGCTATCAAGCCATATTTTCTCTGCCCTTTCAGGGCAGAGCTCATTGCACGGAATGACATGAACACCAAAGCCCTTTGACACAAGGTCCTTGAAGAGAACCTGGGGTTCAGATTACTGTTGATTTATCAGCTTCCTCAAGAGCTGGACTGATTAGACTAATGGCTTATAGGGGATATGATTTCAACATTAAAGTCCTGTATTGTGGAGGCAGACAAATGAAGCAAGTTAGATCTTGTAGTAAACAGAACCTGCAACTCAGGGCAACAACCCATTAAGTAGAATCTTAAAGGAATAAACACACACCAAAAGAATCCTGGGTTTAGGAGATAAGGTCAGCTTATGTATTATAATTTTTCTACATAAACTAACAAAACTAAATCCTAATCCTCTCTCAGAGAGATTGAAACAGTCTAGAAATGGTGCCACATCTTCCCAGGCTGAGTCAGAAGAGAAAAAAAAACTCAAGAAAACCCCCCTTAACACTTCACTTCCTCATGACCTGATTACTGGCATTTTGCAATCAATAGGGACCTCCCACTGCTTTTATTGGATGTTGGGGGCAGGTGCTTGGAAGAGAAAGGGTTAACTATAGCAGGAAAAGTGTAGAGGGGGCAGCACAGGAAGCAGATGGAAAGCCTTTCTTGGAAGTTGGTTGTGATAGAAGCAAGTATTAAGGAAGGAAAAACCTGAGAATATTAGCCTGAAACATGATTCAACTGCTTATCACTCCATCTCTCCCTGAAACTGTTGTCTCTTAGTTAAATGAGGATAATAAGACTGTCCTTTATAAAAAGGGTAATCCTGAAAGTGAGTATCAGTAACAAAGATATAGGGACCTTATTTCCTCACTGTCTCATAACACAGAATCAGAAGACAAATTCAGCTCAATGCCATTAGGAAGAATAAAATCCAACCCTGAGAAAATGATACTTTTTACTCAGCTTATAATTGGACTTTGTGATTAATTTCTCTTGAAAGCCAAGAACTTGACAAGATACAAAAAGGAACTGGATATTTATGCAGACAATGAAAATTATCTATGGAATTATTAATTTTGAGGAACAAATGTTAGGAAAAGATATTAAATTTCATGCTTCAGATATTTGGCAATGATAAACCGAACAGCTTAAACTGACAGAGACAAAGAGAAGTTAATTTTGTTCCCCCAACTAAATAGTTAACTGTAGTGTTGTGGAAATAAAGGAACTTCTGAAAGTAGAACAAAATATGAATCTTTGGCAATAACTTGCATGAAAATACTTCCAGTTAAGAGATGTTACACAAAGCACTACAGATTGCAGTTGTTACTGGTTCTCAGTCTTCCCCGTACTTTTACTGAGTTGATCTTAGATTGTATAACACCCCCAGGAACCAGATGAGCCTTTTATCTAGTATACCCTCATAGCTTCAGAACTTGGCAGCCTCTTCACAATGATGAAAGATGTATATATAAGTATTATTCAGTTATTTACATACACAAATCTTAAAAAGGCAAAGGGACACATGAGACACCACCCAGAAAAGTGGGTCAGAGTTGAGGGCGTGTTTGCAGGTTGGTGGGAGGACACTGAACATCTTTCATTACCAGATTCTTGCAGCATGGAGTACTTTTCAGACCTGTCAGGTTCTCTCAGGTCCACATGAAGGAGAAGTTGTAAAATACAGAGATTCCTAGTGTGGTGCAAAACCACTGAGTAATGATTACCTGGCATTTTGACACGGGAAGTTGTCATGAGCCATAGCAGAGCTGGGTGTGCACCAGCTGCTAAGCAGATTTCGTGCCTTGCTTTCACCTCTCACGGGGTTCAATGCTCAGGAACAGAACTGGGAGACAGCTACAAAGCCAATAATGTGTTTGCTCTAAAGGAAGAAAAGAGGTGAGGAAACTAGGAACCAAAACCTCTGCATAGTGTCTTCCACCTACCTTCAAACTTGCTAAATGCAAATATTTGGGAATGAAACACGGGAACCATTTAAAAAGATGCAATAATTGAGGAAAGGACCATGTTTGATTACTAGTAAAACTCCCTTTAGAAGAAAAGTAGTTAGAGATAGCTTAATTTTTCATGTAGCCATTAACTTCTTTAATGAGAATCGGCTGGAACAAAGACGCAGCTATTCCAGAGCCTGGCTGAGCATTGTTATTGCATTTAAAACTGAAGTGTGCTTTTAACTTTGCAGCTTGTGATGAAAGTAAGTTGTTGCATCAGTGAGAGTTCCTGGCAATACTAGTTTCCCAGAGAAGAGCTTGCCTTGGGTAATCTCACAGAAAAAGAAACAGTTGCCAAGGTCAGTGGCAAGCTTAGGACACAAAATAAGAATCAACTGGGTCCATTGTCTCCAGGAGCCCAAGTGACATAAAGCATCTTTCAAGAAGCCAGATCCTCCCACTGGGAAACCAGTTTTGCCCTGCTTTGCTGCTTATTTTAGCTTTGGTCTAAGATGTGAAAAGGCATGGGGTGGTGCTGACTCCTCCCATGCTCCTCCTGACAGTTTCTGATGGCATGGTTTCATTTCACCACGTACACTCCTCCCTGAGGGACAGAGACACCATCCACGGGTGTTGGGAATTGCTTGGGACAAGAAATGCCATGGCAGCAGCCAGTGGTGTGTGCGTGTGTCCATTTCAACAAGAATTAAATACCAGCGCATCAAAATAGGCCACTCCCATTTTGGCTTTGACTTGGACTCTGGAAATATCCTTACAAGAATGTAATGTCTGCAGAATCCTTTCTGAAAGCATCAACATGTGCTGTGGGATGAAGATATCGCCTTATTTACTCCAGACTCACCTTAACCTTGCCCCAGTTTTGCACATTCTTTTTGCATTTTGCTGTTAGAGATGCTAAGCCATTAATGTGACTACCCTGTTGTACTAACCTGAAATTATTAAATTAAGTGTTTATGAATTTCACTGCATTTCCTTGCTCCTCGAATGGGGACAGTTCAATACAATTTCTAACCTGCACATGCTTGCAGCCTGGGGGCTGTGAGTCATGTTTGCTTTAAAAGAGGCAGCACTCCCAGACTGTCACTCACCTGGGTTATTAGAAACAGAGCACTTTAAGAGTTACTCTGCCACCTCCTCACCTCTAAATATAGCTGGTGTGCGTGGGTCTTAAGCAATTTAGCTAGTCTGAGAAAAGGTCTCATTCCAAATAATCAATTAAAAATCCATCATTTTAAGAACTATATGGGCCTCAGGCCAAATGCATCTTGGATGTAATACCTTTGACTGTTTAATGCTGATATTAATTACTTGTATTACAGCTGCAGATCTTGACTCAGAATGAAATCTCTCTGCACTACCCAGTAGCAAGTCCTGTTCCAAAGAGTGCACTATTTAAGCAGGCATGATGGACGAAGAGCAGCAGCAGAAAATCATCATTATTCCCTGCTTCACGGATGGGAAACTGAAAGACAGATTCAATGACCTGCCAAGGGTCACATAGGAAAAGGACTAATTCATAAATCCCACTACAAGGTCTTAAACCATGAGATTTCCTCTCATTCTCTAATCAATAATAAAACACCACAGATGTCTAAGAATCTAATATCTGCAAAACTGCTCCAAGGTCTATAGGCATGATACAATTAATTTCCATTAAGAGCAATGTGATATGAGGACACTCTGAACTGGCCAGAAAAGGAGGCCTTGCAGACCTTGCAGGCTTTAAATATTGTTTTAATAGACAATATAAAAATCAGGGATAGTCTCATTAAAACAAAAATATGGGGAAACAGTTGTCAAACCTTGACCCAAGTTAAAACCAAAGGAACTGAATCAGGAAGCGAACCAATGTTTAAAAAAGAATTAGGTCTAGAAAAAGTAGTCTTTAAGTGAAAATATTTATAATGGATTTTCCCTTTTTGAATGAGGATTTTGTTTCTCAGTGCTGTGTGTTGTTGTTTGACCTTTAGGGCTGTACTCAGCCACATTTTTTAACTCCTTCCTCCCCTACTAGCACAAAGGATTACCAAGAAAAATTCTCAGAGATTCACCTGCCTGAAGGACTTGGATTTCAAGAAGAACATTGAGTATCAAAGAACTTGCAACATGATTACAGGCATCAGCAACGCTGAGCTGCATGAGACAACACCTGCAAGTTACAAGGAAGAAGTTAAGCACTGTGGGAAAAGTTCACCTCACCCAGCGCCAACACAGGGAGTTCCATAACTCCTCCTTTTCCTCTACTCCTATCCAAACCCCTCTGCAGTTTCTTTCATGTATTTCCACAAATGTAACAGGAATCATCACTAGGTTGTGCAATACAAAATCAGACTTTACTAGGTATAACTTTTGAATCTTTCTGTCACCCTCTCTTATTGTTTGTTAAACGAGTAGCAAAAATAAAATTAAAAAATTATTACTGCTCCAATAAGCCTGAATGCTGCAGTGAGTTATGTCTAAATTTTTGTGCAATATGCACAGTTAAGCATACATATCCATTTTTAGGTGCTGTGACAGGACTGACTTTTATTTTATGCTTTTGAAGAATGCACCTAAACTGGAACCTGTAGCTACTGCTCCAGTTAAAAAAAATCAACAGTACTCATATTATTTTAATACAGCATGCTACATTTAGAACATTGATACCACCAAAAAAATAAAGAAATTAAACTTGTTTCTTTCTAACCAGTCTTAAACCTCCAATATTCCCAACACATAAATCCACCTGACAAAACATTAAGGAAACCTTTGGCTAGCACATTTTAACCACCATTCTGGAGAAATGTAGAAATTCTGGTTTAACCATCCATTCTGTAGAAAGACATTACAATACAATATAGTACAATACAGTACAATACAATACAATACAATACAGTGCTATTTTCCTTTCTTGCAGTGCCACACAATGAACTTTGATTCTCTAAGGAATTTGCACAGGGAGCCACCCACTATTCTTTGTTAAAACTATTGCAAAAAAGTGCAGAAGTGAAAAATCAAGTTCACTGCTTTATCAGAGGTGTCAAATTTACTGGCTGGCACGGACTAACTAGCTGGAAACTTTGGCCCATCAGTGTTTATTCTGATAAGTAATCTCCAGCTGTTGCAGGGTAAAGTTCTAAGAAAACAGATGGCATTGCTGTTCCTTTCTGCACTTGTGAGAGGTGAGATGCAGACAGGGTCTACTCATTTAACCTATACTCTTAATCTTCTTCATCAACAGGAGAATTCAGGTTTAAAGGAGGTGCCACTACTTGTTACTGTGGTTATTTTTCAAAACCGTGGGAATGAGTGAAATCCTTGTGTGTCACTTAAGCTGGATATGAACCATGTCCCAAAAATTAGAAATAAAATCTGTTGGGTTACATAGGACTTGGACTGGGTCTATTGCAGAGGAAGAAAAAATCAACTACATTTCTTTCGGCAAGAATAGTAGTCAAAAACCTTGAATTCAAGTCAGTAAAGCTCATTAAGCAATAGCTATATTTTAGGTGTTTCTTAACATATTGTAAAAAACACATGAAACTTTGTAGGTGGCTTGTTTATTCAATAAAATTTAGTGAAGGAAGGAAACTTGCACTCCTCCTCATGGAATTAACGGAAAGTTCACAGATTTTACCAGTGCCTTGTGTGGAAGGCCAGTAGCAGAAACTCTGCATTCAGGCAAATCAGGCCACTCTAATGTGTCCTTGACCTCCCTTATGTAGCATTAATATCAATTTATTTGCCTTGTCAAGGTAAGAGTAGAGGGAATACTGAGTGGCAAGAATGAGTGATAAGAGTCTCTGAACTGGTTTCAAAAATAGAGGGGGCACAGTTTCAGAGAGGCTTTTCAGAGGCTAAAAATGAGATGGTACACCTGAAATTTCATAATTAAATGACTGAAGTAGCTTCATGAAAGTTTTAAAGAAAACATGAATGAAATGTATTGGTGAACATATAAAAAATCCAAGAATATGAGGTTAGAATTTGCCCTTGGCTTGCAAGATTATGCAGGGCAGCTAAAGGCTAAAGCTAAAGGCTCATAAGTGAGCCCACTTATGCTGCTGAGCAGCTCTTTGTTTTGGCTGCTCTGGGCTGGGAAGGCAATGAAGCGTCTGAGTGTACCATACACTGCAATGTTAACAGCTGGAAAAAAATGGTAAAAGGATGGAGAAAGTCTACACTTCCAAACCAAGGATAATCACTTAACTCTGTTAAAAGTTAATTAAGTACATTATTAAGTAAAATCCTCCAGTCTTGACTTGTTCTTGAGGAACAGTCACTCCAGTGCAAGGAAAAGACAGAACTTGGCTTCCATCCTTCATCTGAAGCTTCCTCTTCAAAAAGGCTTCTCTCACCTCTTCTCATAGACCATTCAGGTCATTGTTGAGATAAGAGCCCAGGTTGTCACTAGCATATCTTGGGAGACTCTTGCCAGGACAGTATGACATGGACAGGGAGGAGGTGGTGTGTCAGGGATCTTTGCTTTGATGTTTTCTTAGGATACACTCAAGCACATTTCTCTGACTCTCTTCAACCTGTAATACCATGAAAATCTTCTACTCCGCTTCACAAGAAAGTAAGTTTTCTTGTATGAAGTTAATGCTAACATTGGAGGCCAACATTGCCTTTTGCAAATAGGCACCTGTGTGGAAATTAGGATAGGGTGAAAAGCACCAAGAGGTCAATTCCAAATAATCTTGGTCAGCTACCAGGGTGGGAAGCCAATCTTTCACAGAAAGGAGAAAAATCCTGCTTATCTTCAAGTGGGAATATGCTCACTTTTCTTTTAGGAACCCTTTCTCATTCTCTCTTGCTGCACAGCTCCTACACTCATTCTATACATATGCATATATTGATGATTCACTAGAGCTACTGTCAAGGACATATTTTCCCTTCAGCTTCAGTACACCCAAATACATAGTAAAATGCCTTCTCCTGTAGAAAAGTAGCTCATTCCTGCTGGAAGAAAGCAAGGTTACTGCTTTGCCATCCCTCCCATGTAAGGAGGCACAGACACGGCCTTGCACAGCTCAGAAAAGCAGTGTTTGGCTCCAGGAGGAAATGACCTGCCCCAGATCTGTAACATCTCACATTGTGATGACTTCTCTCCAACTCTGAATTCAACACTCCTTGCCAGAGTGCTGGAGATGGGAATAGAAAAGGGGTGAATTCAGGGTCTTTCCCTGCTGCATGGTAAAAAGAGGCTCTGTTCCTCCTGCTTGCCTTCACTCCAGGCAAGGCCTGTGGATATTTTCCCTGCAGAAGGGCACAAGGAAGTATTTCAGAGCTCCTGTGTGCAGTGCACCCAGGTAAGAAAAACCTGGCCTAAGTGTGAAAAGACAGATTACAGTGAAGAAAAAACAACAACCCAACAAAAACTTGCACAGTTCCCAGAATTATGTTATTGAGGACGCTATTTGTCATCTGCAGTATAACAGAGCATACATTTTGAAACAGGCTGGCAATTCCATTTCATTCACTCTTTCCTATTCCACCAGTGTCATTGAAGGTAAGCAGCAAAGTCACCCTCTTCATGAATTTCTCAAACTGAAATGCTCTCCTGAGGATTGTTATCCTGCTGCTATGTGATCTAGTCTGGAAGGCTGCATGTACCAAATTAAAGAGAGCTCTATGAATCAAAGCCGAGAGACTTGGTGCTGAGATACATAATGAGCACAAGAGCACATGAGGCCGGGTCCTGCTCCCACAGAAATGAGCAGCAAGGGTCTGATTCTGATTTTGCTGATCCAGCTATAAATCAAGAGCAACTTCACTGAAGCACACATGAGTAAAAAGTGAACAAGCAGTCTTTCAGCCACTAAATTCCCAACATTATAATGCATTGTATTTTGTACAAAACATTGTCCCAGTTTGACTTTGCCTGCATGGTCATCCTGGGACAAAATGGTGAGGATTTATTCAAAGTATGTCTTAAGAGAAAAGCAGTTATGATCCAGCAGAGGAGTGGGTTAGCAGAGCCCACTGAGCCCCCACCAACTGCCCAGCTGAATTAAAAAGAATCAGGGTCTCAGAGTCTAAACTAAGAAAGTGTACTTCTCTTCCCCTGCTGTACTTCAGATCCTCCTGAGTCTTGAGCTGGAGGCAGGTTTTGATGACCAGATACCAGTTTAGAGAGAGATTCCATAAAATTTTATGTGTTTATGAGCACTCTTTATTCAAGGAAAATTGACAGTGCAGCTGAAAATCCCTCTGTATTTTGAGACTTAAAACAACAGAGAGCATCAAGCTAAGCCATGATTTATTGTAATAGCCAAAAGATTTTCATCAGGACTAGTTTGAATTTCAATGGCAAGGAAATTAATTAGTTTCAGCAGAGTGTAACAGAGAAACACTGGTTATAGTGGCTTGGAGGGGAAAAAATATAAATGGTGTTTTTGTTAAGGCATGGTATTCATCAGAATAGCAAGGCTGAAGCTTTGAGAAAGGAAATATCCCATATTTACCAGAGGAATGTCTGATTTTGTGATGTTCTTTGTACACAGGATTGCTCCAAAGAAGATCATCACTACTGAAGAGAACAATTGCACCCCCATCTTATCACCTTTTTATCTTTTTAATGAGAGTTGCCTGGCAAAGAACTATACACTGGGTCACAACACTTCCCAACGAGGATTTGTGTTTGAGTAGTGAGTATGTATTTGTAGCCTATTATTACTGGGCATTCTAAAGACTACTAAATGAAAAATGGTCCCTGTCCCAATTAACTTTTAAATCAATTACACAACTCCTTTTTTTTCTACAAGCTAAACGACGGAGCAAGATGCAGACTCTTGTCTTGCTACTGTGGTTTGTTTGTTTTTATTTCCCATCCCAGGGCTTTAGGGAGTCTGTTTCTGCTAAGTATTTCTGCAGCTGTTCAAAAGCAATCTTACTGCACAATACAGTATCTGAATAATTGTCTCGGGTGACTATTAAAGTCTGCAGCTGCCCCATAAAACCACGAGGAGTAATCTTGCACCACAGCAGAAAATATCTAAGAGCCAACCCTGCAGAGTGTAATTTCTGTTTGGAGAGAGCTACTGCAACTGAGTGGAGATTCAGGAAGGCAGAAGGAGCACAGGGAAGGCTCTGGACCTTAAATTGTTTCTTTTCTTGCTGACCAAGCAAAGCTGCTGATTGTTAAATATTGAATTGTCTGTATTCCTCCCCGATCAACTGAAGTCAATGGGCAGGCATGGAGGAGGACTTTGACCTGTTACACAAGGAATGTTTGTCTTCCCCTTTGCCTCTCTGTCTCTCCTTAAAGCCTTTTACACACTGCACTAAAAGAACCCCTTTAAAGCCTAATGTATGGTAATACAGTTTAATTGTGGTTGGTTGGGCTGTTAGGGATAAAATGAGCTGGTTCCAAGTAATTTTGCTGACTCTAAACTTGGCTCTCTACAGAGAGCTGGAGGAGGGGAGATTACTAACAAAAATAGCTGTGCTACCTGGGGAAGCTCTGCATACTGCAAAGGTACTGTTGGAGTAGGCCCCATGATTGCAGATAATTGATTTTTTAAAACAGTGACATTTGCCTCACACTGACTATATTACCTGCCTTTTAACCCTTATGTAGGAACAACTCACACACAAATGTAACTCCCAGACAAGCACTGTCTGAGCACTCTTTTCTAACTTAGCAAAATCTACTCAACTTTAGATTCACATTACACAGCTCCTTTCAATCTGGGAGTTGGACGCAGCTGAATGGTTGAAGGCAGAAATGTTCTGTCTTCCTTTCCTGCAGGATGAAAATAGACACCCCAAATCTGGGGGACCTGTTTCTTCTCCCCATCCTCTGATGCAGAACTTCCACTGAATCCCACACAGAGTCCAACAGACACTGATACCTGCCTGTTGGAAGGACAAGTGATTACTACTGATCAATACTTCGCTTATATGGAACATTTTATTCTTTCAGATGGTTGCTTCTCAAAAATAACCATCTGGGCAATAGTATCCCTCTCCTGCCCTGCCTTCAGCTCTCACAATCATCACCAAGATGCCAGGCAGAAGCTGCTCTATTAGCTAAGCAGGGTTCACATCCCATCAGTGATATATATATATATATATATACAAATAAAATGTTAAGAAACTCCAAATTTAGATGACTAATAATGTGCAACAGGATCATTTAGCCTATTGACATTCAACTGTGGTATGAATCCAGTTAAGATTAACAGAAACCAAAGGTTTAGACCATCCTAGAGCAGCATAGAAATCTCATGAGAAAATGAGTTTGTTTCAATCCACAGGGCCAAGCTCTTTCACTGCCTTCATAAATAGGTACACAAGTAGTAGATCAGGGAGAGCTTCAGAAATCAACTTCATAACTTTTCCAGTTTATCTATAGACATACAAGGTCTGTCTGTTGTTTACTTACGGAAATATCTTGTCTGCAGAGATAAGTTAGCAACTTCTTGCTAGATACTTTTTATCATCTCTGTCTTCTCAGTAGCTCACTCGAGCCTTCTGTGTGCAGTTGGAGTGCCACTGTGTCATCGTGGCAAGAAATCTTCCAGTCTGGTCTCCAGCTTTGTAATTTCCTTGTGTCTCTGGAGCACAAAAGTAGTACAATAACAAGTAAAACCCACTGGACTCTTATATAAATGATCAAAACCTCAATGTCTTAAAAATCATTTTGCTCTCTACACTCTGTCATTTCAATCTGTGAATTGAAATTTGAAAAGCATTCTGCTTTCATAGTGAATACTTTCTCCTTCTACTGCTGCAGTGTTATTTTAAAGGATCTGATTTTGTTCTGAGCTGTATGTAATAGTGTTTAGCAAATCTTTCTCATTGCATTAGTTTAGAAGAAAGTTATTATGGTGGCTGCAAAATCTGTTTTATGGGCATATATTATCTTTCTTATGTCCTTTGATAGCAATGATATCTTGCTTTCCTAACCAAAACAATTGTACAGCTCAAATAGCATCACAAAAGCTGAGTGAAGCTTTCCCCTTCAGTTCAGCATGAGGCTCAAAACACTCACCCCACCACACATGGCATTACTGCCAGCTGCAAAGGTGGTTCTGTGCTGCAGACTTATTTTAAGACGCATGATGGCTGTTGCAGTATTCTCATGCATTGAAAAAGGAATCAAGGCAACGAAAAAAAGGTCCATGTATAGACCTACTAAAAAGGTTTTCCTATATGCCCTCCAGTCCCTTTCTGAGTTGGTCCTCAACTGGGACATCTAGCTGGTAGAGCACAGATTACAGAACATTCTCCTGTGTTGTACTGTTTCTTATGATTGCTCTGCACCTAACCTTTGACCTGGAAGATTTTAAGCAACTTTAGACGTTAACATGATAACGATCAGTAAATGAGCTTTGTGGGGTCTCTGCACAATGTATAAATGATGTAAAACTGGGCATATAACCAGCAGATGTAACCACTCCTGTCCTTTGTGGAGTTTGTATCTTTTTCTCTCACTGCCTGATGGTCACCACCCACTGTGACTGGTCACTTCAATTGTTTATTATAATTTATGTCTCCCAAATGAACATCTGGAATTCTGAAAAAAATAAAAAGGCAAATTCCAATACTGAGAACTGTTGTCCTCTAAACAGTGGCATGGATAAAAGACTGGATGGACACTGCTCTGTTAGAAGCTCTACCAAAAGGCAACTTTTGCCAGAGAAGCCTTCACTGAGCTATATCCAGCAGGAAGCATTCCCAAAGGAACAATGATCCTTTCTTGCTGTTTTTGAAACAGTTCCCCAGAGAAACCAGACAGCAGCTTGAGGTCTTAGGAAGAAGAGGAAGTGTGTGAATCACAGCGAAATTACACAGGTGTCAACATTTGATATAGTGAAAGTGCTTCCTAACCAGAAGGTGCAGGTTTTAATAGAGCAGCACAAAAAATTACTCTGGTCCATCATAATAAACATTTTTGCAAGACTTTTCTTGTGGTATTTAAACAGCATTTCAGATTTTAAGTTAAAATACGGATTGAATCTTAGTGTTCACGATCTGTTTTACTCTGTAAAGTGCTGGTTTATTTCATGAAGCAGGCATAATTTGCCAGTTTTATTGAAGAAAAAAACTGATTTATATTATCAAGGAGGTGGTGGACAAAAGCTTGAGGTGTGGTGAAAATGTACTGTTGCTACCTTCTTTACCACTCTAATTATGATGAATAAATGGAGCCAGAGAAGGAGACAGGACAGAACAAGTCTGATCAATACTTGCCTGTCTTTTGCCCTCCCTGCAGTTAAAAGAGAATGACTGCACTTATCTGGCCTTCTTGGGGAGTATCCATTCCTTGCTGGAGGTTAAATGAAAAACTCTTTTATTCCTACTTTTATGCTGACCCTAAACTTGTGTCCTGATTCTATTGTCTCTGGCTACACAGATAGTTCTTCAAGTCAATGGGAAAACTGTCATGAAAAAAGGTTGCTCACATGAATGAGGTTTGCAAGATCAAGTCCTTCATGATCAGTATAACCCTGGGCTCTGGGCTGATATGGCATCTCTGATTTACAAGAGTAATCCCATTAGCATCCAAGGGACAATTGACATGAGTAAGAACTGTGGGAATGGGCCCCTCAGGAGCAACTATCACCACAGTTATGTATCCAACCTCACTCAGATCACAGCAGTTTCCAAATGTTCTACAGGCACTTTATGCTGGAGAGAAGAAAACAGACCTTGGGCACAAGTTCACTTCTGCTTTACAGATTATGCCCCCACTTTGGCACTCTTCATACTCTCTGCCCTCAAAGAGTCTCCCCTCTAAGAACCTGAATGTTTTAAGTGATTCAGGGTCTGCAAGAAATCTTGGCTTCTCTCATTTCTTTCTTTCCCCCCCCTTTATTCAGCCTTGCTTTTTAATTTGTTTTTAATTTCTCCTTTTCAGTTTCCTCTATTTTTTCTGATACTATTTCCATTTTAGTATTGTCCTTTTATTTTTTAGCTTTTCTCTTTTCTTTTCTTTTCTTTTCTTTTCTTTTCTTTTCTTTTCTTTTCTTTTCTTTTCTTTTCTTTTCTTTTCTTTTCTTTTCTTTTCTTTTCTTTTCTTTTTTCTTTTCTTTTCTTTTCTTTTTTTCTCTTTTCCTCCTTTTTCTTATCTTCTGTAGCCTTCCCTATTTTGCTTTTTTAAAAAAAACAAAATTCTTTTTCTTTTCTCCTTCTTTCTTCTTTTTCATCCCTTCCTGTCCTCCTCCCTTCCTCCTAAACTTCTTTCTCAGAATTAGAGGTATTCAAAGAGGGTAGGAAAAAAATTAACAAGGTATTTGCCTCGAAATTCAAATGGGAGTAAAGCATCTTTTCCAGTTTCAGAAGTGCTTTTTTAAAGTCACATAAATCATTCTGAACAGAATCTTAAAAACTGGAATGTAAAATCCAAAGGAAAGCATGGAAATAGTAGATTTTCTACATGCATTTATGCTTCTTTTTATATCCTACCTACAAGGAATGAAAATCACATTTTTCCTGGTTTTCTGATGTTTCTAAGCGAAGTTCTGAGAACTTGTGTAAATTAATTACCATCTTTTCTTCTCACGCATAATTATGTGTGTTTAGTTTTACTGTTAACTTAATGCATTTATCTGCTTTTTAAACTGACTGCAGATAAGGATCAGGATGCCAAACAAGCAAAAAGGTGGTAATAGAAGATAATTACAGTTTTATTTCAGTCATACCTAGTGATTATGATATGTATTAGGTGTGGTATAAAAACTATGAAGATACAATTCCTGCCTTGAATAAGGCATGAGCTGCAGAAATTCTTCCGTGTTTTTTGAAATAAATCCATTCCCTGGGATGGACCCACGTCCATGTGAGTTTTTGCCGACTCCAGCAGAAACACTATTTGTCGTGTTCTCAGTGAGAACGAAGGTTGTTGAACCCAACTCCTACCAACATTTCAAAAGAGTTCTGATAGAAGAGAGTGCTTGCTCAAATGAGTTTCCCTGTGTTTTATGACTTTAAGAAGTGTTACACAGGAATTTGAGATGACATGACAGGACATGACAGGAAGCACAGAAGTAACATCAGTGAACGCTGAATATATGTACCTGAGAGTAAGGATTTTTCCTTAAGGATGAAGCTTTAAAAACTGTATCCCTTTCTGACTGTGTACACATCTTTAGGATTCGTTTTGAAACCTTTTCTGGGCATCTGAATACATTCATCGCCATCTTTTTCAGTCTTGCTCATCATGACCTGCTTAGTCACAAGCATTGCTCCTGACAATGGGGATTGCTGTGGGAATAGTATAATTCTCCCTGAAGAACCACCGGAAAGCTCGGACACCAGGTTCCCCCGTTCATCGCTTTGTAGCACACTGGTAGAAGTCTGTGGCCAGCTGCGGAGTTCCTTAATTTTCTGTTTCACTTTGCAAAGCAACATGATGAATATCTATTGGAACGCGGCTGATGGCTTGGCAATACAAGCGCGTTTAATTTTCTTGCCCTTTGGTAAATGTTAAGGCCCATCAGAACAAGGGAGGGGAAGAAATACTGAGACTTTCAGGCAAGCTTTGAGCCTTCTTGGGAATTTGCACAACCGCTGGACTCGGCTGACACTACGAGCGCCTGTCCGGGCCACAGCCTTTGGTTTCCCCCCGTCCAAGGCTGTTCAGACAGCAGGGCTTTCCCCCGCTCGTTTCCACACGTTCTCCTCTTTCCGCCAGGTTTGCCGGGCTCTGGGCTGGACCCGCCGCTCCCGTGCGGCCGCCCCGAGCCCTCGGGGCTCCGTGAGGGCGGCCCGGGCGGGACCCGCCTCCGCGGCCGGCGGGGCGAGGCGGGGCCGGGCCGGGCCGAGGCGCAGTGTCGGCCGGGGAGCAGCGGGGCTTGGATCGCCGTGGGCACGGCCGAGGTGCGGGCGCTGCGAGGGGGCGGCGGGGCCCGGGAGCCAAACCCGCCGCGGGTGCGGGAGGGCGGTGCGGGATCGGGGAGCTCCGTCTGAGGGGGTGCGGGGGGGGGGGACCCGGCGTGGCGGCACCTCCCGCGGGGTCGGGCCGGGAGTCAGCAGCTGGGTTAGGAGCGGAGCCTGCGGCGAGACGGCGCTTGGAGAAATCGCCTTTGAAACACGCACAGACAAGTGGCTCCGGTGGTGCCGTGGCCGCCCGCAGCCCCGGGACACGCGGGGCGGGGGTGGCGGGAGGGTCTGAACTCGGCCGCTGCTCCGAGCCCCCGCAGCGGGCTTGTAGAGACATACCATTAGTATTATTATTACCATTTTTACTGTTATCACTGTTGTCCACGTATATCAGGCTGTTTGTAACCGTAGTGGGCATAATCCCTTAAACCCCCGCACTGTTGGCGTGTCTGGGGGTTGTTTTTTGCACTTTCTGCTGGTGCTGAAGGCGGATTTTTTCGGTGCCCTTCCATTTTGTGCCGAAGGCGGGTCCTGGGTATTCTGGGAGCTCGGAGGGGTCACAGGGCAGCCAGGGAAAATGGATAAATGTGGCGCAGAGCCGAAGCTGCTGCTGAACAGTGTCCCGTGCCAAGGACCTGGCATCGTGCTTGGGTGTATTTTCAGCGTAGCTTAGGGAAAAATGCTCTGACGCCGTGGATTTACTTTATTTTTGTTGTGTGAAACGCTGTGTGCTTTTTGCTGTGAGACGAAGTTAAAAGGTAGCAGGACAGTTCTGATATATCATTTTAACAAGATTGTTACAATGAGTAGAAACAGTTACTGTCCATTTCTGAGAGAAGTTGCCCCTGTTTGTCTCGGGAACTGGACTGTCATGAGAGAGGAGGGAGAGTTACGTTGAATTAATTTCCCTTGGTCCACAGACCCTGTGCTGGGCCCAGTGACCCAAGCAGTGTTTTAGAAAGGATAAAAGTGGGAGCAGGATCCCATCACCACAGCAAACAGGTCCAGGCAAAGCTAGATTTGTTTTCACTGAGCAAACCGCTGCTTACCTCCATCCAGTCCACTTCCCTCACCGAGGGTGTGCCTTCAGAGCAAGTCTTCCATAGTGCTCTTTGCTCATCAAGTTTCCCTTGTTTGGCAATAGCTGGCTGTGCTGAAAGCAAGATGAGAGGTTGTTAAAACTGTAATCAAGTAAATACTAACATTTTTATTACTATTGTTAAAATTATATCTCAGGAAGTCAGTTAGCTGTGACAAAAAAAAAAAAATCATTTATTTCAGTCTCTAGTGAATCTAAGACATCCTAGCTGTATGGATTCCTAGTCACTAAGTACATGATTGAAGCACTTGGTGAGGTAAAAGCCAGAGTCTGTGCAGGGCAAAAATTGAATGTGCTTGTTTTTTTCTCACCTGCATTCACTCCTCAGCACCTCTTAACTTTCTGGTGTGGAAAAAAGCTACAGCCTCCATAGGATTCTGGGTTTGGTACAGTCTCATTGGAAAGAGACTTCATTAGTTTAAACTCTGCTAAGAGCAGAAATAGTCCTCTCTTTTTTGTCATTACAACTTAATCTTTGCCTGTGAGTCATGCTAAAAGCAATTTTTAAGAACAAGGTCTCAAAGGGGAAAAATGCGTGCTCAACTCGGTTTGATCACAAGTTACTGCTGGGTAGGAAGATACTGGTTAGTTTGAAAGCTGAAATGCAATTATAATTGTGTCATTTTACACACAAAAGGGTAGGCAATACTAATTTTCCTCTTTACATTCTGTAGTGTTCATAGTATTGTCACACACTCCTTCTGTCCTGATAACTGCTTAGAGAAATTTGCTAATTCAAATGAATTGGTCTACAATTGGTCTAATTCCTTGTGTTATTTCAAAAGAGTACTAATTTCTGTGACTAAGTATTGTTTCTGCAATTACATTAAATATTTTGGTGGTTTGTGTTTTGACAGTTTAATAAGCACTTACAATGGAAGCAAAATATTATAATTTATCATCTTAAGATATTACATTTTGCTACTGTGAAAAAATAAACGTTGGGGGGGAGATTGTTTGAGAAGAAACTTTCCACAGTGGCAAAATCATGCTGTCATTGCAGTGATGCTAAAAAACAGGGCTATTACCACAATGTTGTCAGAACTTTGGATTGCAATGATGTTAGTTTTAACTAACTTTAATGTTTTTTACAGGTCGAGAAGGGGAGAAATGGCCAAACCAACCCAGTTAATTAACAATGAAGTCTTCCGGGCTTTCGCTACTTATGCAGCCATTGTTCTTCTAAAAATGATGCTAATGAGTCTCACAACAGCATACTTCAGGCTCACAAGGAAGGTAATCATTTGGAAATACTTGCTGGGAGAACAGACTGACATCTGTATTGAAATACAGGGACATCACCGCTATGTCTTTTCAGCTTCCAAATACTGCTTTCTTCTTTCTCCCTGTTCTTGAGGGATTCTGAGTTTGCTGCTCTGCTGGTCTCAATTGGTTGATGTTTTTAACCTAATTACAAGATAATTATGAGACTTCCTGTGGAAGGAAGGGATCTGAAAGCACTTTCAGATAATTTGTCAGGTATGGTGTAAAAGAGACTTGAGACCTTCTACCTTGTAGGTGCCTGTGTTCTGTCAGCATATTGGATTTACTGCAGGCTTGTCCATCTCACAAGAAGGCTTTATCTAAATGCATAAATTACATTGCATTAATTTGTCAGCACACAAGCTATGTATGTACAGGCTGGGTGCAAGAAAGCAGTTATGCGGTGAACATTGTATTATTCCCTGTGCTTTTAACTTCAGGTAAGTTAAGTGAGGTTATTGAGGCATTGGTAAAAAGAGTGACCTTTAGAGCAAGCTGCCTTGACTGGATAAAACATTTTGGCTGCTAATGTCACTTGTGTGCTTGTGTTTGAAACAGGCGTTTGTCAACCCAGAAGATACAGCATCATTTGGAAAAGGGGAGAGTGCTAAGAAATTCCTGAGGACTGATCCAGATGTTGAACGTGCACGCAGGTAATACACAGGAACCTTTAAAAGTTATTTTAAATAACAGAATAATATTAAATCGAGTTAATTTCACCCCGTTCTCTATCAAACCAATGTGCGTTTATGATGCTTTATGTAGCAATCTAATACATTAATTAGTTTAAATGGACAAACCATTCCACATTCAGATGGTCAGCGTGCATTTTAAAAACAATAAGCCACTGTCTGGTTATAAAAGCTGACTCTTGGGTGTGTCCTATTTGCATGGGCAAAGTGGTGAGAACACTGTAAAACATGACCATAAGTTGAGATAGCTCATGGCAAAATTTTCTGTTTCCAAAATCATAAATTTCAGGATGCTGTTTGATACACCTGTGCTAACAAGGAAGGCTTAAATGGAATGCTTTTCCATAGGTTTTTCTCTTTGATAAAACTAAGTTTATTTTTACACCAAAATCTTGAATGTCAGTGAACTCTTCTCATTTAGACCTCCATAGGGAATATCTTGAAAATATATACCAGTGCTGATTTAAGAACACTGCATCCTTACAAATAATGGTTGTTGTTTCGCAAAGTATATTTCTGTATGCCTCTTATGAATTAAAGTCTCAGAAAGAAGAGCCTAATCTAAGTAGGCTGTAAAGATGTTCTGCTCCTTCCTTTTCTGCCCCTGAGTAGTTCAGGGAATTGTTGCTTAATTTCATGGGTGTTACATAAAAATGGAAACTTATGGTGAGGGGTAATTCCTTTCTCTTTGTAAATTGTAAGAGGCCAACTAAATCGAGACTAACTTTATGACCCATTTAACTCAAATTGCTGTGGTAGAGAAATGACAACCACTTCAGTAATTTTCACAGGATAGATTTTTAAAACACTATATTATCAAATCCTGTTTTGCTGTTTTGTGGAGTTTTTCAGACATCCCCAGACCTAGTAAGTCAGCTTGGTTCTAGTTACTATGTTGGTGTTGCAGCATCCGTATTTTCCTCCCAACTCTGGTTTTTAGTGGAAGTTCTCTATATTTTCTTCTGTAAGCTTCATGACAACAGATAATGCCACATAAATTTAGCATGGCTTCTCTTTTGTATAAGTGATTGGAATGTGTTCAGTTTATGGGGGAAAGAGATATTTTTTTGTCAAGAAAAAATATTACTTTCGTCAGAGTACTTTTATGGGGAATGAGAATAAAAAATCTGGATATGTTTCCTTGTAATGATAAGTATATTCTAAAAAGCAGCTGCAGACAGTGCCATGACCTGATTCCAGTTGGCTCTGAAATTTGACATCATTAGTAAGGCTTAGACATTGTTTCAATCAGTAAATTCAGCTGGAAGTATAACTTATCTGAAGAGGTGAAGGGAGCTGGGAAAGTTTAGGAAGGGATGTGAAAGAACTCTTCTAGGTATGGAGTTCAGTCTCAACACATTTTTAGTAAATTATATTGTGGTTTCAAAATTTCAAACATTTTTTCAGCTATTTTAGTGCTCAAAGTGAAGAAAATGAACGAAAAGCGTAACTATCACACCTGTTAGTTGTTTAAAAATAACCTTCTTCAAGATGATGGAACTTCATGAACATTTGATGGAATGGTTCCTATGCAGGATATTTCATATTTTCTTTATGGACACCACGAACTGGATTTATGGGGTTAGAATAAACCATCTGGTCCATGAACTGTAAATAGTTTCAGTCACAGTCCTCCAGCTAATTGATGTGTTAATTGAGAGAGGCTCCAAGAAAACAAGCTCTCTTCTTCCCTGACTTTGCACTCTTGCACACGCAGGTGCACTCAGACACCTCATGTAATTCCTTAATATTACCAAGATCCTGGGGAAAACCTAATACCTTTCATACAGAAGATCAGAAACTTAAAAATGTGGGGGCATCAGGAGAGACCAGAGTGATGTCAGGTGAACGTGCCAAAAATCGTTTCAGTCTCTGAATCAAGTCTCCTCTGCAGAGGAAGCCAAGAGTTGTTGAATAGTAGCATGCTCTGAAGATGCTGACAAATAATGAGGCTTAAAGTGGTTTATTCAGCAAAATATAACATTTTAAAATAACTTTGCTTCTTTCTCCAGAGTCCACCTGAATGACCTGGAAAATATTGTTCCGTTTGTTGGCATTGGACTGCTGTATGCTCTGAGCGGCCCTGAGCTGTCCACGGCCCTGCTGCACTTCAGGATCTTCACAGGGGCGAGGATCCTTCACACCTTTGCATACTTGATCCCTCTTCCCCAGCCTGGCAGAGGCTTGTCTTGGGCAGTTGGCTATGCAGTGACCTTCTCCATGGCCTACAATGTCCTGAAGACAGTGTGGCTCCTGTAGCAGAGCTGTAGCTTCCGTGTCCCCTTCGACATTCCACACAAAGTTTCCAGCACTCTACGATGATGTCGTGAGTGAGCCAATGAGTTCTTCCGTGGTAACTGGAAATTTTTTTTTCTTTTTTTTTTTTTTTTTTTTTTTTTTTTTTTGTTTTGTTTTGTTTTGTTTTGTTTTGTTTCCACAAAAGCTTTCTGTTCCTGTTCAGAAGTGTTTCTTTTTTGGAGGAAAAAGAATCTTTCTCCCTGTATTCCCTGTTCATGGGTTGCCCTGCCAAATACTAGATTGGATGTTCCCTTTGCGATTTGTCAAGTGCTTGCAATTTTAAACATGCAATGATGCTGTATTGATAGAGTGTTTGATAATTTTCTACAGATGCACTATTTTTGGCTGTAGCTCTGAAGTCTAAATCAATAAAGACAAGATTAAAAAAAAAAAAGCCTGTTTGTGTTTTTGTTTTCATTTTGACTCTTCTCACTGCAGCCAGCAAATAGCATGTCACTATGTATCAAGAAGAGATTCCAATCATACAGTTCTTTGAAGAAAGCTTACCTTAATAATAAGATATAACCAGTAATGCTAGTGTTGTTGTAGAAAAAAAATATCTTTGATGAAAATGTTTGTATAATCCACTTTGGGATTAAAAAACCTAAATCGTTGCAGCTCCATTTCTTTCAGTTGAGTAGATTAAAAAGAAAGAAAGTATTTGTGCTAAATTCTGTTTGGAGACAGTGGTAAAAATTTGAAGTAATTATTTTTGTTGGGGTTCTTGCAAATGTAGGTTTTGTTACTGGATAAAGTGTAGACCCTTTGTAGAGGAATTTTTTTTTTTCATTTTTTAATAAATTCAGCGTAAAATGAGTGACACTTGCAAATGTAGCTATCAAGTAATTCAGATGTACATATATAATTAGTTTGTGTGTCATACTGTCATAAATATGTTTGTGACAGGAAATCTTGGTCTTTGCTTACATCTTTCTATGATGTGTTAATTTGAAATACTTTCTTTAAAGACTTTCCCTCGGCTCCTTTTTGTTTGGTTGGTTATTTTGGGGTTCTTTAGTAGCTCTGGCTTGAATAATAGCACAAGATTTCAAGTGACCCAGAAAGGTCTTTATATGCAGTGTGGTGGTCATTGAGACGTTTTAAATGGCAGAAGTCAGAGCACAACACGTTTGGTTTTCTTTCCTAGCCCAGAAGCTGTGGCCCTAAGGGATGGCCCAGAGAGATGGAGAGTTCTCACTGCTGTTTCCACGTGTCAGAGGTTTTGTTTTGGTTTTTGCATGGGAGCAGTAGTTGTATTGCTGCAAGAAATAACACTGGAGGGCTTTCCCACCTACCCACAGTTGTGAGGTGGAAGTTGGTGCAGTGTTACGTTAGGCTGCAACTCAGAAGGGTAGCAGGAGGAATGGGGAATAATTCAGACTGACTGGTTTAATCCAAAGGAGGGATCTTTATTGCAATTTCAGTGTAGTGTTTAAGTCATGTCTACTAAAGAAGAGAGGGTGGAACTTGAAATGAAGGAGTTAACATTGATTTACCAAAAGTTAAATCCAATGAGTAAAATAACAAAGAGCTGGATCCTCTGGAAGGAGCATGAGAGGAGGTGATGATTAAAAGTTAAACATTGGGGAGCTTCAACTCCTGACATTGCAGGGTAAGCACACATCAGCAACTCTGGGTTAGCAGAGGTTCCAACAGGAAACATGGGCTTTTTTGTTTCTTGCACCTTTCTCCACTGCTTCCAACCTGTGCTGTATTCCTCCTGTTCCTTCTTCCTCTGTTAGGTTTTATGGGATCTTAAGAGCAGCTACCTTGGGTGGTATCGTAACAAAGGCCACCAGCTCCTCTGGTCTGAGAAGGGCTGGTGATGGAGGGTGGAGGAGCAAGGCTGCAGCCTGGAGCTGTGTCCCAAACCATTGTCACAGTCAGCCTGCCCTCTCATCAGTCTCTGGCTACTCTGGCTTCCTTATATCATGATAACAGCATCTAAAACTCTATTTCCTCACTACTTTGTAGCTTGCCTCTTCCTCCCAGCTGTGTGTCTTTCCATCTACTTAAAACAAAGGGAATGTAGCTACTGTACAGAGGGCCCCGTTTGAAATTCAGCAGCAGAGCGAGTCCTCTCCTTCAGCATGAAAAAGGCTCTTCAGATCAGCCTGGTTGTCAATGCCAGGCATATGCAGGAACAGCATTTTCAGCCCCTTTTGCATCAAGCTTCTGTACAGAAATCTAATTTCTGGAGACCGTCTTTAATTCTGTGATTTTGTATTTGAAATGAAACTGGTTTTAAATCCCTTCCATTTGCTCAGTGGTTTCAAAGCCCAGAACATACACTCGCTATGTGCTGAGAAGTAGAGAAGAGAAATGGAAACCCTTAGAAATACCTAGAGTGATTCAATATTATTCTGTGTTTCTCTTGCATTTATTTTAAACCTATATTTTATTTTCCTTTGCTCCCACAAATACCATCTGTGCCTCTGGGCGGGGTACGTGCTCAATCTGGGAAATGTGCCTTACCAGATTCCATCAAACGCCGACTGCCAGCTCCACACATAAACTGTGTTGGAGTGGTTCTTGTCACACAGCTCTTGCATTTCTCTGGTCCCTGCCCTGTAGAGGTGCACTGTGCCTGTTGTACAGCTGTAAATTTTGAAAGGTTAGCGTATTTCAGGAGAGTTAGCAAAGGAGAAAGTGTGTGTTAGATGAATTTATTACTCACCTAAGCTGAATGTTCACCTTTTAAAACATGCACGTGGATTTCAGACTGCTGGTATCAGGTTCTCTTGCAAAATCATTAAATAAAGTAACCTATACCTGATGAAGCAACTGACTGTTATCAGCAGGTGTGCTCCCTTTGACCTGGTGAAAGTACAGAAGGGGCTGCTCCTTAGGAGCCATGTAAAGAGAGGTCAAACCATCATCTTCTATGCTTCCTTTCTGTTTATTATGCCCCTTATTCCCACCACCATTCTTGGGCAACTGCAGAAACTACAGGGTTTCTTCTCTTTGCTCATGATTCCTGGAATTTTGTGTTCTTCTCCCAGGTACGTTGTGTGTCTTTGAAGTGGCTCTAACAGTTGACCATGAAGCACCTCAAAATGCCAGCTGACAACCTGGTTAGCTGACTCCATCTCTGAGGGAATTTCATGGAATGCTTTGTTTTCAGAAGTGTAAATCTGAGCAATTCCTCAGTTTAGTTTTTTGTTTGTGTGGATAGCTACTCACAAGCCTTTGGGCAAAATTACTTTGTGCTGGTTTTCCTGGCTTCAGACACATGCAGTGGAGGCACTGAATTGTTGGGAGGGATGATGACTGGTGAAGAGCTCTGAGCTAGGACTTGCCGTTTGATCATGACTTTTTGTTTAAAAAAGTTTAAAACTATAAATGATACATAAAATATTTCCTGGAATTTTCAGAAACAAGTGTGTGTCTGAGCTTCACCGCTTTCGAGGTATTTATTTCAAGAAGCTGGGTCAATGTTTCTGTAAGTCATGGAATTGCTTGTCATCAAAATAGAGAAGAAGAAAAGCCTGGGCTCTTAACTCAAACCACTTTGGGGTTTGGAAAAATTCTATTTACCTGAAGCTGATTATTGCTTACCTGTGCCTATTCCTAGGTATTTACAGAAACAAATTCAATCTAGATTTTTCATGGAAAGTGCTTGTAATGTATGTCTTTTGTAAGAACAAAAAATAAAAAGCAGAACTTTTAGAGTACTGATTTTAAGGCGTTGTCTGTCATTATTCAACCTAATGGAGTTTTCATTTCAGGGTTGAAGATTAAGAAGAACTTTTTTCCAAATGTTGTCCGGCCAACTGAGATGGCACCAAGTGCTGTCTGAAAGGCTATATTGACTTGTGCTTAACTACTCTAATGATTAAATCTCTCTGGCCGTTGGACACTTAGAACTCTAATACCTCTTTGTGATTCACTTTAAGTGGTATTCAGCCTTCCAAATCTTGATGAGTGACTCCCACTCATAGATTCTGAAGGATAAAATAGATCATTAGCTCCTTCAGCCTGACCTCTAGTGGAAAAGATGCCATGGAATGGCTGCCCTTCTGCTGAGGTTAGTTCAGTCACAGCATGACTTCCAGAAAGGGGTGCGATCCTCATTCAGAGACTTTGGAAAACAGGCATTGATTCACTCTTTTCTGTGACATTGGTTCTCTCTGGTGTATATGTACACTAAACTTAGGCTTCAAACACACCATAGTTTGTTTTTGTTGGTTTTTTTTTTTTTTTTTAATTGAGACCGTTCTTATTACATTATTGCAGTGCAAGGTGAAATGTGAAATATTTTAATCAGAAATTTTCCTCCTAGAAAGCACTCTGCTCCAATTTCGCAGTGACTATATAATCTCCATGACTGAATGCTATTTACACCTGGTTCTTTGGTGGTAGGCCCTGGTGTGCATCACCACTGACAGCATCATTCTTTTATTTTTTTTATTCTCATATGTGGGAGAACTTGGAGAGAGCTTAAGAAGAGGAAGTTCCAAGGAACCTGCTTTTTACTAAAAAAAAAAAAAAAAAAAAAAAAAAAAAAAAAAAAAAAAAAAGAAAAAGAAGAAGAGAGAGAGAGAGAGAGAGAGACTAAAAGAAAACTGTCTCATGGGTACAGCTTGTCCAGTGAGGCGGAATAAATTCAGAAGGTAGTGTCAGTCCTGTAGAAGAAATAAGGAGAAAAAAGAAAAGAGAGAACTGAAAGGAAGAAAATGATAGCTTAGAACAGCAACAAGGAGCAAATTGGATGAAGACTGGTAGATGAGGTATGGTAAGACAGGCAGGTATCTTTCTGCTTTGTAAAACAGCTTTAATATCTCTTTAAAACAAGTTCATTTTAAAGAATGTTTTTCTTTGTGTATCCAGTCATTTAATGTCTGCAAAGAGGATTATAAATACCTCCAGTCAGGATGGAGAAGACCCATGGGCTGTGTAGCTAATTCTGTTTAATCAGTTGCCTTACAGCTTCTGTGGTACACAGACAACTGCAGTGGGAGATGGCACTTGCCGTTGTGTGACTATAAAACTGCCCCAAAATGACATTGCGCCTGCAACAGGGAAACAATTCCTTTTCACTAAAATTCTTTAATGGAAACCAGAAAGGACCTTCAGAAGGGTGAGTTTGGGAGCAGGGCAGAAAGGTGTCTGCCCTGGAGGTTGGCCCATGTTTCTTGGAAGAATTTCTAAGCTTCATCTCTTTAACCCTCACTGTAGGAGCTGTAGAGATTAGTCCATGTGGAATAGCCACGGCAGTGTTCAAGGTAGGTTTAAAATTTCTAAACTCTAGGTATCTAAGAGACCTAAATAATTGCTATAAAGATAGAACTTAATCTGCTTCCTCCTCTGATAGAAAGGGACACTAAAACCTCTATTTTCCTTAAAGAGCCTGCATGACTACCTCATTTATTTATTACTGACAACTATACGGTGGGAAGTTGTTTATTATGGGATGTTCACATCAAACCAGATGTGGTCCATCTTACAGGCTGCATTTCTCAGAGAGTAGGGCTGGCAACTCCCATACTCGTCATGTGAGACTTCCTTCTGTACTATTGAAGGGGTGTTTTCACAAGAATCAGTTTGTTGTGAGTACTTTGGTACTAAAGTTAGTTGGGACCATTTAGTTCATGATCTTTTGTTGCCTCTCTAGCGATTTGGAATT
Organism: Chamaea fasciata; assembly: GCF_029207755.1. NCBI lineage: Eukaryota > Metazoa > Chordata > Aves > Passeriformes > Sylviidae > Chamaea > Chamaea fasciata. The sequence continues at coordinate 73,172,058 of NW_027094090.1, read as the reverse complement.
TGCTGTTGATCTCTCCTTGTCCTCAGGTGGGAGAGGGTTCCAGTGCTGCTACTCTGCCTCGTTAGCTGACAGATGGCTTATTCTACTAATTTTGCATCAGTACTTCATCGTGATTATAATACTCACTGCTAATACAAGTGTTAAACACTAAATTTTATCATTTGCTCATTGGGTGAGCATTCAGAAATTTTTTCAGACTGACATTTATTTTGATGCTCGGCCCTTGGGTAGAGTTTGATATACCTACTTTCAAGGTAAATGAAATTAGTTCTGCAAGTCCTCTTGGTTTTCCTGGGGATTATTTTGCAAGTGAAAACCAGGGTACAGTTTCCTTATTTGAATCTGGGGTTCAGTGGCAGCATTATTTGCTTATGGCACTTCCATTTCAATTCAGTTCATTTAGAGGAATCCAACATTCTTCAAATAAATCAGAATCACAGTTATTCCCACTGTAAGTGGCAACATGTTAGAAAAGAATAAAATAGCTGGATTTTTCCTTCCTGTTATTTCAGTCTTCCCTTCAACCTTTCCACATTCCCCATGAGAAACCAGCGGTTACCTCAGATCCATGGACATGGCAGTAGGTTTTTCCTCCCTCTCCTCATTCTCAATTTTGTACGTGGTACCACTAGATGTCCCTCTTTGGCTTTTTTTTATTAGATTTCAGAACTGGACCTGTGAAGAATAAAATAGCTGTGCTCTGCATCTCTGGCAGATTAAGTTGTAAGAGGAAAATATTTTGCTAGACTTAAAGAAGACATTTATAATAGATAATAAGGCAATAGAGTGTCTCTGTACAGTAAACTTGTACTAAAAAACTTTATTGAAAAAGTGACCTTTGTGAAAACAGAATATGTAACCTGTGGCTGAAACATTAGAATATTTTGTATTGTTTTGCTTTTCTAAATTAACAAGGCACGAGGTAACTGCAACATCTTAATTCTTCTACCTAGGTTCCTCGAGAATGATGCAATTTTTATTTTAATTGCCTGCTATTGTTTTTGATAGATAAACACATTTTATGATTTATATTCAGCAGTGGAGTAAACTGAATGGGACTGAGGCTGTTCAAAAACTTGAAGTGAGTAAAGGAGCAGAAATAAAACTCAGAAGCTGTGTCTGTCTGCCACAATATCCAGAGGAGAGACTCAGGACAAACAGTTTACTTGAAATTACCTTGACAGTTACAAAATTTGACTTGGGAATTTAAAGGTGCTGTAAAAATGTTGCTTGTATTTGAAAAATCTGGGATGCCCTATAAAGCAATGTGTGCACAGCAGATTTACTTGTCACACAAAATGCCAGGAAAGTGGTGGGGGGCATCTTTGAGTGATCCACTTGGCACAGAGGTGGAGTGCAGTGTCAGCATAATGAATAGGAGCTTGCTTGGTGGATGGAAAATATTTTAAATTGAGTTTTTATTTAATGGATTTGAACTTTTCATGCCCAATTACCTTTCTGCTGAAAGAGAACAATAATAATAATAATAATAATAAAGTGCAAAGGTTCAGTTTCATTCTAGAAATGGGGAAATGTGCTTGGAGAGCTGTCAAAAAGCACAGTCAGATCTCAGGAGCATGGAGCAAGGTAGCTAATGCTCTGGAGTGAATGCCCATCAACTCCTTTTGTGGCTTTTTGTGTCCTTGTCAATGGTAATGTGGCAGAGTGGGATGAGTCATGTACAGGGACAGATGGCAACAAAGAGTTGGTTAAGGTCAGAGAAGTAATGTCCTTGCAAGGGGTTTATATTATTTCTTTGATTTGTCCAGTTAAGTCTTGTAGGTGCATGAATTATGGTGGAACCCACCCTCCAAAACAAGCTAGCAGGATTTAGGGAAACTATTACAGGATATACAGAAATAAATCCTTCCTGCAGAAATCTTAACCCATCCTATAGCAGGAATGTAAGAAGGACCAAGTAAAGCAGCAATCCCTGTGAAATTCTCTAGGTCTTTACCTTCTGAAATAACAGAATATACCATTGTAGGAATATTTAACTCCAGGTACATGTACATCACTGAAGAGAAGGTTAGTCCTAATGTGTTCAAGTGCACTAAATAGAAGTGTGTTTTCATGAGTGTGTGTAATGAAAGAGGACACTGTATGCAAATTATTCTGTTCTCATTGCTGTGATATCTGGATACAAAGTATTGACTACAGACCCAATTCAGCAACCAGTGAATTGAGCAGAACTGTTCCCACTGACTTTCACAGGCTTTGTACCTGGACAAATAGCCTCTATCATGTTCCATTCATTTAACTAAGTATGTGCGGAATACAGCCTGCACTAAAATATTTACTGCCAGCAATGGGGTCCAAAGAAAATATTGTATTTTGTAAAATTTCAGAGAAAAAAAGCTGGATGCCACCTAACTTCAGCTTTGCCTCTGCTGTAACCACTCATAGAAGTGGCTGCTCCATTGTTTACATATTCTTGATCCCAGCAAGAGCTTTATTGATGCTTGGCCTTTGACTTGGCATTACTGATGGCTCATATGGTGCAATCCTCGGCAGGGGACATGAGAGAGCACCACTTTAAAATAGACCCTGCTGGCCATGTGGTGCTGGTTTTGTTCTGTGCACTGCTAAAAGGGCCACTGTCAACTTGAAATCTGGTCAATTAGAACCAAACAAGCTAAGGGGACATGTCCCCAAGTCCTTTTGTCAGTTTCTGTGGGATTGTAATCAAGAGTATCGTGTTTTTCTCATTCTTGTTGGTGGCTTTTTTTCGGTGTGTGTGTGAAAGCAAACAACTTCACTGACTTGGCAATGAAAGAGTGGATATGGTCAAACCCAAAGCACACAAAGTAAACAGTCCTCATTTGCTTTGTATATTTCAGAATGTGGGAATGAAAGGTATTTTTCCTTTAACTCTTTCAGTTGCTAAAAATTTTGTCTGAAAATTGCATGGGATGACCTCAGCTGTTGGCTAGACAAATTGAGTGGATTTTATGGCAACCTCTGAAAACAGTAGTTTTAGAAACTGAATAAAATTTTTTAGATCTGAATAAACATTTTAAACACAGTTTTTGAAAGTTTTTTTTAAAGTCATTGAATTTCTCTGATTCAAGAAATCAAATTGTTTTATTTTGTAAAACATGACATTTTATTATTTTTACAATGGATGGATTTTGCAGCACAGCTTGTGGACAGCGCACATGTCACCCACTGAAGACCAGGTATATCACTGCAGTAGATATCAACTGCTCAGTCATACACTGAGAGCCGCATCACACAGCTGAAATAATTTTTCAACTACTAATTTAACTCCTCAAAATAGAGGAGAGAGAAAATTCGTGATCAAACTTGAAGTATTAAAGTGAGACAGGCAAACATACCAGAGAGTGATCTGAGATTCTCATATTCTCCAAGGTGTGGGCAACACAAAGTCCACTGCAGCCCTGGCAGAGGCAGCTGATGGAGTGGTTAATGATGCAATACTTTTTTTAGTAATGTGTCTCATTTGGACACCACAGCACATCCTGTTTGTATTTCATCTCCTTTCCCTGGTATTTTATCTATGTCCACTGTGCTCACATTTTGACCCAAGGGACTTTTATTTTAATCATTTGCTCTTCCTACCTGAACTTTCTTCTACATACTTAATATTACTTTACTTGGGACTTGAACATATGGAACAGATATTTTTAATTCTCACAGTTAACACTTGACTGCTTAAAAGATATATTTTTCTACTTTCAAAGAAAGCGTTTAAAATCTCCTATATTATGCTTGCTACCTAGAAAAATGTTTAGTGCTGACCAGGAATGCATGCAAAGTGAAACTGGTTTGATTTTTTTTTTCCTCTGGCAGGACAATAACTGACTTTGCTGAATGAAGAAGTTTTACCCAGTGGGTCTTGAAGCTTGTTTGCAGGCACATGGGATTATTTGACCTAGTCATGGGGCTGTTTTATGTAGTCATGCTGGGGAGGTACCAAACACTGGCAGATATGTTTTATTAGCAGGACCTTGATGCTGTGAGAATCAGGTTACAGGTAGCTCTGACCAAGAGTAGCAACTACTTGCTTCTGCTCTTAAACCCTAAAAGTTTTGTAACTACAGCATCAAAAGGCCTGTATTCTATCCCAATTTTATTTTTGACCAAGTCAGGTAACATCTCTGTGCTTTTGTATCCAATCTCCAAACTTCTATCAATAAAATAATTAATGCTTAAACAAATGCTAACTCCTGAACACGGCTGAGTTGTATATCACACACACTCACAAATAAGAATAAATGTACAACTGAAAGATAAGAAGGGACATAAAGGCAAAGTGCCAAAGAAAATGTAAAGCAATGTGATACCTTGGACTTGGAATGAGGGAACTTTTTCTGCTTTTGTTGTGTGAAACAAGCTGGCCCACTTCTTTTTGCTTCGATTTTGTTTCTGTCACCTTCCTTTTGGGAGTTTTGAGCAAGTGAATGTGTCTTATTAACAGTGAGATTGGTACAGAACCTTCTGTAACAGGATCATGTTTCTGGTGGAAGCTGCAATTTTAATTTGCTGCTATAGGTGGTACTGTAATATTAATACATAATATAAAAGAATAATACATAATATAAAAGAATAATACATAATATTAAATAAGAAAAGAAAGTAATAATAAAAAGCTGAGAGCAATCAATAAAATGAATAGCAGCAAATGCTAATGGTTCATACTGTCTAAGTTCCAGCTGAGTTGATTTTTAAGCTTGAAGAGGACATGGTCAGATTCATGTGGTGGCTTTTGACCCAAGTATGCAAGTCTGTAGAACACTTTTTTCTCAGCTCTCTTCCACCAAATCTCCCAGAACCACAGTTCACAGCCCGCTCCTTTCTCCTCACCTGGTGACTGTCTGTGACAAAACCCTGAGAACTTGACAAAAATGTCCCAAGATGACCAGGAAATCTTGAGGTAAGACATGAAAGTTGCATAATGCTTTTCAAAATGAAGAAGGTTCTTGACATATAGGGAGCCAAAAAATGTTTGAGTGGTGTCTCATCCCTGAGAAAAAAAATTCATCTCCATAATCTTTTCCAGCCTCACCTTGAATAGGGTTCCCTCACTTAGCTTTTCTGGACTATGTTGTTTTACTTACAGAGAAGCTTTATAACAACTACTTTGTTTTCTTTCATTTTATAATATTGCTATTTTCAAGTCTATGAGGTAGTTACAGAGTCCAAAGAGGAACTTAAATATGGTAAGACCTGTGCAAAAATCCCTTCTGAGAGAGTTCTGTAGCTCTCCCACTTCCAGTTATTTTTTTCGAGACATGTTCCTCTGGCCAGAAGTGTGAATGCTGGTATCAAGCTCTCCAGCTTTACCTTGGTTACTAAATTTGGGAATGCAGTACCACGAATCAGTATTCAAGGCAGCTGGATTTTCTCAAAGCTGCTATTCTGACAGGATAATGCTTACTGATCTTCTATAGCAGCCCCCGTAATAACACATTCTCAGGGAACAGTTACCGTACAATAAAGGTGATTCTTCAGGCTCTTGAGGTCAGCATGGGTCTCCTGCCTTGTCCTACAAGCCCAGTGTTTGGAGTTCTCCCATTCTGAATGGGCTCTGAGTTGTGAGGGAGCAAAGCATAAATTGTGTCAGCCAGCTCAGGGCCGCATCCAGATGAGCCTTGAGCCTCTTCAAGGGTGGACTCTTCACACTTCTGTTGACAACCAGAAGCACTAATTACTAAAGTCTTGTTATCAAAAGTTAGTTACCAAAGTTTTTTAAAAAATTCCAGGGTCTTTAGGACAGATAATCCTAATTATACAGCAATTCCCCTGCATGCTACCATAACATTAATGGTAATAGTAACAGAGACCATCTTTCAGTACGTGATTGTGCATTTCAGTGCAGACAAAATGCTATAGAGAAGGTATTCCACAATGTAAAATGTTTATAGTAAAATCTGAGGGGTCTTTTTGTGGCATGTGTGGTTTTTCAGATATAGTTGTGTTTACTCAGTACTGCTGGTAAAATATATTTTAACCTTCTCCCTCAAAACGTAATTCACTGCATCACTATAATATCCTTGTGAAACAAACATTTGGGGTTTTTTTAACATCCAAAACCATCATTTCACAAAGCTTTATACAAACGGGAAACATAGTTAAGATTTATTTATTATGTAAAATGGCAGGGATTATTATGTTCATTACTTTTAAATTGCACAATGCTTTTACATTAGGATCAATTTTAGAGCACAGGATTAGCTACTAAACTACTGGCAGTTTTGGTCCCTTATTACCTTCTATTATATTCTGAAGTAATTTTCATTTATTTAATTTAAACTTCTGTCATTCTGCTTTTTCAAACCTTAATGTCTCTGCTTCTAAAAATCCAGTCGGTGTTTTCTATCTCCACTGCTAAAGAAGAGCTGTTATTAAGTGATTCGATGGCTTGTTTAGTCCCTTGACTATTCCAAGGCTCACTTTGCTTAATTTAACTACTGTACTTGCCTGCTCCCTCTCTCCTCCCCCCGCCCCTTTTTTGTTCTTAATTGTTTTCAGAGTACTCAACTTCCTGTGGGGAATCAGTCAGCATGCCAGACTTCAAAGCACTTGTTACAGTAGACCAATTTGGCAATATGCTAATTTAAACCTATTTTTATATCTTTCTACGTTGTTTCTACGCAAACAAAGACCATTTTGGACATTAGTGAAAGAGGGAGGTCTTGGGAGAATTTTTTATTTCCTCAGATCTTATAGGGGGGAAAAAGGGAGTGAGTCTTAGCTGTTGGAGATTGAAAATACCTGTAGGGTCTGATTTAATACATCCTTCTTTTAATTGCGTACTCCATTTTATTTGCTTTGCCTAATCCAGTCCTGGTCCTTCAGGCGAATCCACATACATTGGATGTGGATTGGCTTTAAATCAGGGTAACTGGAGTACAGCTCCTACCATATGGCTCTGAGATGTGGGGCTGAGGGGCCTCAGCTGTGCTAATCATTATGGCTTCACAAAATGAAAATATCTAAAAAATAAAGGAATGGTGAATTAGACATTTTGGACCTCTGAAATTCCCGATAACAGTGAAGCAAGTTGAACCTATGAAGTTTTTAAGTGTGCTGGGCAAAAATTTCAATCTCTAATTACATGCACGTTTACAGACAGACATTCTACAATTTAAGCTCTCAGGCACCTGACAGGTGAACTCTAGGAGATGTGTGTAAAGCCAAAGTTTTTCTACCTCCTACTTGACAGCAGCATAGCAGAACAGAGAATGGGACCTCTGGTCAGTTCACCACACATTGTGCTGCTACTTCTTCAGAGGGATGACTCCTCACATTCTGCCCCATCTCCAGCACAGGTCCCTCCCATGGGATGCAGTTCTTCAGGAACAGACCGGTCCAGCGTGCGGGGTCACACATCCTGCCAGCAAACCCGCTCCGGCTCCTCTCTCCATGGGGCCATAGGTCCTGCCAGGACCCTGCTCCAGCACAGGCTTCCCACAGGGTCACAGCCTCCTTTGGGCATCCACCTGCTCCACCACCCACCATGGGTTGTGGGTGCATCTCTGCATACCTGTGGCTTTCCACGGTTTGCAGCAATGGCTGCAAAGGCATCTCTGCTCCAGCACCTCCTGCCTCACCTTCCTCACTGACCCTGGTATCTGTAGAGTTGTTGCTCTCACCTATTCTCACTCCTCTCTCCAGGTACAGTTGCTGTTGTGAAGGTTTTTCCCCTCCTCCGAAATCTGCTAGCCCAGAGGTGCTGTCACTGTCAGTGGTGGGCTCAGCCTCGGCCAGTGGTGGGTCTGTCTTGGAGTCATCTGGCATTGGCACTGCTGGACATGGAGGAAGCTTCTGGCAGCTCCTCAAAAACCACCCCTGTAGTCCCTCAACTACCACAACTTTGCAATACAAACCCAACACTGGGTGGTTTGGACATAATCCAAAGATGATATTTTGTTCTTTAAAAAAAAAAATTAGCATCATACATCATCTCAGCAAAATCAACAAAGTCACAGTTCCAGCTTCATCATTACCACTTGTGTGCATCTTTGAGCTATGTATCCATAAAGATTTGCTCTGGATCCACCACAAAATTGTGATTAGGGCTATTTCTGGTAAAATAATAAGAGCTACCAGGTTTGTGCTTCATGCTGGTTGCAGGGTAGAAGATAGAAGACCTGGTATGAAGCATACTGGGATGACCTTTAGAATGTATCTTAACTGGCAAGACAAGTTCACTTTGGGTCTGGAAAGAACAGCATTTTTATATTATTGGGGGTCAGTGTGTCTTGTAGAACCATGACCTTGGATTTATCATCTGCTTATAGTTGGACAAGTTTAGCTTTTCAGTGGGATTATTTGATCATAGAAAGAGAAATCCTGGCCAGATTCTGTAAGTCTTCAGTGACATCAGAATCTCATTCAAGGCTGTTATTAGCTTAGTGCTTTGTAATCAATGCCTTTGCAGTTCTTGATTATGGTAATTTCATTAGTGATACTCTTCCAAAATGGCACGGATTGATTTTTGCAAGGAGCATTTTGTATACAAGGAAAGAACAGGAATTCCTTCATTCTCATACTCATTTTTCACCAACACACTGAGGAATGCATTTTCAAACTGTGCTCTCCATTTAAGAAGGCGCTTCTGTGCTGGAGGACTTCAACCACAAATGGAGAGGCTGCTGTGGCAGCAGAGGCTGTGTGCTTATAAAGGGCATGGGCAGGTCATGTTGTGAAGAGTTATCAGGAATCTCTTACGTGGAGCAGATAATTTTTATTTGAGAAGCTGGTGAGCATGAACTCAATGTGGAGTGCTGGCACAAGGACCCTTTCACAAAGGCTGCAAAGCAGATTCTTGCCTCACCTACTTTCTGCAGAGGAAGCACTGTGCAAATCCTGAAAAAGCCAATGTGAAGTTATGTCGGAAGATTGTCCAGCTACCAGCTGAAAAACTGTCTTGACGTTGTGGCCTGAGATCATATTAAATTCTAAGAGGCTTCCATAAACTAAATGTAAGGTCAGGCCTTTTGGAGAATCTGCTTTGTTGCTGTGATTAGTAATGCTGCCTTTTTGGGTGGGTGTGGTCTAAAGGTGTTCTTTGTGTTCACAGTCTCAGTTGAAAAATGGAAATAAGTGATGGTTAATTACCAAAGAGAATTCTATTTGAACTTTCCTACTATAAAGAAAAAAATAAAGAGACATGTAACCTGTAATTTCTCCTTTTAAATAAAATTTACCTACTTAAATTGCTATAAAAATAGTATAAGTTGGTGGATTTTAAAGTGAAAATTCAATTTGTAAACTATAAATTCAAATATTTTAAAACAAAATATTTTTTAATTTTTCCAGGCTATTTCAAAACTATTTTCTTATAGGCAAAACTTCTGTCTGAATTCTTTCTCTCTGTTAAACAGTTTCAGACTCTGTAAAATGATATTTCTCGTTAGTTATGCCATTTGCATTTGCAATATGTACATTCACCAGCACAATGTTTCTTTAAAAAGTGGTTTCTTATCCATTTAGCCACATCTATAAGGTGGAGTGATGCCTGCATATGCAAAAGATCAAACTATAATAACATCTTTGGAAATGGATGATAGCAGACTCTCAAGTAGCTCTCATTAGTGGAATTATATAGTTATAGCTAAGGAAATTATTATCTGAATACTACAGATGGTTCAATGGCTTCCTAGTGCAGGGACAGAGTGGAAAAAAATCGTAAGCAAAACATGCTGGGAATGACTAAATGGAAAATGAGAATTTTTTTCTGATTCCTAGCAGAAATGGCTCCAAGTCAAAATGTCAGATTCAGATAGCTGCAGACCTTAAGGCTAATGAGATCTGGATCTGTATTTTGTATCTTGCATCCATAGTTTAAAGTGAATTTGAGATCTAAATTTATACGTGTGATGGAGTTTAATATCATATGAGTTTCTGGTTCTGGTTTCAAAGGTCTCTTAAACAGTGATGGCAATGGAACATATATCTCACGTTTTGCCCTAGTCTTTAAAATCAAATGTTATATTCTTTAAGAATGCGAATGCACAGAAGTGTCTATATTGTACAAGTGCAGGAAAGTAAAACAACTTCTTTCACGGTGAAAGTTTAGGTCTTGTCCAGTAGATGTTTGTTGTTATTTATTGAATTTTGCTGTATTGATTTCTGTAACTCTGACTATTTATCTTTCTACTGCAACACACATTTCAGTAAAAACTCTTTACGGGGCAAAAGGCCAGAGTGAAGTCTTTGCATGGCTTATCTGTAAAGTAGGAAGGGAGAGACTCAGAAGTTGCACCTACAATAAACAGTGGGGACTCTTTGATGACTCTCTTAATGTGCTGGGTTTAGATTACTTTGTGAGCACAAAAAAGGTGAAAGGTTTGAGGATACTTTCAACTAACTCTTAGGATCATGATTTGTCCATGGGGTAGTTTTTAATAGAGCAGATGCGAGGATATGGGCTATCAGATGCAGTGTCTTGAGGTTGAAATCTGGTCTCCGTCCACAGAAAACTCTCATGACCCAAAGATCCCTGATATTTTCAACATCGTACTTCTTCCAAGGGGAAAAAAAAAAAAAAAAAAAAAAAAAGAAAAAAGGCCACAGCATGGGATATTTTTTTCTCAGTTTTTTCAGCCCTCTCAAGTTATTTTCTATAACTAAGAGCACATCATTCCCCCCCCACCCCCCCAGCTTTTGATTTTTTGTTAATTATGCAGATGACTCTAAGATACCTTAATGTAGAACATGAAGTGCTGCAATGTCATGGGAGAAGGTGCATAACGCAGGGGATTTAGCAGGCACCACTCAGTCCTGTGAAAATGAAGGATGTCTAGAAGAGTTCCTGCTCTGTGGCAATGAGTTGGCTGTTCTTTGTTTGTCATCTCCTGTATTATCCCTAAGTTTGTTTGTTTTGTTTTGTTTTGTTTTGTTTTTCTGAAATACAGAGATTTTTAATGAGAAGGAATCTAAGGCTAAACCATTAAATTAATTTTTTAAAGAATTACTTTTTCAGCTGAGCCTGCTCATTCTGGTTTGGAGCAAATTTGTCCCATAACAAAATGTAAAGTAGTGAGACATTGTTGAAATTTCAGAGAGGGAATTTCAAGACAAATAATAATTTTCTGAGTTTTGCACAGGTCAAGAGCTTTCAAATTCACAGATATTGTGGGTCAGCTCATTCATCCTGTGAGTTATAATATAATTCAGGGTTAAGCCTTACAGGGGGGGGCAAATTCTGTCCCTTCATGTTCTTCCACCTGTAGAGGACAATAGAATGCATGTCAATAGGCCCACATTCTTCTGACATCCTAATTAAACCCCCAAGACTTTCTAATAAGCTGCCAATCCTATTGCATATTTATTTTTTCCAATAATGCTGAGCTCACAAGGTGCATCTTTTGCTGTTAGATATCCCCTAATGGCAAATAATGATGTTTTTACACTATGTGACACTGTTCTTGGCTGATTAAGACCTGGCTTAGGAGCACTGTTTTTAGTTCTGACCTAGGGCTTTCAACCAATAGGTAATTGCTTCAAGAATTTTGTTAGGCTGATGTTACTGCAGGATTCTTGACAAGTCAAAAAGGACAATGAAATAAATAAATAAATAATTTCATGGAAAATGATCCGGTGTGGATGCAGTGCTGATAGGAAGCCTAAAGCTCTCATTGAAATTTTCTTTACAGAAAATCTGAAATTATTATTAAAATCAGTCTATCTCAGATATACAGCTACACAACTTGGATCAGAACCTAGCTTTGGATATTCCACTGGTTTCTCCACTCTGTTCACATAGGGAATTGGTAATTTCTGCTCTTCTTTTTCAAGTAGAAATGTTAAATTTTCACTCTGAATAAATGGATTGAGGATTTGTCAGGCCAATTTTGAAGCTTTCTTTCAAGAAATTCACAAATCTTTAAAATGTCGTATTGCTTTTATGTATTAAAATGTATTAAAGATCTACCTAGTGAAAGGGTGCATGCTATTTATTACTTTCCTATATGTTTTGGCTTCAAATATTTAAATCTACTTATTATTGGATGAAATAGATAGCTGTGGTCTCTGTAGGATTTAAAAATCAAGGAAAATTTACAGTTTAGAAATCTTAGTGCAGTGACAATGAGGCCCAGGTAATTATAGGCCAATTTATGAGCTAGTTATACAAGCTGAAAGTTCTGCCTTTTAGAGCAGAATTTTGGACAGACTTGGTCATACAGGAGTCTTCTATTACCTAGTCATATCTCATTTGTCACTGTGCTATTCCCCATGTTAGGAGAAATAGGGGAGAAGAGAATTTCTCCTTTCAACATTTCCAGAACTGCTTCTGGAAAAAGCAGGGCAGCAGTGGCCCCCATCTCTTCCACAAATGGATTTATGTTCCTCTCCCAGCAGAGGAGCTGGAGAGGACATTGTCACCCTGCTGACCTGAAAGTGTGTGAGGGACTCAGGATGAATGTCATCCCATTGTCAGTGGCGTTGAACTGCAGGGTTTTGTTCCCCTCTCAATGCAATGCCATCATTTTCTTTACATTTTCCAGTGTTCTCATACAGTGGCCACCATATTCAATAGACAATTTGAATATGGATTGTTCCATAATTGAAGCTAAGCTAGGACACTAATTAATCCCTTTTCTGCAGTTCTGTAATGAGTTGGCTGGCTTACAAATACCACTGACCTCTAATGGATGGAAGCAGAACTGTTCAGTCATTTGTCATGTCTCATAGGGCACAACTCATGCTCAATCTGCTTTAAGTTGAATAGTAAAGGCTTGTGCTTTTGGGTCAGGAGAATGTAATTTCAAGCACAGACCCTGCCAGGAATTTCTGACTGGTTGTGGTCTCCAGCTCAAGACTGGGGTGTCATTAGTGAGCCCAAATGACTGAGCAGTTACTCACAGGAATGAGTTAATGCTTTGCTCGCCACTGTTAGAAAGTTTGCAGTCTGTCCACAGTAACAAATGGGAAGCTGTAGGTGGTGAGAAATTTGTTATACTATATAAACAGAACATTTCAGAGCTATTATAAAAGTTGAGGTTTTTGGTGAGCAGAGCTCTTTATTATGTCTTTGTTCGTTGTGGGCTAGCTAGCAGTGATTCATGGAATATTACTGTACATCTGATTTTAGTAGTTGCCCATTACATCATGTTAAACATATTTCAGTAAGTGATCAATTCAGATTTTGGTATGCTGCTTTAATTCAGGTTTCATTGCTTGCCTGGTTTTTGCTTGGTTTTTTTTTTTTTTTTTTTTTTGTTTTTTTTTTTTTTTTTTTTTTGGTTTGTTTTTTTTTTTTTGAGGGATGCTGTCCATCTTTGTCTGAGATCATAATGCCCTTTTTTGCAGTAAACATTTTAGGATAAAATGCTTAATAAGATTTGCATTTAAAAAATGAACTAAAAGAACTGGACACCCTCCAGCGAGAAACAAATAATTATATCATTTGTATTGTAAAACAGGAACAGCTATAAGACATCAGTGTACTTTTGAAGATTGATATTCTTGAGAAGCATTACGTTACATACAAAATAACAGGCCAGGCAGAGGGGAGAAGCCTTTTCTTGTGGAAGTAACCCACAGGTTCAAGGCAGAGGCATTCTGGATTCTGCTTAATCAAGAATTACAAATTCACCACTTCTAGTTTTTGCCTTTTACTTCCATGATATGGAAAAGCTAGTGAGTGGCATTGATAGATTTTGTTCTAATCAGAAGAATTTTTTGATGGATTCATTTCAGCAAACCACCCAAGTGTTGCATAACACATTCAAAAGTCTTTTGTCTGGGTAGTTTATTTTAGATTTCTTCTCTCCACCCCTGCTGAATTATGAGCCACTGAAAGTTTTGTCTGCATAGCTGTGCAGAAACGGGTACAACTAAGGTGTATTTTTTGATGTTGGTTAATATGGCAAGAAATATTTCACTTAGCATAGATGCCCCTGGCCTTAAGACCTCTTGTTCCAAGCAAAAGTACAGGAGTTGTTCTTCCTGTTTGGATGACTAAACCAGTTTAAATAGTCTTCAGGCAAAGCACTGTCTGTGCTCAACCCCATGTGATGTTTTGTGAATCTCAAGTAGAAATGCTCATCAGTTTTCCGACTGCTTGTGAATAATATGTAATCTCATGAACCAGAATCATGTGTTTGGCATTTTGTTAATGAGAATATTCCCAAATCAGTGTCTGATAGCTTGTTTAAATATTCAGTGACTTCTACCCTGAACACAGACCACTTGCAAAAGGCTGTTAGGTGAATATTAGTAAATTAATATGTTAATTAAATCTGCATCTGTGTACAAGCTTTATTACTGTTTGCTTTGCATCTTTCTAAAGCTTTTTGAGCTTTTATTTTTGTGTGTAGCAAACTTTGCATCAGTGTTGGTCAATCTATTCTCATATTGGCAGAAGGGGATTTTCATTGATCGTTTTCTCTGTATTTGCCTTTTTCTTCCCTCTCTAAACCCTAGTGCTGTGATACAGAAGATTTATTGTCAATGATTTATTAAAATGTAATTCTAAGGTGACTCCTTATCGTGAAAGTAATCTGCAGGCTATCTTTGTTTAAACTTGCAACCTGCTTTGTCAAAGAAAACAGCCTATGAAATTTTCATTGTAATAGACAGGTTTCTATAATGAACTGGGGAAAAGCCATTATGACCAAAAAGCAAATTGTTAGGAAACTTATGCATTGAAACAATATGCTCATTAATTGTAATTTTTTTGGGAGGGTGAACAATTCTGTTTAATGGTTACATTTTTCAGGCTTATAAATTAATTTGAATTACCCAATATCACTTAATTTTTCCCTGGGAAAGCTTCTGCTTGCCCGAGCAATATTATAACTGCTAATTCAATTACACTGAAATTGTTTAATAGAAAATATAATTGCTTATTCATACAGAATACCCATTAAAGAAGTGCAAAGGCCTATACCCTAGGGTTACTACATATTAGTACTTTGGGAATTCAGAGGGGACTGCTGGGTAGGGAAGGTGCTGACTGATCTTTAATTGTTCATCACCTGCCTCCAAAATAATATGAATGGACCCAAACTAAATGACCACTCATTACAAGTTTCAATTTAGGAGCTTGGCTGAGGTCAGCAGATTGCTTATGCTGATCGCAATGATTTGAAGTTGTGATTACCATAAGCAATTTAAATTTTATTGATCTACCCTTCTGAAAGTTGTAATTGAGCATAGATGTTGGACCCGTAGCTCTCCAAACTAAATTGTACTCTGAAGCCGTTGCTGGATTACTGCAAGAATCAATAAGCAGTCAGTCACATTAACAGTGAAATAGCTCCATTAACATACAGTGCTACTGGTGAAACTTTATTTAGGAGGGGTGTTAGTTCACTTCATTGTTTTATCAATGAATTTCAGTTGTACAGGGAAAAGTATTGCTTGTGTATGCCTAATGAGCTTGCATAATGATAATCTTAAATGCTTTAACTATGAGTCTTTTTATGGGAAAGAAAGATTATTCTTTTCTGTGACAGATTTGCTTTATTATGAACAGAGGAACTATGGAGCTGGAATTACAATTTGTTAACTGTGATGCACTGAAATAACTTGGTGCCAAAGAGTTTTCTACTGTGACATATGTTCACTATTAGTGGGTTTCACACAAAAGGTCATGTCTCAAACGAGAGCACAGACACATAGTGAGTTTGTAATTTATATATATTTGGAACTTCCAAGTGGAGTTTAGTGATCAGCCTCCTAAACAGCCTCCAAGTTTCCTGCACCTCTGTGGCATTGCTGAGGAGATTTGAACAGTGACCAGGGAAAGGCTGGTTGCTTCTACACAATGAAGACAGCAGGAACAACACAGGAGAGATGAAGATGGATACAGACCTGTCTGGATTGTGTGAAAAAATTGTTTCCTGTGACTCAAAAATGATTCAAAATTTTGCAAAGAGGATACACAAGCTGGGCGGTTTGAAGTATGGCATGGCAGGAAAGACAGAAATATCTTGGACTAAATGTCTCATGTATCCCTTTGTGCTTTATCTCTGCTTTTTCTATATCTACTCTCTTAGTTTATCATAACTGTTCTTGAAATCTGCTTTATTGTAGTATCTTGAAGCCCTCGCTGCAGCACAGCCTGTCTTCCTTCCCTCCAAACTAAGATTTAAATGAGCAATGAACCAATATTTGTTGACTTGTTTGGCAGTGATATTGTGCTAATTGAGTGGATTTAATTGATTAAACTTGGTTTTAGGAAAGTGCTGTCCTTGTATTCATCAAAATTATAGTAGAAGATCCATTTTATGTTCATAAATTATTTACATTTATAAGTTTTTAGTGCATGAGGTATTGTTGATTTCATACCATCCCAGACAGTTATCCTGGTAACACATTCATGAAGAAATGACAGCCACTGGCAGTGTACTGGACCTAGTTTAGACGCTGGTAAAAACCCCTTTTAATCCTTGACTTGAATAGAATGAATCCTTGTAGAACACAAACTATAATTTCAGCACCTCAGTACCACAGAATTTGTGGTCTCATAATCACTACACAGTCAAAATTCCTGATATATATCTATACAGACCTGTCACAACTATGCTTGGAATAAAGACTCGTTCCTTAAAATCTAGCAGTAGAGCAGTTTTGGTAGCCTAGGACGTATCCTTTGGATCAGTAAGACCAGGCCCCCTGAAGGCTGCAGGCATCCCATAGTGAAGACCATACACAGCCTGTTTCTAGGAAAATGAATTTTTTTATGAGCTGGTTTTTAGTGTAGAACAGTTCAACCAGTTCTTTGTAGCTGCAGCAATGGAAACAAATATCTGATCTGTCCTATGGGTGCAAAAGTACTCCATGATATTTTTTTTCTGCCTTCTCAGGAATTTATTTTCTCTGGGTTTTCTGTCACATCTCACTGAGATGATAAACGTTTTTTTCCCCCAAGATTTTGGTTTCTCAAGGGTTGAATGTAATGCATGTGTACCCTGATCCAGTGATCCAGCTCTTGTAATTCCTTTCTCATTCAGCAGCTCTGTGGGCATGGTTTATGTGAGGCTCTTACTCAGGCCCACAACTACTTCATGAAACTCATGCAGAGGATGAATCAAAGAACATGTAAGTCCTTTGTCATTTCTTCAGCTGAGGCAGTGTTGTTATCCTGGGGAAATCATGTGGAACAATAGTATATGCCACTTACTTATCATTTCTATACCAGCTTCTGACGCAGAGCAGACACAGAACAATGTGTGATGTGGCATTGATTCACAAAAGGCTAAATCTGAATGGTCACTTTCAAGTATAGCAACATGTTTACAGCTCTAAGATGCCCTAAAAAAAGACATACCTTATCTTTATATAGGAAACATCAGCAAGAGGAACATTCAGTGAAAGCTGTCTTGTGGAAATTGCAGTTCTTCAGATAAGAAATTATACTAATTAGAAGAGGACTTAAGTATTTTACAAACTATAAGATCACTTGAAAAATTGATAATCAGATACATACTCAATTTTCAAAAGACAGTTTTGAATATGGTGTTCTACTGCTAACATATTTATTGCAGAAAATCTGAGAAAAACATGTCTGATCTATATCCTATATAAAATGTCATGCATCAAGAAAATTCCACATGTGCTGTCTAAGTGTTATATTGAAAGGATGAAGAGTTCTCTGTCATGATAGTCTGATTATGAGATATTACATATTAAATTACATTGAGGAAAGAAGATTCTCTTTTAATGCTTGAGATTCTGATCTCTTCATCATTTCTTTTGTGTTAAAGAGCTCTGGGTTTTCAGGTCACTTCTGGTAGGGTATCTAACCAACAAAATAAAATAAAATATCCTTTAATTGAGAGCCCTTTTCACTAAAAACAATTAAATTTTGAGATCCATTTAATTTTAACTTATTTTAAGCACCATCATAAACATCTGCCACCTGGCATAGAAATTGGTTCATATGGCAGGTGGGAAGATGAGATTTATTTAAAAGTTCTTTGTCTTTGATAATTTTCCCTGCTGTATTTTCCAGTGGAGTGATTTGAAACTGATGGCATTTAAATAACCATTTATTTCCACAATAGAAGAATAAAGTTAAAAATACATAGAGAAATTGCTGTCATTCCAAGGTAAGAATACAGCAGAAGGTATAATGGAGCAAACCGTCTTCAGTCTAGTTTGGCCTCCAGCCATAACATTGGCCAACACTTTGATCATTCAGGAGAAAATAGAATTCCTTCCACCTCTATTCTGTACATATATGTAATGCATAAATTGGTTAATTTATTAACCTGGACCAAAAAAAAAAAAAAACCTCTTATCCCTCTTATCTCTGTAGATAGTGCTTAGATCTGTGAGGTGATTGTATCCAGTTTTTAACTCATCCACAAAATCAAAATGAGCTTTTTGTCCTTTCCTGAAAAGCAGTTTACACATGGAATCTCCTTTCCATGAGTTGCAACCTGTGCTGTTCCATGTATTCCCTCTCTTACAGACTTGTGTACTTTTTTTAATATGACAAGAATTCCAAATCAATTTAGGAAGATTAAGCCTTTCCCTTGATAATTTGCAGCAGTGTTACAAAGTAAGCATAAGAGGTGGGGATAGAAATTAAAGGGAAGACAAGTTCTTCTGCTAATTTCTTCGCTGCCTTGGCTTCTTTCATATTATTGCACAATTTTTGTGTGGTGTTCTGTGGACAAAGAAAGAAACGAAGGCATTTCCTATCGTCCTTCTCAGGAGCCTTTTGACCTGTGTAATGGAATCATCTCATAGGATCATCTGTTCTTGCAAAATTTGAAACATCTTGAGCAAATGACCTCATCTGAACAGTTTAACCTGCAGAATTCTTGCCGACTCTATTAGGTCCATATGAGCTTAATGCAGAACTAAGGCCTTACAAAGACAGTGAATAAAATTTACAAAAAAGCTCTGAGTGCACTATTAACAAGTATAAAATTATGAAACATAGCTTTAAATGCAACACTTGGTTCCTGTGCCAGTAATTTCCCCACAGCTGAGTCTGACTGCAAAGCAGTGTTTTATATCTGATTCACTTTGCTCCCTCTTACATTCAAAGTCCTAAAAGTCCTTCCAAGTATTGAGGGAAGGAAGGAGAGTGAAGAGACCAATGAATGCATTGTAATTCTGTGAATTTTGGGTGGCTAACTTATCCAACTTTTTACGCACGTGTTTTTAAACTTCACTTTGTCCGTACTACCATTCAATAAATATTACTGTGATTCTATTCATTTGTTGACCAGGAATTTAAAGGAAAAAAAAAACATGGATATAATAATAGAAAATAGTTTTGAACAGCAAATTGTAAAGTTGGTGACATGAAAATTTTCAGCAAAATTTTCTCTGAGCTCTCTGACATCTATTTTGAGTTCGCATAACATACTCATTGTGACTAATTCAGAGATCAAAATTTGCCAGAGTTATTGGGAAAATAATTTTGAGCAAGAACTACAACGCTTAAATGGAGGATTCACTTTATGTTCAGCTAATACAGTTTGTCCTGTTCTGTTCTTTTTCTCCCAAATCTCTGACAAAACCAAAACTGAATATAAGTCATTGCCTTATATTATCATTAAAGATTCCTGATTGTTCTTTCTTTTAACTTTATTTTCAACTGCTGAGAGCACTGGGCAGATATACTCATTATGGCATTCATATCAATTCTCTAGCATCTTCCTCAGAGGTTTCAGTAACATCTATTGTCCAAGGACCTCATTCCTGGACCATCACTGTGTGAACCTAGATTTGTTTTGGCCAGCAACCATAAGCTTGCCATGCTTCATGTCCACTTTGCTTTCCCTTCAGAGTCAGAACTGAAATGTCCCGCAACAAAAAATCATTTTAAATTGAACCATTTTCAAGTTTACCTACTTTCATCAATTTTTCTTTTTTTTTGGTTTGAATCATTAGTAAATACCAGAGGCAGACCAGGGAAAAGCCAAGTTTCCTACTCATTTGGGACGAAAGTAAAGTGCAGGCTTTTCTTTGTAGCCTTTTGGACATTCAGGTTTAGTTCTCTCCTCTGCTACTGCTTTTATTAAGGAGGCTAATGAGTCAAAGCTACACTTTAAAATGTTCAAATCCAGCCACTGCAATGGCAGCTAAGCTATTGGACTGATTTTGGAAATTGAATTTGGAAATAAGCACTGTGGGGTACATCCCTCTGGCTGATATTTTCAGATGTATTTCCACATTTGGTTCCTATTGCTCTCAGTTAACCTTTAAGCCTTGGTCATTTGTGTTGTGTTATAAAAATGTGCTCTAACTCTGAAGCTAGATGAGGATTATTTGCCTATATCGTATTAGACAGAACAAAATTATGAATCTAAATAATTGAGGGCACTGATCGTGAATGTGGAGTGATCAAGACCAGATGCACTGAATTTTGCACGGTAGGTTCTCTTTATTATTCATTTTAGTATCCTCCATAGTCCTTTCTTTGTTTTTTTTTTTTGACCCAGTCCAGATCATGTATGTTCTTGAATTGTATTATATGTCTCAGCATTGAAAAAGTTTAAGTTATCAGAGGTCAGAAGTTTTTTTTTTTCTTGTTATAACAAGTATTTGCAAACATTCATTTTTAAAATTTAAGACTAACTTTTTCTTTTTGCACCTCATTTAAATGTTATTAGGATAAATATTTCTGAGAGCAGAAATATCCATTTTCTTTTTTTTTTTTTTTTTTTTCCAAATGAGGGAGAAGTTTGTGATCTTGTTGCAGTATTTTCTATTATAATACTCATAGTGTCTGGTTTATACATGGCTAAACAATCTTGTGCCTGTATAAAAATAAGTGTGTATAACTTTACGTAAAAGCACTGGATCATTTGTTAGATAAATAAGAGCATATGAAATATTAGATCATTAATATGTATACATCAAAATCTGAACTTGAAAGTCTGAGCCTGTTCAGGAAAAAAACCCAAAACCAACACTTTCAGCTGGTGTAAATTGTTATAGGTGCTTTTATTTCCAAGTAACTTCACTGTGTGGCACAAGAGCCACATTTTGGTGCTTTTTGCTCAGTAGCAGGCTGGGAACCCTGCGAGCCTTTGGAAGGTGGTGTGGGGATGATTCCCACTGGAAATCCAGGTAGACAAAAATCCTTTTCCTGCTGAAGACCAACTTTCAGGCCCAGAAGCACAAATAATGGCTGAAGAGAGGAACAAGAAGGATGAGACCTCACAACCTGAAGCTGTAATTGAATAATTAAACCCCAGTGTGCAAATGGACCAAAACTTATAAAAGTGTGAGACCTCGTGGCCGGTCAGCCATTTTGTGACTATTCCTAGTCCACCTTGGGTGTAGTCCTGGTAAGGCCCTGTCCTGCCCAAGGTGTATCCTGGAGGCCTTTCAATAAATATCTACTTTATTCTCTAGCTCTGTCCAGCCTCTTTTTCAGGTCAGCCTTCCCAAGGCATCAGTGTCTTCATCCCCAGGGTTGAACCATCTGGTTCACCCACCATCACCCTGGCTTCCTCGGGTTTGTGTCTCAGCCTTAATGTCCATATTTAAGAAACCACAGGAGCTGCATGTTCTGAAGGTGAAATTGCCACTGTTAATGGGGTCCTTGTGTTGTTCCCCCCTGTTTTACTCACTCCAGGGTGCTCTGGGGTAGACGTCAGGGCTGGGAGAAAGATAGAAAATAAACGAGCCGTGAGAACTTTGGAGAGCAGCTGATTGGAGAGGATATGACAATGTCTAAAAGAAAGACAAGGAGGATGATGAAGTAGAATGAAAATACAATTTCTTCCATAGTGCAGATCATATCTTAGTAGAGATATTAGTTCTGATTTTCCATTGACTTGAAGGGGTATAACTGGTGTACACACTGTGACGGATTTTGCGTGGAATTGTGATAATTTCTGCCCTTTGACGATATGGAACATAATTTTGGGGCCCATGAAATAGGCCTAATAACCTATTTGCTGTCCTTTTGTATAACAGTAGTCCTTTGAAGAGTAAGCTTCGTGACTCTTGCCATAACTGCTTTTTAAAATCTTATTCTGATTAAATTCTTCAGCAGCTTTTGAAACAGCTGGAATTAACCAAAAAAGTGTAAATGCTTTAGTCAAGTTCACTCTGAAGCACTGCTTTGGCAATGGTTTCCAGAACATTACAGTTCTGGAATTATTATAGCCACAAAACTCCTGTTTTATGGGTTCTATTGATTTGCACACACACAAGGCTGTCCTTCTATGGCCCATTTTTGCCAATCAACTTAGATTATTTTCCACCTTTACATTTCAAAGTCCTGAAAGAAGTATTTTAGGTATTTTAGGAATTTTGTACCCATCTCTTTCATTTGCTGAGCAGTTGTTCTCTTTTTCTTATATAAGAAAACATAGTTATTCACAATGTGATTTCAGATAGTGAGATACACAGTTTTTGTTGAAGCTACTTCTAGTAAGTCAGAAATTTGAAATATAACTGGATGCCTTACATAATTAGATAGCTGTAAATGAATGCTATTTCCTCATTTTGGTATTGCAACAACATGACAGCCTGGAGAACAAGAGAATAAGCATGGAAAGTTCGGGTTTTAAATAACAAGTAAAGCTGAGAATTTACTCAATGGGAAGTTTCTAAATCAAAATTAAAATTTTCTCTCAGGAACTCAGGAGAAGGAAACAGGATCTTCCTTAGGTATTAAAGAAATTGTTTTCTTTTTCTCAAGAAATGTTCTGAGAAATTGATATTATTACTTTTTTTCAACTACCCTCTAAAATTCTCATTTTTATGAAGAGGTACCTCTCCTCAATTGTCTTCTGTGATGCTTAAGTAGCTTTGTGTTTCCTGTGTCTTGTAACACAGAAGAAATTTAGCTCCTCTCCCTTCCAGCTGCAGCCTTGAGGACCACACCACCCATGGAAGGCACTTTCTTATGAAAACAGATGGTGTCAATTGTCCCTGCAAGACAAAAGATTAAAAGAAAATGTCTGTCTGAGTTAGATTACATTGCAGAGATCTGACCCAACTGAGCATGGGCAGCCCCTGCACCAGGGCTGGCAGAATGACTGTGATCCGAAATCACACTGTGCTGCAGTAACAGGATTCTCCAAGAGATACTTTTAGAAATGGAGCCCTGTGTTGGACCAGATGGTGGGCCTGGATTTCCATTGTTCCTCTTGGCTCTCTAGTGATATGCAGTTTTCTATACTGCTTTGTATTTTCTCACAGCATTGCCTAGTATTTACATTCAGTTAATTCTGATGGAGAAAATTAAAAAGCCAAGCATAAAGAAGCTACAGAACCCTTGTTTGTCTCTGAAGTGTGTGTGTGAACATTAAGGGTGATATTAAAGGTGTACTAAATACGTTTTAATTTTGTTTACTTTTTTTTTCTTTCCTTTTTTTTTAACATTTTACATGAAAGCTGGTATGATTGGGATATGAGTGAAATGAACATAAGTATAATAAATGATAAAGTGCTCCTGGGAGTAAATATACCACTCAGAAAGAGCATTGCTAATCAAGCAGTGCAGCCAGCTAATACTGTCTAAGAGTAAGCACCTCAAAAACTTTCTAAATTTGAAACATTGAAGGCTGGTATTTAGCTTGAGTAGCTTCTGCTTCAAGATGAAGCTGCCGCACCAGGGGAATCACAGTAGCAAAATGAAACCTTGCAAGGGGCAGTGGACTGAAGTATTAAATGACCAACAAGATTAAAGGGAAAAAAGAAAACTAAAAATGGAGTTTTCTGCTTGGTACATACTGACTGAGGGTTTGGGAAGTAAATGGAATTAGAGACAGGCAAGGATAAACTCCGTCCAGCTTAGATTTGTAATAGATGTGTAACTCTTGCTGTCCACCAAGCTGACTGAGGAGCAGCTTTGTCACAACTGTGTCCTTGGAGGCCATTTGTGACTGCCAGGGTGAAGTTTGGTAGCCCAGGTGCCAAAAGGACTTTGCTCTGGCACATGAAACAGGCGGCTGGCATTGATTCTTGAGAGAGCAGCATATGTTCCACTCATGAATTTCATCTGCCACCCACTCCTCAGGAGTGTAGCACTGCCCACACTTGCCTGGATGACTTGGAAAATATATTTTTATTTCCAACTGTTGCTCAAAATTAGAACTATCTAAGCTATGATGGGTGAGGGAAATCATGCAGGAGGGCTCCTCTGTCTTTTAAAGGAGCATGAAAATTACTCCTTTTGCATGAGTAAACTGGACATAACTTTATAACGTGTTTTGAGCAACCATTAGGGAATGATTTGACAGTATTTATCCAAAAAACTTTGCAGTTATGGTATGTGTTTGTCAGTGTTTACAAAATTGCACCCAAGAAGATGCAAATGTGACTGTGAACCCATCTAACTTTTTCAGGAAATGTTTGAGTTTTTACCTGGTATTTATTCAACCTCACTGAATCTTGTGAATTAGCTGTTTAATAACTCCAGGAATGATAGGAGTTCCTCCTGGTGTCCTGTCTGGTCCTACTGTGTGGCACGAAAGGAAAAAGGATACAAAGCAGTAATCAAGATGTGATTTCACTGGGTCTATATTATGAAGTTTCCCATTTTAATCTGTATATCTTTTTTGGGAAGTGTTTGTTTATTATCACTTTTTGTAGCCTCCCCTAAGGACATCCTAGTGGTCATCTGTAGTGTTAAGCCCTCTTCTTTCCCTCTCCTTGGGCCTTCCTTCCTTGAGAGCTTGTGCCAAGGTAGAGCTTCCCTTACCTGCATGGATGAGGCAGCTTTGAAGCCTCTTTTCACATTTCTGAAGCAAAAAAACTAGTCAGAAACTTTTGTAAGAGTCATAGACCAGTTTGTATGGAGGTTTTGCTTTGAACTATGGTGAAGTTCACTTTTCTTAGAATCAGGTTCAAAGAGGCAACTTATATTAGAAACTAGATGTAATAGTGTTATTGGTTATATTGTGGACACTGAAAAGTTGAGAAAAACTAAAGACACTGCAATAATAAAGTATTATTAACTTTTTTTGCATATCAAAATGAACAATAGAAGTGGCTTGTTTTTAATTTCAAGATTTATTTTTGCAGTGTTCTTAAAGGAGGTATGACTAAACTGCTGTAGTAGATGAGCTGCTGATCCGGGCACACTTACCCGAAATACTTCTTCCTTCTGAACCTTCCATCATTAAAACCTCCTAAAATATTTTCTATTAACATGACGATATTTCAAGCTGGAGCACTGACATTTTCCAGCATTGCCCCTTACTTAAGTTGCTGCATGTTCAATTACTTCACATAGCATAGGCTGTTAGTGAGAGAGAGACCAAGATCTGGCAGCTTGTAACTCTGTATTAGCTTAGTTTGTGTTATAGCCAATTGCTGCCTGACCTCTCCACACTGCGGAGGAAATGCAGTGCCATCTGTATATCTCTTAGTCACATTAGATTATGTCATTTATATTCCTTTAGAATACGGGGTTTACTTTGTGCTTTGAGGCAAAATTAACAGAAGTAACAGGATATAAGCAGGAGTGCAAAGGTGAAAGTTTGTGGGGCCTGCTCCTCTCCAGCTCACTTTGATTCTGCCAGGTGTTGAAATTAGGGAGGGAGGGAGGTTGTTTGAATCTTTGGAGGGTGTTAGCATGTGTGAATGTTTATAGGTCTTAAACACCCACTGATGTCAGGCAAGGCTTACACGTGTTTTGGTGGTGTGCAGGATCAAGTCCTTGCTACATTACACCCTTGGAAATATGAACAAGAGAAGAGGAGGGGTGAAAGCAGCTCAAAAATCGATATGAAATCTACAAAATGTGCAAGGCGTTGAGCAAGGAATTCTGTACTCTATAAAGCAGCTTCCAGTTAACACTACCCGATAAACAAGTCCTGATACAGGACTCTATAAGTATGTCCATAGCTGTGTCATGGTTACACTCTGTGAGTACAGTCCTGAAGATTTTTGGCTAGAAGAAGATGAAAGGTACCAGGATTTCCCCCCAGAAGGCCCATTCCAACTCCTGTGGAAGCAGGTAGAAAAACTGTTGGAGATTTGAGTGGAACTGGGTCCTACACACAAATTTTTCTGTCTTTAATTTCCACAACTAAATTTCTCTCAAAATTTACACCCATGGAGCCACCGTCGACTGTTCAAATAAAGTATCACTCTGCCCAGAATATGAGTTACATTCCACATGGAATAGCTTCCAGAAGAAACCACTCTTTTACTGTAGTTTTGTGTAAAATGGAAAAGCAATAAGACTGTCAATTACTTGGTGGAGCTCATGCAGGCTGAAACAGGATCCAGCTGCTCTTTGGACATTTATTGCTTCAGTCCTTTCCTGTTAAATGTCCACTGTCATTTTGGTTTTATGTGAAACCCTTGGTTCAAAAATATGATCACAGACAAGAAGGACTCTTAAAACAAAGAAAAAAAAAGGCTTTCTCTGTGCTAGTTGATAATAAAGCTAGACTATGGCTGGCTTGATAGGCTTAAAGAAATTTTAGATGTTAATTTATGCCCAAAATATTTAAAAGTGGTGAAAATTTATATGAATCTTTGACATAACTCATCCTATATTTTGTTTTATAAACATTCAGGAACTGTTCATGAGGAAACAGGATGTACACTGTCTGAAGAGCTTTCTGTTCTTTCCATAAAAGGATCTGTTACATGCATGTTATACAGAGCTGTTGTATATCACTTTAGTCTTAAAAAGATGTGTATACATAGAAAGGCCAAGGATGAAATCCTTGAATTCAATAGGAAATCTCTTATTGATTTAATTGGAACAAAGATTTCACCTCGAATCCTCAAATGCTGGGAGCTAGAATAACTTTCTTGAAGATGATGAACAAAGCTGAAGGATGCTCTAGTTGGATTATAGCTGAAGATCTAGTCCTCAGAATGCATCTTTTTCTTAAAGTAAGAAAGCAGTCAAGAGGAAATAACTCAGAAGACAAGTAAGTGATTCAAATTTAGTTTGCAGGTTTGAGCCTGGGATAAAGAACAGAGCAAAGCCTGTGCGGTAGTCCCCTGCTAGACATTTGTACAGGAGTGATTGTCATTTTAAGTGAATAAAATACAGTAAACTTGTTTTCACATCAGATTTATATCCTCATTTGCAATACATTAACAAATAAAGTGAAAATGTATTTACACACATTATTTAAACTGATCTGAAATGCTGATGTATGAACCCACAGATTTATGAATTATACTTGTAAATGAATGTAAATTGCTTGGTCAGAGTGTTCATGCCTCGCAATCATAGAAATTAGATATAGAAAGGACTGATTCATTTACCTAGTTCATCTCCCTGCCAGTGAAGAATTATTCCTGTTCATTGTAATCTCTTCTAGTCTGAGGTCCAGTGTAATTTTGAAAGATTGAACAACTAGGATTTTTTTATTTCCCTACCAAATATAGATTTTTTTTTGTTATATCATGATAATTTCAACTGAGAGAGGTGACAAAGGTCTCCAAAGCACCTATGCCATTCAAAACCAGGAAAGAGCAGTACAATTAGCACATAAAAATACAAAGTTAAAATGTGAGCTATATAGCTAGCATACTTCTTTTTGTCTCTGGGTACAGCACCTCAGTGATGGAAACATTTTTGCCACTGCTTTCAAAAATTGGATTATTTTCATTTCAGAACCTGAGAAGCAAAGAGTTTAATAAACGAGTTCTGAAGTAAAGCAAAACCTGTAGTTATGAAATGGAAGCATTATTGTCTTTACTGAGGCCCTTAACACTAGAGGCATATTTAGTTAAGTTTTATCTACCTCTCATTTGCACAGATTCCATTTCCCAAGTCTGAATTTAACTCTGGAGGATATATGGAGGGATCTGACACCCATCTCCATCTGCCTGCTGAATCTTGGTGACTGAGTCCATCAACCCTGTGACATCATGTGCTTGTGGAATCTGCTTGAGAGATCTGTGTAGCAGGGTTTGCAGGTAAATTAGCAAAGTGTGAAGCAGACAAGTTCTGCAGTTGTTTCTAGCACTGCCTGAGTAGAGGTTTTGTCTTCATCTGTTTCTGCACCACGGGAAGTTGTGCTTGTTGTGATGAGTTATGATCATGATACCATGGGCTTATCGTGAACTTTACCAGAACAGAAAAGGTAAATTAAACAATAACTGGAAAACCGTGGAGCTGGTTTTTCAGTTATCAAACTATCTTTGATGAGAGGGTTTGTACCCGTGTGGTAGCTGTCTATCAATTTATAAAACTGTCCAGTTTAAATTCCTGAACTGAAAAGAATGATAAAAGATTTTGTGATTAAGAGGCAAGGCTAGATCAGGAGATCCAGGTGCCCTTCCTGGTTCTGGTGCAGCTTGTCTGGATCTGATTAGTGTTTCCACAAGTATCCACTGGAGTTCACAGTGCCCAGTCAGGGGGATTATTAGCCAGATTTTTCAGGAACTGTGGATGTTCATTGTTCCTATTAATTTGCTGGATTTTTTTTTTTTTTAATCTAATAATGCTCTTCTGAAGTTCTGACTCTTTTGATATGTTTTGGAAGTGGGGCTCCCAAATAATATATGTGACTCTAAAAATGATGTCCCTAATCTTTACATCTTGCATTCTCATTATCTCCAAATACATATAATGCTTTCCTTCAAGGAATGTGATGACTTAATTCAAGATGGTAAATTGTGTTGAGGTCTTTAGATGGAGAGAGAAAAATACCACCTCTTTATTCTCTTCTTTTTTTTTTTCATTTTTCTTCTAAATATGTTAATATATTTTTTGCTCTTGAAGTGATTTTGGCTCTCTGGCTTGGGACTATTCCTCTTCTAAGAATTAAGTAATTTAGTAGAACAAGATGAGCTTAGTAATGCAAACCATTCTTTGATAAAAGGCTACTCTATTTTCATCACTAATGCATCATCATTCGTTACAATGCTTCATATCTGATTCACTTTTCATTTCAAGTGGCACAAATCAGGAATAATGCCAATGAAGTCTGTGGTGTAAGTGAGGATATTCAGGCTTTCCCTGTGTTTGGCCTTCCTCTGACGTGTAAATTGACTACCTTTTTACAACAGAAGCCTTTTAAGAGTAAATTTCCAAGGTGTGATCATTTGGTATGTAATTCATGTGTGCCATTTTGAAAATGCCAGCACCCCTTTGAAAGGGTATGAAGGAAAAATGGTTACTTCTGTAATGTTGCTTAAAAGGCTTCTGTTTATCAAAACCTCACTGTGTCACAAAGGTAGTGTTCATTCTTACTGCAGAAAAAAGCACACTTGTCTTTGTGACTGATCTATGGAACAACTCTTGAATAATGGAAACTTGTTTTATACATGTAAGAAGGATATATAATCCTCCCCCAGCCCCTTGGAAAAACTAGAAAATTTGGCTTTGCTATTTCTGAATTTAATCTTAATCTTCAGAGCACTAAAACTCTCCAGTGAGGCTAGTGGTTGAACTGAGCTACTGAATATTGCCTGCAGAAATTTATTGCAAGATTGAATAATACAGTATTTTCTCCATGCTCTTTTAACCTGTTGTGTACCATTAAGACAGAAATTTGGAGTTGGAGAATGGGAGTTGTCAGTTTCTTCCTGCACATAGCATTTTCATTTTGGGTGCAACAAAATAATATGTGATCATAGTTCTCCACTCCCTTTTGTATTTTCCCTTCTTTGGAAAGCAAATATAATTTCTCATGCAGAAGTGGCTGCAGTTTGAGTAGCAGTTCAGCTACAGTGTTTCATGTTTTCAAATACAAAAATAATTGCTGTGGTTGTTAACAGAATTAATTTCATTACATGGAATTACTCCTTAGGCAAAGTCTCAGGCACTTTTCTGACCAAAGGAGAGTCTTAATAAGGTTCTGCCTGCTCCTGCATGGCTGGAGTTTACTCTTCTTCATAATGATTCCTCACCAGTGTCTCTGATATCTTGGACTATTGGAATGGAAAAGACTTTACAATGGACCATAATTTTATATTTGTAACATTGAAAAGTCAGAGGCCTCCAGGCCTGTTAGCCTCTCAAATAATATTTAGTCAGTGGTTTTCAAATATTGATAATTTGTGTATCTCTAGGAATTAGCTGATGGAGCTGTAGAGTCTTCTACAAGGCCTGATAACCTGCCAGGATTAGATATTTTTTGTTAGTACACAGATTTCCAGGCTCTCAATCTCATATTGAAAATTGCTAATTGGTATTTTTGTTATCAGTTGCCATAACAACAATTATCTTTTTGGGTTTTCAAATTAACTTCTGCTATGGGGTGCAGGTCCACTGAAGCAGAGCAGATGCCATCAGAGACTTCTGCATGGTGTATAGAGACTTTTCCAGTTCTAGTTGCTCTGAGGTTGATTTAGTTGTTCCTTGGCTTTCAGTGAGTTCCTGAAACAAGTGCCATTACTTTCAAGAGGAACAGCCATGTGCAAATGCAGTCAAAAGATTTAGGTAGGAGAAGGCACATAATTCCTCTTTCCAGTGACGTTCTAGCAGGGGTTTACATTATTAGCTGACTACTTTTCAGGTTTTGGTCACAGCAGGAGAGTTTGTTTATGCTGCCAGTTTAAGTATTGCACTCTAAATCTGCTCCTCTCACGTACATGATAGCTGGATCCTGAGATCCCTTCTGGATCAACTAGCTCTCTCTCCAGAAAAAAAAAATCTCAGAAGGGACTGGCAGTTACATTAATTTAGGGTCTGAGCCAATACCCAGTACGGATATCATGGCAACTCCTTTTACCCAGGCTTTCAGTAGGGTTGCAACACCCCTGAAACCGCCTCACACCCTTAAATCACAAGGGCTCTTTACTTTAGAGGAGTAACTGAGGACTGTGCTGTCCAAGCACAGCAACACTGGATTGCACAAACCCCCTCTCATTGTCACAGTCATTTGGATTGCAACAGAGCTCACTCACTGCCGCAGTCATTTTCAGTGAATTTATAATTTCTTGAAAGGATGACATCAGAAGGATTTGCATGTGGATACAGAAGAATTGGGCTCTTGTGACAGAGTGTAGAGAGGGTATTTACAGGTGCAGAATTTTTCCTGTACATGTATAAAGGCTCCCTCTTTAGTGTTGAGGCTCCAGGGTGTTTTGCTCTGCCCTTACCCACTTTGGTCCCACGGATAAATTCTTGTTGGGGCTGAGTAGGAGGTAAAGGGGAAAGTATGGCACAGACCCCAATAACCTGCCTGTCCTCCAAGGTATGGAACATGTTCAGTCACCCCAAGAGGATGATCTGATGTATTCACAGTGGCTGGGAAATGAGTAAATGTTCCAAGGTAGAGAGATATGTATCACAGTGACCTAGGAGTTTATGCACAAAGTACTGACTGATGTTTTTTAGTTTCTTTCTGGATTTGTTGAAATAAAAATATGAAGTCATGCCTTGTGGTGGACTAAAAAAAAAAAAAAAAAAAAAAAGAATTAAAGTTTGTTCCCTGTGCAAGTAGAAGAGTTTGAAGAATTGTCTGCAAATCAAGTTTTTTAACACAGAAAAACCACATTCTGAAGTTTGTTTTATCTGGTTTAGGAAAATCGCTGATTTCAGTTTGTAAGACAGACCTGAAATGCAGCAGCTGTTTGTATCTCATTCTGGTATTTTGTTGAAGCTTTGCTTTAACTTTTACGGCCAGGAGCAAAAAAAGAGTCCTTGTGTCAGAAGATAAATCTGAACTTCTTTTCTTTTTGTTACTCTTCTGCTTTGCAATTTAGTACTGCAAGTGACTGTAGAAAATTTCAGAAACCAGAGATTCTTTCATTTTACTTTTTGAGTATATATGTTCAAGTCATGGAAGAAAGTCAGAATTATACAAGAACTCTGTTCTGCTTTTCATTTACTTTTTCAAAAAGATGCCTTTCCGCTCTGCTGTGCATCAGGTCACATTAAAAATGGCTTTAATATTTTTAGCAAAATATAGATAACATCAAATTTGCCCTGATAAAAGAAATTAATATATGAACTCTACTGCATAGAAAATCAAGTTTCTTAAAAAATAGCTTAATGAACCTTTTTTTTTTTTTCCCTGCAGTGAATCTGTTTGTTTTCTTAAACCCCTTCTCCAACTGTAGTTTTAACCTGCTTGTGGCTAAATCTGGTATGGATGGGAAATAACCACTCAGTAACCTTAGTTGGTGTTCAATTGTTAATATAGCTTGGAAAATAAAAAAGTTTTGAATGGCTGTAGCAATAGTTTTCAACATTTGACCTATATTATTTCACAGACCACTGCTACTTTTATTTGTTTTGTTTTATTTCTTTTTTTTTTTTTTTTTTTAGTTGTGTAGCAACTTTTGGAGGTGCTGGTCAAACTCAGTTGCAGCTGCTTGGAATTTCCCACCAAAGTTTTTTCCTAGTTAAAACCAAAATTCTCAAAAATACTGAAATCACAGAAAAGCAGATTCCCAGGTTAAATACTCCTAATTTTCTGCATATATGAGAATGGATTTATATTCTTCTTGGGCTTTTTTTTTTTTTTTAATCATTCACTAAAAGATTTAAGTGGGCTGCTGAAATACCCCAATTCAAAATGGTGCCAGTGAACCTCAGAGGAGCTTCATTTTGCATATCTTGAGGTGTTATTCTCCTAAATGAGTCTGCTGCAGTTCAAATCCTCTGCAGCCAGTCTGGTTTTCTTGCTGGTTGGCAGGAATTCCATGTTTAGAGGGAGCAGTTTTGGTCCTTGATGTGTCACAGTTGCTGTAGGTGTGCACAGCAGCTGATTTGCAGCTTGCACAGTAACCCTGGCATGGTCTCGTCGTGCACAACAGAACTGTTGTTTCGTGTGAATTGTCACAAGAATCCAAGCCTGTTTGTCTGTGGAAGTTTTTCAAGTGAAATGGAGGAAAATCAATTTGCTTTCAGAATAAGGTTAATGAAGAAAAAACAAAGAAACAACTTAATTCCTGCCCCAGGCCAGTGCATGTTTTCAAATTGGTCCTGTCCTATGATACTCCTGAGTATAAGAATAACATTTTGTATGAGTACATTGATATTTGTGCAGCATAAACCAGTTCAAGTCATAACATACAAATCCCAGTACTCGAGAGTAATATTGGTGAGGAGAAACCTTTGGACAATAACGTCCTAAAGCTAGAACTAGCTTTGAAGTGCAGATCTCACGTCCAGATTTCACTCCTGGCAAAGTATTCAGGACCTCTGGCTGATTAATTTAGTTAGAAATAAGGGCCAGCTGCAATACCTGGCTCTACCTTCCTGTTTGTGCTTCTGAGCACACTAATGCAGCTACAGCAGTGACCACATTTCTCAGTGCAGACAAGTCCCTAAGTTATACATTTTTTAATGGGATAGTTTCATTAGTGCCTTAGCTGATATTACTCATAAACCAACCCTTGCGCTACCAGGTTTAATCATTGTCTCCAGGCAGAGGCTTATTAGTGCAAGGTCATTCTATACTTTTTTATTCCATGTTTTCCCTTAGAGAAAGAGAGAGAAGTCTCCAGAAAAATCACCTGCCTCCTGCCTGGCATATCAACATCCACAGACTTGCTGCCAGCATAGATGTAATGCCTTTTGGTGAAACCTCATGTTGCACCAAAACAGAGAGTTTATATTAAAAGACAGATAATAAGATCAAGTCCTGGAACTTGTATGTGGGATTTTGTAAGCTGTTTAAAGAAATAATGATAAAACTTCTATTAAAAAAAAAAAAAAGTGAACTGTTTCTTGAAAATATTAAATCTCTCATTGTGAGTTAAATGCTTTTGAAATGCTGGATTGATGACTCTGGAGATCAAAGTCTTACACCTGGCTGAGCTACTTAGATGTCCCCATGGCCTTGGAGCACCCCACAGCCTAACCCTCAGGGGTGGGGAAGTGCTCTGATTCCTCTGCTACCATGAAGGAATTGAGGTGCAAAAAGGTAAAGTGACACATTTAAGCTCCCGTTAGAAGCCTGTGCTGAAGCAGGGATTTCAGACCAGGCATCTGATCTCCTTAGGTAGCTATCCAAATGGGAGCTGTCACCTGTTTCCTGCAGAAAAGGTAATGACAGAAAGAGTCTGATCAAAAAGGGTGGGAGATTTCCCAGTTCGATCAAGTCCCTGGCCTTTCAGGAGGGAAACGATGAGAAAACTGAGTCAAGACAAAGAGAGCAGTGTGAGGTGGCTGACACCACTCTCTAGCAACTGGACTGTGATCTAACAAGCTCATTTGTTGTAGAACAGTGAATAATAATGCTTACCCCGGTGATTTTTATAATTCTTTGCCATGTGGCCATTCCTTGCTTTGGAATGTGTTTCTAATTGAACTCAAAACAGATTGAAAATTGGGGAAAAAATTAGGGAAAAATTTCTGCTGCAAGGCTGTTCTCGACACTTATGATCAGAACATTTTAGATCAAAATGAGCCAATTATATAGAAACATGCTGATCCCCCTGGAATTCACATTTTTCCTTTCCCTCCTGCCTCCCTCTCCAGGCTCCTCAGCAGCACATAGACAGGGTTTCAGGGTTTCTTCACTTTTTGGTGACTTACTGGACAAGGGTCTAAGAATCCAGACCTCTGTGTTCATTGCTTTCCATTTTTTAACTCCTGCAGATTCATGCAGATTAGGACGACTCCAGATTCAGAATCTGTCTGACATATCAAAGATTTCTGCATGATAGAAAGTGTAGTTCTTTGATCTAAAGCACTCATATTCTTTCTTCATTTACATCAGTAGAAAATTCGGGCCATTTGTTTTCCTGTCTTGTGCACACTCTTTAACCCCAGACAATAATAAAAAAGATTTTAAAAATAAGCATAATTAATCTGTCATATATGTGGCCATGCAAATTAGAGAGGTCTGAACTAATAATGTGAATCACATATTTTAAAATAAATAAATAAAAGTAGTATAGGCAGAGAAGCAGCCAAGCATATGGTTTCACCATATGCTGAAGCATACTTACTGTCCCTTATATCCTGTATTCCCTGTGAAAGCTATGTATACATAATCACTGACAGAAAAAAAAGCCCACAAAAACCAAAAAAACAAAAACCAAAAAAACCCCCACAAAAAAAACCCCAAAAAACAAACCCAACAAAAAGAAACAACCCTGCATTAAAGCATTTTAAAGCTACAAGATCAAGTTCTCTGTATTTGGGCTCTGTGAGAATTCATGCAGTCATAATTTCTCTAATGGAAGTCATAATTTCTCTAATAAAGGGATGTTGCAAAGAGAATCTTTTCTGGGCTTCATCATGTGAGTTTTTGCATGGAAGCTCTTTCTCATTCAGTGGAGGTGGCGTATTGTAGTCACTGAATGAATATGAATATTCACATGAAGACATGGATCCATACCCTAAAGTTGTGTCTTATACACCATCTTCTCCTTTATTCAGTGGGGAAGTAGTTCTGGATTGCTTAATGTCTGTATCTGATATCCTTTAGCTGTTTTGGGAACAATATTGCCAGGAAATACATCTATTACTATTGTGGTTTTAATGTCTGGTTCAACTTTTTTTCTGTTTTATTGATAGAAAGAAAGAAGAGGTATCAAGCAATGTTCACATACCAGTGAGACTGGTTGAAAACATTCAAAACATTTTTTCATTGTAAAGTCGATTTTTTTTTTTGTTTTTGAGAATGTTAATCACATTTCTCTTTACTACAAGAAAAAAAATTACTTTCAATTGAATTTTCCACTGAGAAATTTTGAGGCAAGCTTTTCATTCCAGGTAAGGTATGAAATTCTCTTTTGAAAATTTCCCTTTTGGCCCTTGCACAGCCACCACAGAGCTTTTGGGGTGCTGATCTCTTCAGCTAGGAGTGATCCTCATGCTGCAATACACTA
Source organism: Chamaea fasciata (assembly GCF_029207755.1). NCBI lineage: Eukaryota > Metazoa > Chordata > Aves > Passeriformes > Sylviidae > Chamaea > Chamaea fasciata. Next base: position 73,136,439 of record NW_027094090.1, on the reverse strand, counting down.
GTTAGTATACAGAGTTAAATAATCTGGGATGCCCTTCATTCTTTGGAAAGTGCAGACATTTTGGAACTTTGAACCACCCTGAAGTAAAAGTAATTTCAGGAGCAGCAAAATGCTGTGGAGGAGGGTAAATCCATTTTTAAGCAGCTGTGTTATAGAAGGGTGGCCATAGAAATCTTTGCCTTACAAAGGGTGTGAGATTCTCTGCTTCTCCTGTGTTTGTCTGGCTGTTTCATTGCTATAATTCACCAAGGCATGATTCAGAAACTCTGTGTAGGTCACTGGAAAAGTAGGTGCTGCTCATCATTGAAAAAAAATGGAAAAAAAAAAAAAGAGTGGGAAGAGCAGAAATTTGTTGAATCTTGAAATAAACAGAATGGAATCAGAATTTGAACAGATGAATTATGTTTTTATGTTCATATCTTCTGTGTATCCATAACAATCCCAGGAGGCTTCACATCAACATTTTGAAATCTTTTTGATAAATGCATTCACGTTCTTACCAAAATTGACTTGTGTTTGGATTTCTCATCTTATACTCCAATTAGCATTTGAACCCAACACTTTAAGCACACGATATAGTGATTTCTTGAATGCATATAGTTAATTTAAATGTTTCAGATCATTACTAGTGAAGCTACCAAGTGCTTTTTTATTTCTGGTGGTTTTCAAGAGCTGATTTTATGATGATTTGGCTTACCTTGAAAATGTATTTTTTCCATAATCTACTTCTGAACTCCCATTTATGACATCTTAGAAATACAGAAAACAATTCAGATTATGTCAGGGCTGAAGGTACTGAATTCTTAGGTTGAAACCTAAAGTGGAACCTATCTTTCAAAGAGGAACAGGTCAAAGGAGTTAATGGCTAATGTGTGACTTAGAGCTAATTTTAAGGAAAGAATATGGAGTGATGCTGGTATTATTTCCTGATTATTTTTTTTCTCATTTTCCCTTTTTTTTTTTTTTTTTTTTTTTTTTTTGGTCATGGTTTATACAAAGCATAAAAGCTCCTGACTAGGAAGACAAACGAAAAGGAAAATAGACTAGGAGGTAACAACTCCATTCTGAGAATTGTACCTGATACAAATGTACAGCAGTGACTTAAAAAACTGATGACCCACATGGAATCTTACCCCATGTTCTAAGTATAAAGTCGTAGGATTTTTCCTAATTTGTACTTGCCATGATAAATAAATTGGCTGTTACCATTTCTGCTTCCAGCAACGCCAAGAATGTAGTGAACTTAAAAGACAGAGACTGTTGAAGGCAGATGAGATCAGATGCCTGTGAGAGACAGAGAATCCAGAAGTTTCTCATGTTTCTTTGAACAGAAGTTGGCCACTGTGAGGCCAACGTCATCATTTTTGGGCCCTGGTGTAGCTCTCTGCGCTGGCTCAGCTGCTGGAGAGGAGCCACGGGGTTAGATTGATCACCCCGTGTGGAATACACCTCACAAGAAGGATGTGGCACGTGTATGGCATGGTGACCCCATGCTATTCCCTTGATTGGGACAGAGGGAGAGGGCAGAGCACTCCACTTCTCTGGCTGATCACAAGTCATTCAAAGCCATGGTGAATTAGACAAGCCTTTCTGAGCTGTGTTAATTTGTACTGCACTGGGGAAAGACAAAGACATTTTACATCCAGGAGATGTAAAATGTGACTTTCCCTGCTCCCTCTTCTTTAGTCCTAAGCTGCATCTTGTGACAACTGAAAGCACTCCAGGAGTCACCACGGAGAAGCTGTTTTATTGCCTTGAGACTCTGCAAGATGAAGAAAATCATGACTCATCCAGTTAGATTCAGAGGACAGTGGACTTTGACTATGTTATGCCTTCAAACTGGCTGGAAGGCTACAGATGATTTCCTCTGCCTGCGCTTCTCACTCTGTGAAAAAGAGAGAATTGCCTGTCTCTAATGCTCTTTGAGATCTGTGCTTGAAAATGACGTATGTCAGTTATAGATTGCTATTTCCTTCTTTCACTCCCTGCCCAAGCTTTCCTTTGCATGCAGGACTCAGGCAGCTTCTTGTTTTGAAAAGAAAGTGGCTGAGAGGAAGGAGCTGGCAATGCATTAGGGTTTTGCAGAACTTTGCTTTGCCACAGGCACGCTGTGGGACTCAGAGATTTTTATCTCCTCGTGTTTCGGTTCTCCATATGTAAACTGGAGATAATAATGCTCCTCTTGGCTTGATCTTTGTCCTATTTATTTAGTTTATAAACTTCCTGGGGGCAGTGATCATTTCTTACTAGGTATAATACCAACCACAGAGAAGCTCAGCTATCATTTCGGGCCTCTATGTACTGCCATAAAATATCCATTAAATAATTATGTTATGGCAGGCATTGCCAAATGATCTTGTCTCCTTAGACTTCTGAAATATTTTTTCTTAATGTACAGAAAAGGTTCAGTCTCAGACATCTGCGAAGATTTTGGTTTTCTGTGAGAGGCTGTATGTGAAACTGCATTTGAATGTATAAAATGTAGCCAGCTCTGGGGTCCCAGCACAGGAAGGATATCCACCTTTTGGCGCAACTCCAGAGGAAGCCACTAAGATAGTTAGAGGGATGGAGCACCTCTCCTACAAGGAAAGTCTGGGAGACTTGGAATTGTTCAGCCTGGAGAAGAGAAGGGTTCCGAGAAGAGAAGAGAAGAGAAGAGAAGAGAAGAGAAGAGAAGAGAAGAGAAGAGAAGAGAAGAGAAGAGAAGAGAAGAGAAGAGAAGAGAAGAGAAGAGAAGAGAAGAGAAGAGAAGAGAAGAGAAGAGAAGAGAAGGAAATTGTGGCCTTCCCTGTACCTAAAGGGAGCTTAAAGGGGATGGAGAGAGACTTTATGAGGGCATGGAGTGACAGGACAAAGGGGAGAGGTTTCAGACTGAAAGAGAGTTGGTTTTGATTAGGTATTAGGAAGAAATTCTTTAATGTGAGGCACTGGAATACGTTGCCTAGAGAAATTGTGGATGTGCCTGGAAATGTTCAAGGCCGGGCTGGATGGGACTCTGAGCAACCTGGTCTAGTAGAAGGTGTCCCTGCCCATGGCAGTGGGTTGGAACAAGACAATTTTTTAAGTCCCAACCCAAAAAAATTTTTATGTCCCTTCCCTTTCATGTCCTTTATAATGCTATCACAAGATTCTGTATATTTAAATCCACATTCTCTCTTGGCAAAAAGAAGTAAGTCATTGAGATCTGCTGGGAATAATCAAAAATGTTCCTTCTAAACACACACCCAAATTCTGGGTAAATATAGCTTCATGAACATCATATCTTTTAGCACTGGATAGCTCAGAACTATGAAGGTCTTTCTGTGGCTTGTAGTATCCTACAAAAGCAGAAAAGTGGAGGAAAAATTAAGCCCAGATACTCTTAAAACATTTTCAAGTCTTCTGATGTATTTTGAGGTTCTAACAAAACGACTGAGTAGACACATTTCTTTGGTTTTCTATTGTATGTGAAACCTTCACCCGAGTCCTTTGCTGATCTCTGTCCTCTAAAGCTCCCAAACTTTATTACAGTTGTGTTCTACTAGATGAAACAAGAGCAGATAAAGGTGTGAGTGCCAGTTATTCTGACACAAGAAATGACTGAGAATCAGGCTCAGGGTAATTGTGACACTTCCTTGCTTATGTTTTTTTCCTTAGAGAGAATTAAACCTATCTAGATTTTGGGGAAATTTTGTCTCTTGTCATCAAAGTTAAAAAAAAAAAAAAAAGATGATGATGTAGGTGCAAGAGAAGCTGGGCGAAAGAAGACACTCAGCATTCAAATTGGCCTTTTTGTTTTCTGTTTTCTCCTTCCTCTCTGTCCAGTGTGAAATCTCCTCTCTCCATTCAATGAAAGCCTTCCTTCCTTCCTTCCTTCCTTCCTTCCTTCCTTCCTTCCTTCCTTCCTTCCTTCCTTCCTTCCTTCCTTCCTTCCTTCCTTCCTTCCTTCCTTCCTTCCTTCCTTCCTTCCTTCCTTCCTTCCTTCCTTCCTTCCTTCCTTCCTTCCTTCCTTCCTTCCTTCCTTCCTTCCTTCCTTCCTTCCTTCCTTCCTTCCTTCCTTCCTTCCTGTTGCAATAAGACAACTCCAATGAAAACGGTTGCCATGAGATAATCACACCTCTGGGGGATTACAGGCATCTGGCTGTGGTTCATAAAATCCCTCAGGACTGATTCCCCTTTCCCTCCTCCTTAAGATAACCACACTTCCTGCTGTGGTTTATGACTTGAAAAAAATTGCAGGTTTTGTGATTGTAATGTACAGATATTATTTACATTAAGTTATTTTGTTTCATTGCATTGAGAATTTAAATGAAACCCAAAGACTTTTACTCTCATTTTTGAAGGTGTTCTTACTGCCAGGAAAAAAACAAGTGCCTGATGACTTCTGTGAAGTATTTCCTGAGCATTCATTCCAGGCTGAGCATCCTGCACCAACAAAAATATTTGAGGTGTGCTCATGCCTTGCCTTCCCACTTTGATGTGTTTTGCTGGGCAGTAACATTCCAGAAACACGTTTTGAGCATTTCCATTTTGATTCATCCTGTATCACATCTTAACAATTAAATTGCTTGGCTTAACCTAAATACACTTCTAAACCTGCCTGCCAGTGAGCTTTAGAGTATCTGTTGCCAACTGTGCACACACCCCAAATCCTGCAGTAATTTGAACGGCATCGTATTCTGCTCATACTTTCTTTCAGTTTCTATTAATTGTGAGAGCCTGAAATTAAAAATGACTGCTTGCTTCCCGTTTGTTTGGATTTCAGTACTTGCTATAACCAAAGATAGGACACTTGGAAAAGCAGTGGAATCTGCAGCAGGAGCTGCTGAAGACTTGGATGGCTTTATTTACACATATTTTACTCTAAATTTAACTCCATATCTTGACATTTAGGTTGATGAAAGTGTTAACATCTCCAGAAAGATTTTACTGAAACACAAGGCACATTCAGTGTTTTCTTAGGCATTCCTATTTCTGTGTGAATATAACTCTTTTCAATGGTAAGATAAAAATAAGAAATGTTTTGCCAGGAAAAAAAAAATAGCCAACTGTTTAAAAAGTAATTAAAAGCATACAAATTTAGATTGAAGCAACAATGAAAAAATAAAGGGCGAGGGAGAGATTCAAAACACAGCATTAGTATAATGCACTTGGTACATTGTAAGTGCTTTGCTGCTTCTGAAATTCCCTAACAAGGTGAGTGAAACTATTCTAAGAACACTATTATCTAGAGACACCTTTGAACTGATCTATCCTGAAGAATAACCTCCAGAAAGATAAGGTGAGGAGGAAGGGAAGGCAAAAAAAGAGAGAAAAAAAAAAAAAAAGCGCAACAACTTTCATATGTTTGTTGGCCACACAGCACAGCTCCGACTTCTGAACATTTTTCCCCAATTATTTTTGTAAAGTATTGATCGCAATTTAATTTTGCAGTCCCAACATGAGAGGCGCTTCATGCTGAAATGTCTCACAGGAGATTGTAATCAGGGTCTAGCCTGAAGGTGAAGCACTAGTACATAGGTTTTACTCTATTCCTCCACTCTTCATCAGTTCTGGGATTGGAGCAGAGGGCATTCTCAGGCAGATTAATTTTTGACGATGGGATCGATGGAAGATGTTTTTTCCTCCTGACATTGAGTCATCTAATTTGCTGTTTATCTTTGGCTTATTGAGTTTTGAGCATTGTTAAATCATACCTTTCAGCTGTTTAATTTCAGATGTGAATTTTGCATTCCCCCCTTGTACTTAGGCATAACTCTTTTACCTTAAATGAGCAGGGTGATGGGCCTTTTTTTGACACCAGGTTACTGCTTTCGAGTCTGTTAAGTACTCCAAGGTAATGTTATAGTACTTTCTGGCCTTTTTTCTTTGCTTGTGGCCATAGATCAGATCATCTCTAGGGAAATCATTACTTGCCATCATTATTATCCCTAGCACCTTCATCTATTCTCCCTTGTTTCCTGACTCCATTGCTTGATGAAGTGCCTACTTGTGAGGACACCTTTAACTCAGGTCTTGTAATTAACCCCTTCATTGCTCAGGCTGCTTCGTTTTATTGTTCCTTTCCCCAATAAGCTGTGATCTATGTGTTTAGCTTTTGGAGCAGCTCATGATAGCAGCACTCTTGAATTGTCTGGGAAGCTTTTTTTTCTTGAGGAGGCTGGTGTTTTTTTTGTTTTTGTTTTTTTTTTTTTTTTTTTTTCCTTTGATTTTGTTTTAGTACCAGAGTGAACATTGTGCCAAATATATTGCTAATGCTAAATAAAAGGCTTTCACTCAAATGAAAATTAACTTTACTTAACCTTTGCTAAAGGGTTATATATTATTGCCTTACATTTCAAGGGGAATCCTCTAACCTTGGCCCGACTCTGAGCAGTCTATGAAATAATCTTGCAATTATTAATTTTTACTGGCTCAACATATATGCATAAAATCACAAAAAATTTTTGTATTGTGGTGACCAGAAAAAGGTGGGTAGAAGCAGTAAGTTACTTATCATGGGAAGCTGCCAAACTATTATACATTACACTGGCTTCAGATTGGTAATAATCAGAAATACTTTCATTTTCTATTGCCATTCTCTCAGACTCAAGGCCAGGAAGGGTTAGTTTGTTTAGCACATGAGGAGTCTATTCCTTCTATGGATGTTGGAATTCAGAGGTCCTCTGTGGACATCTCATATCACTTCCAAAAATGTTCATCTTTGGTCCAGAAAATGATCCATTTCACCTTTGTAAGGCAAAAATCTCAACTTACACTCTGAGGTTTCATTAGAAATATTCTTTGCCTATTTATGTGAGAAAGGTTTTCAATATGCTTTCATTTTTTGCAACTAATCTTCCTTACTTCAAGGCACTTAAAAGTTTAGGACAAGAGCTTGACTTGGCCATGATGATAATATAATAATAATAATATTGTGATGAAAACAAACCCCACTAATTTAATTGATATAAACTTAAATTGAAAAATCAAATAAATGGAATATTAAACTTCTTTTAAATGTTATATTTCAGGTGAAAAATAGAATATTACACTTTTCACAGGATCTTTTAATATTATTATATTAACTATTTCTGTCTCTTAAAAACAGGCTGTCTGTAAACTGCAATCAAACATTGCATGGGAGATGAAAATTTGGTTGGGTGGGAATTTGGTTGAGCAAGAATTTTGTTGGGAGAATTTGTTAAGAATTTGGTTTAGAATTTTTTGTTGCTGTTTTTGCTCTTGGGATCTTGTTGGATTGTGGGTTTGTGGTTTTGAGTTGTGCTTTTCTATTTTTTTTTTTTTTAAGAATGTTGTGTTTTTATGAATGTCCTTGTCTACCACGGGCAGCCAAAGATCTCTTTGTTACAGGGCATTTTAAAAGCTTTCCAGCCAATAGCACGTTGCTAAAGCTTACAAACTGTTGTTCTGGCAATTACTAAAAGCACATGTACATCTGCTTCAAATAATGCTTGCTTGTATGTTATTAACAATATAGAATACTCTATTATTAAGCTTAAAACCTTCTACTATCTTGCTAAGCATATTTTTCTGCAATTTTAAGGTCTGTCCTGGCCAAATCTAAAACTCAAACAGATGTTTCATGTCCTTGCTTGCTGTAATATTGTATGTTCTCTACTGTCTTGGGTTGCAATACAAGATTGCAATGCAGGTTGGAACCAGGGGTGTGTATTCTATTATCATCTGCTGAAACCAGGTGGGGAGGTGTAATGGGCTAGCTGCTAAAACCAGGTGGGGCAGTGTTTCTTTATTTCTTCCACAACCCATCCTCCCTCTGGGGGTTATCTGCTGTTAATGGGCCATTGAGGCTCACTGCATGATTGATATAATTACATTATCCCATTGGAAGATGCTCCAGACAGTGGGAGGAGCCAAGCATTCCTACCTGGATAAAAGCTGAGACTCAGAACACCAGGATAGCCTGTTTTCCATTGGATTACCAGAGGAAGACTGGATCCATCTCACCACCACTGGACCCTTCTACAGGATGATCTCTACTCCAACAGAACCACATCTGTCACTCCAGGAGGACTTATTTGGACTGCTCCCAACACCCTGACCAACAGGGTATCAGATCACATTCTGACTCTGTCAGGATTTCTAGGAATTTTGTTTGTTTGTTTGCTTGTTTTTTTGTACTACCACATTTTTATTTCTTAATATTCTTTGTAAAGAACTGTTCTTCCTATTCCCATATCTTTGCCTGAAAGCCTCTACTTGCAAAATTATAAAAATTTGGAGAGAGAGGGTTTACATTCTCCTTTCCAAGAGAGGTTTTCCAAACCAAGACATCTACTTTCAAGCTTAGCAGCTGCAGCTAGCTCTTTCTGTTTCTGAGGCCTACTTTCACAGCTTTCTGAAAGTCTTCTTATCTTTGCTATTTCTCACACTGAGGCTTGTCTCACCTTTCCTTTGCTTCACTCCCGTGTTTGCTCCATCCCAGCTGCCCTGTGGAGCATCCCAGCATCCCGTCCTCGGGGCTGGGCTGTGCCAGCAGCTCCTCCAAGGCCACCTTTGGCAGCTGCTCGGTGCCAGCAGCTTCTCGGTCCCTGGGTGGCAGGGGATCGAAAGAGGCAGTAATTACTGGCTGCAGGTGTAAGATGCTTGCTCCCTTGCCCTGGGGGAACTGAACCGTGGCCATGATTAAAGGTAGTTAGCCATCCCTAATGACTGCAAGCACGCAGAGCTGATAATTGCAGCTACTTTTCATTCCGCCACCTGGGAGGACTGACCTACTGCCAGCAATAAACTTTCTTAAGTTCTGTCCTTTTGCTTTTCAGAATTAGGTTTTATTATTATTTAATTTTTTTGTTTGTTTTGTTTTTTTAAAGATTTTTCTAATCCTTCTTGACCTTCTTTGGATATGTGACCGGCCCTGTGACAAAGACTGCTGTAAAGGATCCGAGAGCAGCTGGGAAGAGGAGGATACTGGGTACAGAGGAAATCTGATCCAGTATGGTGATTTTCTTTATTCCAAAATTTGCCAATTATATCAATTCGTACATTGCTTTGATGTTATCAAACCTGTGAAACTCTTGCTAATGTTACTTTTCACATGCTAAAGTCGATTATGAGCTTATGTACCCTGCTGCTCAATGGTCTAAATGAACATATTCATGAAATCCACAATAAGAGCCGGTTATTTGATTGTACAGCAAATTAGGATGTTCCTATCCTTAGGCTCTGAGGCTGCCTTCTCTGAAAAGGAAAGATGTGCTAGTTCCATCAAATGCCTATCTATTAATCAATTGTATTCACACACAATCCCCTTTGAAGATAGGGATAAAGGGCAGTAGAAAGGCACCCTTCCCCAAATCCGCAGCAAATGATTTCTGGCACTATAAACATCACTTATTTTTCCAGAGGACACATCTGTTCTGAAGGTCTTCTGGCACCTATGTAATCCCCATTTATGGCTGCTGCCACAGAAATGGCACTCTTTAAAACTCATTGAAATCTTTTTTCTCTGCCTCCACAAGAAAGTTAAAGGCTAATTAAGAAAATGCAAACAGGAACTTCTTCTGAGCCTTCGATGGCGACTTGGCAGCTTGCACCACGAGGAACTGAAGAAGTGAACATGCACTTAGTCCCTCTGGCAAAGGAAAAGCAAACTAAAAAACATTATAATCTTTTTGGCATTAAAAAAAACCCCCTTTCTTCATTTCTGTCTTGTAACACATAACCCCCAAAATCAATAATGCAGAGGCACTGTTTAAAAAAAAAAAAAAAAGAAAAGAAAAAGAAAAAGAAAAAAGAATCACTACAAGATGCTCCAGTCAAAACATTTCTTAACTGGCTCCAGAGGGGCAGAATCATCCCTCGTCCTTTTCAGCTGGAGCAACTCCGACCAAGAGGTGAGGTTTCATCCATGGTAGTGAAGCAAAGCTGGGAAAAAAAGGAGTGGAAAAGGGATTTCAAGGTTGAAACGTCTGTACAGCAGACTCCTTTGAGACAGGCAGAAAGTAATCAGTCAGGAACTTTTGCATAGCTTGTATTTTTGACAGAGCAAAACTGATTTCAATACTGGACTGCAGATTTGCCCTGCAAATAATTGTTGTATATAACCCCACTGATAAGGAATTTATTTCTTTGATGATAGAATGTGGGATGATCCTGTATATTTGAGGACAAATCTGTACAACCTGACCCTGGGAGAAGCAGGACATTTTCCATGGTGTGTGATAAAGGTTTCCCATGAGTTAGCTTTTCATGGGTATTGATTTCTGTGATTTGGGGAAATCCATTTTACCTCCTTGATGATGATGTTGATGATGATGATGATGATTCCTCTCTCACCTTTCCTCCCTGAACTCTCTTCTGTTAATTCTTTTTGTCTGAAAATTTTTAGTAGTGATTGGGTAACACAACTGCATATGTAAGTCCATTGCTACTAGAAAATAGTTAAAACATCAAAATCTGGGCAAAAACCCCCAAGCAACTCCACACACTCCTTTATTTTTCTGCAGCTCAGATGATTTGGACGATACAAGATTTTGTTTTTCCACCTGGAAATAAATACAGTACTGGACTGCACAGTCTGAGTTTTTAAATGTGAAAATTATGACCATTAAATCTGTGATTTGAAAATGTGTCAGCAGAAAGCAGAAAATAATATGGATACATTCTGCAGGTTACTGCCTTAGGGTCAATTGAAACAAGCAAATCTGTGGGGCACAGCAGTGCAAGGAGCAAGCAATTGCAGGTGCAAATATGCCTGGGGCTTGTCTAACTTCCATTAAAATAAAAAGTTTGATAGCACTAATCGTTTCTGTCCCTTTGCATTTTAAACAGCCACTGGCATTGCCTCAGCATTTTAACTGTGTGCTGGCAGAATTGTGGGCTTGCTGGGAGAAGACATCAGGATAAAAGGGTGATAAAAGGTAGGAAAAAAGCAGAGGTGCAAACCTGAATTTCCAAGAGAAAGGCTCCAAATGATTATCCAGAGGTCAAAACTGGTACAATTCCAAGCCTCTGGGTTTGCACCAGTAACAAATACCTGCCTCCCAGCACATTCAATTCTTGTGAACGAAATGTTGAGATGTTGGTCTACCTCTATGGGCCAGAAGGCTCAAAAACACATCTGAGAAACCATGAAGTATTTAAATGGGCTCTGAGAGAGGAGCAAGGTTGGCTGCAGTGGTGGATTTTACCCTTCTCCCCAGCAGCCTGCCCCTCGTTTCTGTCTTATGTGACCACAGAGGGCAAATATCACAGTAGTGGACAGGTATGTGCCTGCATCTGGGAGCCCCATCCCCTCTGCAATGCTTTCTTGTCAGCACCTCCACTGGTGCCCTCAGGTGTGTCTGTGGTGTTCTGGTGGTAGAGGGCTAAGGGATAAAGGCATAGAAATTTCCTACAGACAGAAAAAAGTCTGCTAAAGAAGAGTCTTTGCTAAAGCAAAGTCTGCCATGGTTTGGTTTTTAAAGTCCTTATTTTAACTGACTTGCTTGTTCAAAGGATAAGATGCTCTAAGACTAGTAGAAGTCAAATTTCTCATTTTTATGTTGATTGTGCTTCATTTTCAAATGAGACTTCTTGCTGGGTTCCTTTGCTGCTTTTAGAAATAGATTATTGTGCTATTCACAGGCGTGTGGGGATTAGTGATACCAAATGGGCTGAAGTCTTATTGGAGAGCAAGATGTGTGAATTCACGCAGGAGGGAAGCCTCCAGAAAGACCATTTTCAGTGTCTTTAAGATGGATCAGGGGGCATGATAACTTATCAGAGTAAGTTTTCAGCTCTCAAATTCTACATTCAAATTTTGACTGAGGTGTTGAGGGGAAGCCAGTATGCCATGGCTTGAGCTGGCTTCCAAGTTGTTCAGAGACCTTCTGAGACACTCTGAATGCTTTGACTAGCTAAAAAGATTAGCCAGGGCTGTGGCAAACAATTGATATAAAATGACAAAGGGCTGCCTCCTGCTACCCATTATTCTTCACTGAGGTAAAATATTCTCTCTGCTGCTGCCACCAGCAGCACCTCTTTTGATTTTAGTGAGAATTAACCTGATTTTTATGGGCCTTGTGTGTGATCAGAGATGTGTCCAAATGTCTCTGTAATGGAAAGATTTTTGGTCTATCTGAGTTAGCTAATTAATTGTGAACAATAGAAAAGAGAGAGCAAATGTCAGAGTCCTAATTTGCCAGGCTGAGGCTTGGGTGAGAATGAGATGTGAATATGGTAGGAAAAAATTGAACTAGGAAAAAAAGGAAAAATTAAACAGACTTAATTTTTTTTCAGGGAGATAGCAGAAGTTGCTTTTCTGGGTGATATGGTGGGTAATACTTTTCTACCAGAACTAAATCTTCTCTTTGGACAAGGTAAAGCCAGGTGAAAGGACACATGAAAAAGATCTGCTCTACTGGTTACTCATGTCCTTCAACAGAACCAAAACCTGTGTGCTCCCAGAGGCCTTTGCCCATAGTATGTTGGACACAAAGGACACACTAAAGATGTGGCATGGGCTGGATTTGGTTTAGTTTTCTTTTTGCTAGGGGCTACAAGGAACCACAGCCATAGCAGGGCTAAAGGTATCATCTTTTTAAATTACAGCTGCAACATTTTCTTCGTTGTGACTTTAAGCTGAAATATTTTCTCTCTTTCAGGTCTTTCAGATCACACCTCATCCACTTCTGTTTTGTGTAATCAATCAATTAATAATGGCCTGAGAAGTAGGCAGGCATAATTGACATATGCTTTGCTGAAGAATAAACCTGAATGTAAAAATAAATTGTAGATATTGTAATTGTTTTCCTTGCCTCATTCTTTCCCACTGTATTAGTCCTCATAGTAACCCAGGGAAGAATATTCTAGATCAGACCAAAGTTCTTGTCTAGCCAAGTGTCTTTCTCTGACAGGGGCTATTAAAAGGTGGTTTGGAACTGTGATAAGAAAAAGTTAAGGCAGAGCAATCTTTTTCCAGGACTTTCCCATCAATTAGAGATTTTAGACAATTCCTAAGCTACAATTTGTATATTTTGCCCTCCTCTTGCTTTGGTATTTCATATGCTCAGCTGGCACTATTGAAAAATCCCACAATTACTACCCTCACATATCCTGTGAGGTAGAAAAGTGCTGTATTATCTCCACACTATGGATTTTGAACTGAGGAGCTGAAAGACTTGAAATGCCACCATCTAAAAATAGATTAGAGCTGTTACAGTTCATTAGCACAATAAAAACTTTGGACCAAATTGATATCCAGCTTGCCCTTAAAAATTCAACTTCTCTATAAACTCCCTATTACAATACTACATGAGGAGGCAAGGGTGACTGCAGCCCTGAAATTTTATGGCACTTCTGTGTCGCTTCACTTTCTCAGTAAATGCCAGCAACACTATGATCCTGTGTGTTATGGTTTTAGTTACACAGAGTTGCTTCCAGATGACTTTCAAGGCTCCAAGATCAGGATCTTCCAGATTTTTCATACAAGACATGGCAAAAGTAATTCCCGCATTTTAAGAGGACTTTGGGGGGAAGTGAGAGATAAAACCTGTTGCAATGCTACCAAAATAAACTGAGATGGGAGGCCAAAGAAGAAATTTTCCTTTCTGCTACAGTCTTAGTGGTGGTATTTTGTCACTTATATGGTGGTTGAGAAATGTTGGAACAGATGTGAGTCTGTCTTTCTAAATTGAAGGCATTTTGTAGACATTTATCAGCTTTTTCTTTATTTTTTATTAATATGCACTCATTGTCACAAAGCTACTGTACTTCAGAAGGGCATTGTGTACAAGGAGTACTGAAATGCTCTGCTTAGACTTGAACAAAAACAATAAATTCTTTTATAGATGCTGGTACATTATTTTTGTTCTCAGTTCATGTGTTTGGTTAGCAGTAGGACATCTGATTTGGATACCTGGATCTTATGCTGCAGTTGTGAGTAGCTAATAAAGCTGTGCCTTATGTACCTAAAAGAGTTAGGAGACCTGTATTGGTTTGTCCTTACTCTGTTCATCCAAAAAACTGGTTCCAATAATGGCAGCATATTGACTGGATGCCATTGACAATAGTTTTATGTCCTTGATATAAAAAAGGCTTAAACAAATGTTATATATTTTGAATAAGAAATAAAGATGCTTAGAAATACTTACAGACAACATAGGAAAACACCTAAGTTTCCTGGAAGCAGAAAAATGTTAAAAATCCGGTCTTTATTTCCAGATCTGTGTATTCAGATGAAAAAAATACATATGAACTACTTTTGTCTTTGGTCTCACAGTTAGGGCTTTTTATACCCATTATTTTATGTGTGTGTCTCCTCATAAACCCTCCACTCTTGGGAAGAACATAAAGAAAAATTATTTAATTTTATATTTCTGTAGACTGTGGGTAGAAAGACTGCTTTTCCATGTTGGAGTTTAGAGATTTTTGTGAAAGGAAGCACAGTTTTGTGTATGACAAACAAGCACAACCTGGATCCCAGCTGGATACAAAGACAAATCCATAGGCTGTACTAATGTTGCTGCTTCTTTCTCTTTTCCCTGCCAACTCATTTGCTTATGTATTTTATTTAAAATGAAAGTCGAGGTTTATGGCAAGATTTACATCCTGATATCCTCATCTTGGCATCTATGGAAAGATAGTGCTGGGACAGGGAAACAAATTTGTCATCTCGTTATCTTCTAATTTGGATTAAAACCACCTCTAACTGGTTGGCCTTCCAGTGTGGCTCTTGCTTATTATTTCTCAGTGGCACAGCCTATCCCTTTGCTAAATGTAAATTGTTCTTGGCTAGTGGTTCAAAGTGATTTGACAACATAGTTTGATTTTGCTCTAACATAATCTAGACATCGTTTCCCTGTTGTGGGACAAAGGGATTGTGAAGAAACTATTATACAGAATTTCCTAGCAATTTTCTCCTCTCTTAAAATACCTATCCTATTTCGTTTAACTATAGCAATCTTCCCCAGGTTCAAATGCTCTACTTAGATGTGTTTAGGGTTTACATGAACTGTATGGATTTCATGCATTAGATGAGACCTTGCTTAGAATACTAATGTTATGTGCTTTACAATAATGCAGTACATCCCAATTTGGTTTTGATCGCAATAAACTGGAGTCAAACGTGCAAACCTTTGCTAATTTAAGTTGATTTTACCTTTATCGTTTTGCATATTGCATGATCTAGAGCCACACAAACAAAAGCTTGTTTGGACTTACCATGCTTTCCTTTTCAGAAAACAGAACTCTTTTTAATTAAAAACACTTTAAAAAAATCAGTATGTGTAATTGCTAACACCTGCTATGTGTTACTAACAGATGTTTCTTACTTACCTAAGGGAACTGTTATAATTACACTATATGCTTATTGGAATGGCATTTGACCAAGATAGTTTAGGAACTTTAGGTGGTGACTTTCTGTTCTTTCATACATCTTTCCTTTAAAAAAACCAGCCAAACAACCAGGCCTCCTCACTCACCTCCCCAGCTGATATTCACCAAACACAGTCCAGCAAAATGGAACCCTGGATGTTCAGCCTCTCCTTGGTCCCTGAGCATCCAAGAGGAGTTTGGATTTGTTGCTCCAAGCATTGCCCTGGAGCCTGTCTTTGCAACGCCTGGGATGGGTTGCTAACAAGCCACGCTAACAGTGGGGTTTGAGGAAGGCAGACTTATTGATTGACCTTGAGCAGCCCACCTAATCTCTCTGTTTCTGTGTTCTTTGCTGTGAAATGCTGGCACTGTGGCCTCTTGCACAATAATGATTTTGGTTGGAAAAGGCCTCTAAGATGATTGAGTCAAACCCTTAACTCAGCACTGCCCAGCTCACCACTGAACCATGTCCTAAAAGCCACATCCACCAGTACCTCCAGGGATGGTGGACAACTTCTTCCAGTGTTTGACAGCCTCTTTTTTCAGTGAAAAAATGTTTCCAATCTAAACCTGCCCTGGCCCAACTTGAGGCCACTTCCTCTCGCCCTGTTGCTGGTCACTTGGGAGAAGAGACCGACACCCACAGGGGAGGGAGGCCCAAATCATGTGTGTTTGCCCAGGGCTTTGAGATTTTGGGATTGGATTAGAGGTCAGTAGGAGTAGCTGTGGGTGCTGTCCTGCCACCAGGGCCGTGCAGTGCAGGCAGGCTGCCCCTAGGGCTGCTGCAGAGCTCTGCATTCCTGCACCTTCTGCCTCGGCTGCAGAACAAGGCGCTCCGTGTTCCCCTTCTGCATCTTCATTTATGAAACTAATCACACAATTACCTGCAGGCATGTGTTAAATATGACACTGGTCTCTGCAAAATAATGGGCCAATTGCAAACAATGAATAAAGAGAGGCAGCTCCATTTATAACTGCTGTTTCAACAGAGCTGTGTTGTAATCAAAGTGATCTGAGGGTGACTCATTAATTAATTGATGTTCTTTTCTATTATGTGCTATTGAGTTAATGAGTAATTTGTGCTAGATAACTCTCTGACCACACTGATTACGTGAGATATTTTCTGGGGCTTTCATATCAATGACATGCTGAATAGGTGGAAGATGGTATTTGCTTATGTATACTCATTATTAGCAGGTTCAGGATGAATATAAATCAGCAGAAGGGCATTTTAAAAGGTATTAGATACATGCAGCTCTTACTTTAATGCTTTAAACAGATAGTCTTCAGCTTTTAATGCCTTAAATAGTATTAAAATCACTTCCTTTATAATACTTTTATCACCCACAATTGGCAGCTTTTAGAAAGGTGCCTACACAAAGGATTTTTACTGGAAGCATGTTTGTGCTAATGGCCTATTACCTTGCACATATTGTATTTTGGTTTCCTTTTGCAAGGTACTGAGCAGTAAACAGGTTTGGTCTGCATCATTGGCCTGAAGTAGGAGGAATGTGTTAAGTGAATATGTATTTGTCTTTTTTCTAATCGGAAGTGGTATTTAAAGGAATAGAAACACTGTTCTTATATACAGTACACACTTTGCTTTGTGTAGTTTGACTTGTTAAAGCTCTTGCTTTATTGAAACCACAACATCTCCAATGCCATAGGAGTTTTTTATTCATTGAACAACAAATGGCTAAATTGATAATTTAGTCTGACAACAGCAGCACAGTGGAAGCTTTCAGAAAAATCAGCTAAATGTATAAAATTATACCCAGCAATCACTACAGACCTTCATTTTTGACAAGATTTGTTCTAGGTACAGATGACTGTAAACTACCTACTGCTGAGAAAATTATAAGAAGCTGCTGCATATTACGTTGAAAAAAGCCTTTAAAGTACTTTAAAATCTATACAGTCAAAACCTTGCCACAGTCCCTGTTTGTTTCCTTTTCCCAGTCTCCCTTCTCACTGACCACTTCTCAATTTATCTTCTCCAAGTCATTTTATGTGTAGGCAATTAGGAACATTTGAGGGATTGCTGGATGATTTTCCTTTATTTACATTACGTGAGCAATAATTTGAACATTTTTTGGGAGGATAGGAAAACATGAAAGTGTGCTTAAAAAAAACCCCACCAAACAACCCAGAAGATAGAAAAACACAATCAGGAAATAGATCAACTTTTAGCTCTGGTCACTATTTCTGCCAAATCTAGGCTGTCTTGATCCATCACCAGTTGTGGCAGATAACAGACACAGCAGGTTACAATTGTCAGAGGAGCTCTTTACAGATGAAAATCAAGGTTTGATAATTTTTTAGTTTTTCCACATGGCTCAACACCAGCCATCCAAGTAGATTGTAGTAGATTTTTTTATTATTATTATTATTGTTATTATTTTTTTTTTCTGGCTAAGCTTCACGATGTGTACAGATAAAGATGGGAGACACAAGTGGAAGCATTCCTGCCTGGCAAATACACTGAGTAAGGGTCATTATCAGAGTGTTTTGCTGGATGCAGACAGCATGTTGACACACACAGTGATGGAGGAGGAGAGCCAAGGCAGATAACAAAAAGCAACCCAAAGGAATGGTCTAGGCCTCTGTCAAAATGATAACTAAAGTGGCCTGGCAGATAATCTCTCTCCACTATTGACTTATGATGATATACTTTATTGGAGTTGGAAATGTTTCCATTAAATATTTCAACTCTCAGTCATTATTTTAACAGCCAGGCAAGATGGAAGTTTGAAATACAGGAAAATGTGTAATTGATCTTTGACCTACATCAAATCTAAATTTATTCTGTATCCTCTACATACAAATTTTAGATATGTATGTGAATAAGATAGATGAGCATAAAGTGCTCTAAGCAATGCCATACCATTGTGCACTGCAAATATATCCATATTTCTTTATCCTTGCATCAATTAAGATTGATAGAATGGTGAGATTATTTTTTTTTCTCCATAGCAGGACCACCTTCCTCTTCCACACTTTGAGCCTATGCCACAAAATGCACATATGAGCAACATAGCATGTAGTAATGAGCCACTCTTTTCCCATTCCCCTCTCTTAATTTGCTCCATAAAGAGCTGAGCAGTGGCACTTTGTGGGAATGAGAGATTCCTTGAGCATTTAAAACACTATTAGTGTTTAGTTGCCATCACCCCCAGCCAAGCTTTCCTCAGGTTAAGCTGGTTTTGGTGCTTTCCTGCCTCAGATCTGTGGTTACCTCCTGGGAATTCTCTGCTCCTCCCAGGATGTTCTAATATTGCTCCTAACATGGCTCTTGGTTTTCTGAAGAGCCAAAAATGCTGTACAAAAGCACTGTATCCATTAGCCCCATTTGACAGACGGGGCCAACTGAGGAACAGAGAAGTTGAGTGACTTGCCCAAGCTTACAGGGAGTCAAAGACAGAGTCAAAGACCCTTGTTTTCCTATTCTCCAGGTTTGTTTCTGAGCCAGGGGATTTCTATCCGTTCTGCAGTCTACTACTGGAAAGCAGAAGAGAGATCTTTCTGATCTCTAACGGTCCTCTCCCAAGAGGGACTGGAGGAGAAAACTGAAATTGAACTCAAAATAAGGTAGTCTGATCCTTCCCTTTCTGTCCATCCTGACCTTCATGGAAAGGACAGCTTGTTTATTGCACTGAAGTAGGTCTGTGAGAGCCTAATAGTACCTCTTGCACCAACTGCTTCATTATCCCAAAGATAGTAAGGGACTGTGAAAGGGAATGGAAGAGACACTTGTGCTTAAGGTTAGGAAGGAAGATAGTCCACAAAAGAGGGCTAAATTTAATTTGAAAAACTATGTGGAGCTATTTCTTCTAATTAACAAGAGCAGCCTGAGGAGTTGTTGCATTTCTTCCTGGTCCTGTATGAGTCAGAGTCAAGTTTTGTGAGCCATGCTTATTTTCAAAAGGGTTCACAGCCAGAAAAAAACTCACAGTGTAACAACAGTCATTAAAACTAGATATCTATTTCTAAGTCAAGCCACTCTGCAGTGTATTCTTACCATACACTTAAGGAATTTCCCCACTGCATTACAAAATTTCTTTGACCATCCCCAGCAAAAAACATGCTGAAACTGCAACAGGACAGGAAGAGCAGGGAAGGACAGCAGTCAGCTTGAGCAGAGACAGGGATTCATACTTGAAATAAAAACAGGAGCTTAACTTCATGACAACATAGAGTATAGTGGGTTTCTTTTTTTTGTTTGTTTTCTTTTTTTTTTTTTTTCCTTCTTAATAATGTTTTGTTGTTTGTTTTTAATACAGGTTGTTTTCCCAGTGAGCTAGATTACAGTGGCAAACAGACAAGACATAAATATGCATTTAACAACTTCTTAAACATTCATCCAGCTTTCTTTTGCCAAACACCTGTAAGCTCTGTCAGGGGAGTGAGCACTTAGGGACGTCCTGCTGATGCAATAGCTTCATGGCTTTAAAAACAGAGGTCCACCTCTCTCAGAAAAAGGACTGATTGCCAACAGGAGCTGTCAGCAGCGATTCCACCTCTGTCAAAAGGATTTTAATTGCCAGTATTGATGGGACAAACCTGTAGGATGTTGGCATGGACAGCAAGGTACCTGTGCAGTCGAGTGTGGTAGCTCTCCCTTGCTATTGCAAAGTTTTGTCCCATCCACATCAGCATTTAAATTACCTTCAGCGTACGCTGAGGTGGGTAATTAGCAACCAGTCACTCTCCCAGTGTCAGCTCAGGGTCATTTCTTTAATGTAAATAGACCCTCAGAGGGGGCTGTTTACAGTGCCTTCTACTTTTACTTTTTTCCAGGGTTTGTTGAGGACACAGCCCCAGAAAACATTAGGGTTAAGCCCTGATGAAAAATAAAATTAAAAAAAACCCAAAAAAACAAACAAACAAAAAAAAACAAACCAAAAAAAACCAAAAAAAAAAGTAAGAAAAAAGAAAGAGAGAGAGGGAGATGAGGGAGGGAGAGACCCCTCAAATTTTAAGAATTTTAAAAAATGTATATAAACAGAAATCTTCTCCCTTTTCTCCCCCCCCAATTAATGATATCAGAAAAATAATATATATATTTATATATATAGATATATATATATAAAATAAGATACCCAGAGGCACTGGTTTGCATTAGGGCTTAATTTCCAGCTAAATTAAAAATCAAATCCAGGCATTTGGAATGCCTAAGGGGCACAAAAGCAGCACCCAAAATCATTAACTTTTGCACCTTTTATAATATATCTCAAACCAGTCAGATTTGCTTTTCAAAATTTTGTAGTAAAATAAAAGTGCTCTTTGAGGAAAATCCATGCAATTAAACAGCAGATGCTTAACCCCTGAAAAATAGAGGCTTATAAGAGAAGTGCTGATAGACCCTTAACCATAGCATCATTAGCAGCAGGTGCTGCTAGTTATTAGTTTTCTAAACAGTTTTAATGTAAACAGTATTCTTAAGCTCTAAGTGTAGCATAATGGTTGGGATTTGCTCTTTAATGCATTTTACTAGAAAGATACAGCTCATTTAAAATAGCTGGTAGTTACAGAAAGCATAAATATACAGTAAGTTTAGACACTGATTGTACTAAATGCAACAATACAAAGAAGCAAACAGGAACACAAATGGTAACACAATAAAACTGTATTACATTTGTGCTTCAAATATTACAATACATTATGTACAATAGTCCAAAATAAACATCTCATGCCAAATGACACAAAAAAGAAACAAAAAACCCCCAAACAAACTAAAAATCCCAAGAGCAAGCAAAAAGAATCCAGCTGTATATACAGTACCTTTTTGATTAACATTCAACTCTGAACTGGAGCAATTTTCACTACATACAGATGCAGTCCGCCTTTTATTTCACGCAACCATTCTGTCTCCCTATATCTATGCTATTCAGTAGGTTCCTGTGTCATTTCTTATGTACATGTTGAGCAAAAAAGATAAAAGAACGTAGTGCTTTTTATTCTTAATGATGTGGCATCCGATCAGCGAACCTGGGGTGCATAACCTTCTTTCATTAAACCCTCCTCATAGTCTGTCTGGCACAGAATCATGTTGTTCTTCAGGAAAAATTTGTCTCCCACACAAAATCTGAAATTAAAATAATAAAGAGAAAAGAAAAGAGAAAGAGAGTTTGAGGATGAATTATGTGATATGGTCTTAACAGGTGAGGGTTGTAGAGCAAGTGTTGGCTGGACAGCACCCACATGTGCACATGGGAAAGCCCAGCAGAGGAACTGTGCTGCTGCCACAATTAATCCTGTGCTTTCAACAAAATCTAGTGCATTCAGGAACTTTTGCATCCCCAGCCAAAGACCTCATTCAAAGCCCACCGTGGGCTGTGGGAGTCCTGGATCAGGTCACTGGCACACAGCTAAAACACAATAAATATCCCAGACTGCTGAGCTGAGAGAAAGTAAATGTCCTGCTTTCATGTAAACCACATGGAAGACAAAGTGATTGCATGCAATGGAAAGCTTGTCTGAGATACCTTGTATTTGTCTTGTGTCCTAGTAAAAATTTCTTGTTATGTTCTACTTAGATATTTCACTAGATTTCATTTAAGATGGTGATTCTGAGAATTTCTTCACACACAACTTCACATATACTGTGGTGCAAACCAGAGACACACAGGCATGCACAGAAACCTTTTTTTCTTTCTTTCCTGTAGGAGTTGGTTGTAAATTTAGTTACTCAGCTAACTACTCTCTCTCTTGTGGTATCAGTGTGCCTACCTTGTTATACTATTAGGTGCATCAGAATGATCTGATTGCTGCAAAACACCACTGAGAGATTTCATTTGCTTTTCTCTGATGAGTTGGACAATCACGTAACGTTAATGCTCCTGGCTGGCTGACTTCAAACTTCGAGTAAAGTAGGATTTCCCAGCTAAAAATATATGCTTGAATTTAAGAAGGTTCTTCCCTGACACACCTTTCAATCCTGCTGCCCCTTGACAAAGCCACTCTTCTGGAAGATGCTCAGGGAGAAGTGAAGGGGGCCAGTGTAGAAAAAAAAGTTTCCCTAGTGACTGCCTTGGCAGGGTTACATGGCTTTGTTTGTAATGAACTCTCCAGCTATGAAATATATTGGGAGGCACTGCTTGCCTTATTCCAATTAAAATGAAAGAAAGTAACCTAAATGAACCCCTTAACACTGATGCGAATAAATGAAACCAGCTTCTACCAGCTAATTATGGATCTCAGTACATGAAGTATTGTTTAATGTGTAACGGATTATAATGTCCTTTTTTTATTTAATTTCCAAATGGTGACATCTTGGACACAATCAGGGTCAGATATAAATGCTTGTGCTGTTTACGGTAGATTTAACAGCAGAGCAGCTATGGGAATAGCTGTATATGTATTTAATTGTAACAATTTAACCTTCAAATAATGGTGCTGCTGGAGTTGACCCAGTAAAACTCCATAAATGACACAGGTTGACCCACCTGACCCCTGATAGTGGTCTGTCTTTATCAGATAGTCAATTTCTAATGATGTTCAAACAGAAATCTTGGTGAATTGTTACAGATTAAATTGTGTATGGAAAGCAGTCCTTTAATGTTTTGTGAAGTTGGAGGTTTAAATGAGTAGCAGTTGGACTGATTTACATTTGTGAAGATTGGAATGCTAGACAAACAGTGAACCCATTTATTTTCCAACTGGGTAGCTTTGGAAATTTATCCTTATGCTAGCTAAATAGATAGAGGGAAAATAGTGCAATAAAAAAGTGGATTGAAAAGAATTAGCTCTGCTCTTAAAGGAAAATTGGTTTGTTTATTTGTGGACTTTTTCTTTTTTTCTGTGGGATTACTGCCTGCTGCTGATGATGATTGAAAAGAGAGATTATGGGAGGATCCTGAAATCTTTAAGTTATTTATAGTCAACACTCTATTACAGAATTTAGAGGTCCCTATTATTCTTCCCACCTGAATCCTGGTATCCTGGCTACTAACAACACAAAATGATTTTGAGTAGCTATGTTGAAATGTAGAATTCTTACATAAAAGTTGTTCTTTGGTGTTTTTTTTCTAGTTTCCTTCTTTTGTATTTTTGTCCATTGACAGCAATGCTGAGAAAAAAAAAATTCTTTTGTGCACTTTACAAGATTAGGTAAAGGAGTCTTAACTAGTGCCAACATGTAACATTTGTTTTTCCCAAATAAATCGCATTTAAAATCAACAAAAAACAAACAACCTCCCCCCAAACCAGTGTACCAGTGGGAAACAAAACCACCTCTGCACCCAGCAGAAAACATTAAGGCTGAACAGAGAATGTTATTCAGCTGTGTACTCCTTTTGTTCCAGGCTAAGACAGACCTTAGCAAACTAATGTTTTTAAAGCATTTAACAAATGAAAAAGACACTGGTGAAGTGCACTTCGCTTGCATGGCAGTACTTAACACGTGACTTCATGCAATCTTGTTTGCATCAAAACCCTGGCTGGAGGATTTCGTTTCTCAGCCCTCAGAGAAGTGACACACTTTGAATTAAACTGCACCGGCTACACGGGAGTGTCAGGATGCCTTTCCCAATAAAAAGTGTCAATGCCTTTTGCTTTAGCAATGTTGATATGTGGAGCCAGAAGTGCTCTACCTGTGTCTGCATGGCGTGTGACAGCTTTCTGCATGAGTGGCTTTAAACACACACAGTTCCACAGACCCCTCACGTTCCGCGTCCTAGGGAGAGGCTGCCAGTCTTGCCATGCTTGGCTGTGTGAGAACCTGCGGGCTGGGGGTCTGTCTGCATCCTCAGGATGGTCCCCCCTGTGCCTTGGGGGAAACCTGTTGCTTTTGATGCTAAGGGTTCAAGTTCTGCGGTTGTTTTCATAATTGTGCAAGATCAGTGACAAGCGCATTTGGCAAAGGCTGACGGTGAGGCTTGTGTGGGCCCCTGGGTGTTAAATGTGTGAATTGTGCACTCATTAGGTGACAAAGAGGTAAGCACCAGGTGAAAAACCTATAATGCTGGCATGCTGGCTCCCAGGTACAATGGGACAGGGCAAGTAAGCAGAGGAAGTACGATGAATTCTGGCCACTCACACTTTCAACCTTATTTGACTCTTAAAACCAGATTTAACCTCTCCTAAAGTGAAAGAGCTGTATCTGTAACTACTTCAGACTGTGTTTGCAAGGTTTAAACCTGGCTAGGCTTTCAGATGGGAGGGTAAATTGAAGCCTAGCCTCCCACTAAGGTTGGGGGTTTTTTTGGAATTGGCATACGATGTAAATCGGGGCACAATTTGGGCACGCATATTAAACGGAGTCGAGGAGCATATTAAGATGCCACTGTGCTAGGAGTATATAATTAGGCAAGATTATTACTCCTTTAGCAGGCAGATGGTAGTCTTCAGCCTGCCCTAAAACCCTCACCCATTTTTTTTTTTAATAGGCATGCAAGATGAACAGGAAAGAATATACAATACGCTGCATTAACATGCCAGATTGGACTGAACACCATAAATTGATAACAGTACTTTTGACACGACTGTGACATTAGTAGAATGACCATTATAATTAACCTACACCCTAGAACCCCTGTCATATTTTACAATGGCAAAAGGAAGGCCATTTATATTACAAAATGACCTCTGTTATCACCTTGTTTGGAAGGGAAGGTGTGCCTAGACTAATCACAAGAAGTATAAAACTTCCATTTTGAGAAGTAGCTCTTTCATTGTTCAGAACAGATATTTAAGGTGTCTGTCTGTCATCGTTTCTGATGCACAGGACGTGTGTCAAGGTACAGAAGATTACTTAAGAAAGCAAGAGAAATCTCGCTGTGAAGGAAGATGGCTTTATGTGTGCCTCCCCTGGTAATGCCAGATCTTTGTCACTGTGGAAAGAAAGAAAATCTGGAAGCATTTGGTTGATTTCCTGAGGATTAAGACAGTTCAGACTTACCCCACCTACACCCTTCCCCTCTGCTTTTTGCAATCAGTGATGTAACTTGGGCTCTGCTTTCCCCCTTTCCTCTCTTTTTAAATGTTGAGCTTCCAGTACAACTCACATCAACATTAATCTATATGCATTACTAAGAGAACAAACCCACTCTTTTACACCACAGTTGATCAGTCCACACCTGTGGTTAATTAATTCTGGGGTTCTGCCAAAATGCCCATTTCAAAGGCTGGAAAGTGGGAGCTGTGCCTGAGTTTGTACATTTCCACCAGTACCATGCAGAGTACGTAGATGCAGAATCCCAGTTCAACTTAAAATGGCAAACCTCGGTGTGCTTTTCATGTACTATTTTATGGCTATGGACAATGTGTTAATTTGTATTCTAAATTTTGAGGCATACACTGAAAACAAGCAGTACCCAGGCCTTCAGAATTTATAAAATAACCATTGATGCAAAAATCTGATATTGGTGTTTGAAATAAGGATGTCCCTGGCATTGCATTCCCTCTTCCCTGCTTGACAGAGAACAAAGACAGCATTGTGTGGGTATTTTACAGTTTATACTGGAGGGTAAGTGTTTACAGCTACATCAGGACAGTAATTTCAATGAGTGTGTAACCATTTTCAGCCCAGTTTCTATTAAAATAAAGGCAATTTCAGATAGAAGGGTAGAACAGGTGATTTAAACACCTCTCAGACA
This sequence comes from Chamaea fasciata, assembly GCF_029207755.1. Lineage (NCBI taxonomy): Eukaryota > Metazoa > Chordata > Aves > Passeriformes > Sylviidae > Chamaea > Chamaea fasciata. The sequence goes on along the minus strand of NW_027094090.1, from coordinate 73,110,547 downwards.
GCAGGTGGGGGCTTCAAGCCATACTCCGAGTTGACTTCCAACGGCAAGAGAGAAAATGTCACAGGATTAGGGAACGAGGTGCTAAAGACGCCGGCAGAGGGTGAGAGGAAGGACACACAGACTCTGGGAAGTGGGAAAGCCGAAGGCAGGCTGACATCATCGCTGCAGTCAAAAGTGTCAGGCAACCATACAGCTGAGCCCACTTCCAAGATTTTCCACTCCGTTTTGTTAGTCACACACATGCAACCTGACAAGGTGTGAAAGGCAGTGTCTGTTTACAGGTTTGTTTTTCCGGTGGTTTCCTTCCCCCCCGCCACCTTTAAATTTTCTGCGGAAATTGGGTGTGTTTGAGGTTACTGTCACAACGTGAGGTGAAGGGCTTCTGAGGAGAAGTTTAATATGTCTACAGAGAAGAAAGGGGAGCACTCACACCATGAAGATGACTGTCACTAACTCTGCAGGTATTTAGGCGATGGAAAAACTTCAAATTAGGAGTAAGCTGGACAGAGCCATGAGAGATAAGAGGATGCTAAAAGCTTTAGGCTAGGAGCAGAGCTTAATATTCACAAAATTGCTACAGCTTTAAGCATCAGTATCAAGAAAAACGTGGAGAAATATCTCAAAAACTATCTGGCTGGAGCAATTAGATCCTGGAGCTGAACAGCTTTATGAAAGGGAAAATAGGAGACAGTGACTATTTGACACCAGGGGACCAGGCTTAGTGGCTCAGGAGCTCTCTTTCAGGCCTGTGTGTTCAGTCTGTCTTCCTGGAGTACAGTGTGTGAGACAATGCCTTTTTCTCCTCACTCTGAAAAAGTCACATTCAGGAGGCCAATAAAGGGACAGGCATGTTAGGAGTTAGTTCAGAGCTGGAGTTCATGGCCCCAACAAAAGTCCCTTTTAAGTGAAGGAAGCCTAATTACCATCCACACCGAGACTTGCACTGGATGGTGAGTTGTAGACACTCAAAAATAATAAAGTAAACAGTGAAGTTGTCCACAAAAGCAGAAAAAAAATATATCACTGAATCTTCAGAAAAACCACTAGGCAAAAATGGGCAGGCATCTCTCTGGGCCAGGATCAACTGCTTAAAGGGTGGGAGTGTGAGGGTCATGCAAGAACAGGACCAAAGGATGGGCTGCCCAAAGGATCAGTGAGATGTGTGTTAATATAAATATTACCTAGCTTGAAAAGCAGAGGGGCTGGAAGGAGCAACAGGGCCCAGAACATCAGAAAAATATTCAGTGTTGGCAATGACAAAGTAGTGCAATCTGAAGAAACAGTTCTGTATTCTCATGAACATTGCATGCATTCTGTTAGGAAGAAACCCTAAATGGTAGATGATAACTGAAAATGAAATGTGGAATCAAACAGAGAGCACTGCATACTCTGCAAAACTACTGTAGAGAAGGACTCAATGGTTTTAAAATTTAATAGGGGAAGAAAAAGTGAAATTGGGGAATAAAGCTAAACAGGTCCTGCAATAGCTGGTGAGCCTTGACACACCCATTGGTGATTTTTGGGTATTGTTCATGTGATTGTGAATAAAAATTTTCTCTTTAATAAATAAATTACATATTGGTGGAATTACTGGCTGGAGTAAAAGGAAAAATCTAAACCCCCTCAATAACATTATTTTGTATACAAAGGGGCAGCAGAAACTTAAAAAAGTTAAGGTTTATAAACACATCCTTACTCTGAATCTGCTCTGTGGTTTGGATTAGCTTGAGCAGAGGAAGAAAAAAGGATCCTAAAGGACAACAGAAATTATTAATGAAATGGTGAGTGGCAAGATTTTTTTGTTTAAAAGACAACAGAGAAAGGTTTCATAGTAGATCTGAAAACCCCCACGCTGGTGTCGGGCCAGGTGTCTAACAATGTGGAGGTTTATTGCCATACAAGTAACAAAAACCAAAGGATTTGAAGCTATTAATGAGAGAATGTAGTCAGTGGGAGGCTTTGCCATAGGAACCACGGAAGAGCTATGTTGGAGCATCCATGAAATAGGATTTTTTTGAAAAACAACAAAATTAATTCTTCAGAGGGCCACTAATCCCAAATAGTGAGGAAGAAAAGTATCCTACAATCAATCTACATTATTAGGCTCCATGAGAGCTATTTCAATAGAATCAGGATTAGGGTCACTTTTGAGAATTTCTGAAATTCTTTGAAACTCCTGGAACCACTCCCTGTTTTCACTAGATGAACTAGACTGTATTTCAGGTAAATTCATTCTTTTGTTCTCAGTCTAAGACACCTGTAAGACTATTTCAGCAACTCTTTACCCAAAATACATGCAAAGTAAAAATCAAATAAAAGATTAGATTGAAGGCTCAGGAATAAAAAGGCTGAGAATTATTAAATAACCCAGTTAAGCTCCATTTCAGAAGCATCTAACAGCACTTTTCCGGGGGGATCAGTGGCCCCAGGGAACGCTACAATGTGTATTAGCTGCAAAGTGAAATTGTACATTAGTTCACAGTTGTAATGGTAAGAGAGGAATATTAAAAATATTCATAACAGCTGTGCTTTTTTGGGGGGGGTTAGGGGGGAGAAGGAAAAGAAAGTTCACTTCCTCAGATCCAACAGTGCTAACTATGATGAAAATCTTTTGCACTCCGGCTAACAAACATTGTCTGCTCTGCTTGACTGATGAAGATTAGCTGACTTCTTACATTAAAGAAGTTTGTCTTGTATGGGCTGAAGTGACAAGACAATAACTAAGTGCTAATTGTGCATAACCAACGCTAAAGATATGCAGCCCCATTATGGCATGTAATAAATGAAGCGAACAACAGAAATATATTAGGCGCTTTAATAATGATACCAGAACTGTGGTTTGGAAAAAAAACAGGATGTGAAGGGTTTAGGAAACCAAACCTAGGACACTCTGTGGGTGTCTCTCAAATGGGTACTGTGGGAACCTCTGCTTGCCTTGCTCAGTTCTGTGGCAAGACAAAATTGATATAGGACTTTAAATAGCATTAGAACCTATAATTACTTTGCATTATTACATAGTTTAAGCAGTGGTTATTACTTGCCTGGTATTTTAATTTCCCAAGCAACATGATGAAAAAGGTCAATTTGGCTTTTTTTAAAGAGCCTAATTGTAGTGTGCTACACTTATTAGCAGCTGTACGTTTTATGGTTCTTTAGGGATGTTTGATTTTTAAATGACTACAATGTTAAAAAATATTACACTGTAGGACAAGGTGAGTTAGGAAAGCTTATTTAGAGCTGTGTCATGTTGGACTACTATCTTCCTAATTTTTCACTGCTTCCCTAAAAAAGTACATCTCTTGCGTTTCTTCCCAACTGAAGAAATGAAAAAAAAAAAAATGAATGCTATAAAATGCTAAATAGGATCATGTAAAAACTGAATAATAATTGAAAATAATAGGGACATTAAGGAGTGGACACAATTGGCTCTCTCACTTCCTAGACCTCATAGAAGTCACTGGCAAAGCTGCTATGAGCTCTGGTGGAGTCAGAAATGGAGCTCTCGGTGAAATCTCTGACGGGATTTGGCCACCACTCGGAGTGTAGCTGGTATAAACTTGGCACTTTTCACCTCTGAGAAAATCAGTTGTTACAGTTTTACAAGTTTTGACATTCGTTCTCCAACTGTGCCATATGGGTGATGCTTCAGAAGAGGGTATCAGGTTTGGATCCTTGGGATTCTCATAACCAGGTTTGGATATGGAAATAAAAATAGGACCAATGCTGCTACAGAGGAAATGGTGGGAACAACATCTTTTAAATTTAAATGATTATAGTTCTGGCAACAGGAAGAAACAATGTGTACTTTAAAAGAAATACATGTGATATAAATGAAGAATTAAAGTGAAATTAATGCAATAATGACAAATGGTACTGCCATGCTCTTCTGCAGAAAAGGATCTCAAAGACCTTTATAAATATTAATTAATTAAACCTGACAGACAGCCTTTTGAAGGAGAGGAAGTAACATTATTCTTTTTTATTGATGCGGGATTTGAGGCAAAAATAGTTTTCTGGCCAAGGTCATGAAGGATGTTCTGTATCAGTCCCAGGAATAGCATCCAGGTCTCACTCTCGATCTTGGAGTTCTGTTACTGGAAAGTGTTTCCTTTTTGGAATGTATGCCCACACCAGTGCCCAGCTAGCACTTAGCTCATGGAACAGACCCAAGAAATTCTCTTACCTCTGATTACAAAGCTGACATGCAAAACAGTCCAGGTGATAAACATTGTCCTTTGCTCTCATCACCATCTCAAAAGCAGGTATGAGCTTACTGCAGGCAGCACAGTTTCCTGTAACGCCAAACAACCTGGAGATATAGAAAGAGATAGATTCTTGATTCACTTTCTTTTTTGTTGGTTTTACTTTTTAAATTTTATTATTTTTTCCCCCACAGTCTGGTCTTTGACTGACTTCCCAGCACGTCTCCTTTTGGAAAGGCTGGCCCTTCTTTGGTGGTTCAACTTTGCCTGATTTGCAACACAAAGATGCAGTCTTGCTGAAGAGAGCTTTATGACAGACTAATACCGCACCTATTGTGATGCTATATTTTCTTTTCTGCAGGTTATACTGACCTTCCTTGATAAAAGAAACATCTTGTTAAACTAAACAAAGAAACAGTAAACACATTAGGGACGTTACATAACTGTGCAGACAGAGGTCAAGCTGTTTGCATAAGTGGGAAGAGCCTTCTTCTTAGATCCTGCCGTGCAGGAGAGAGCCACATAACCTTGGCTTTTGGTGCTGCTTATTACTAAAACATACTTTAGCTAGAAAAGAAATAACACTTGAAAAAGCCAACATTCTTCCCATTTTTGACATCTAGTGCTAAAAGCTTTACCACTATTATTAAAAGAACATTTTATGAACAAGTCATTTAAATCGTCAGAAAGCATTAGCGGTTCATGCACCTTACAACCCTATACCATAGTTATTGCTATGATTATGTTATTCAGGTAGCGCATTAAAGTAAATGAGGCTGTAAACTATATATAGTCATATCAGGAGTAGAAGTATAAAATACTGTAAGAACAATATGAAATGCTGTTTTTGCCAGACATCTATGTAATTTTCTTTTTAAATTCCCTTTGCTAAAGATTTTTCAATACTTTTCAAGTGGGTGTATTACACACACACACAAAAAAACAACACACCAGAAAAACCCCAACCAACACACGTACACATCCTTTTGTGACACAGAAGGGTTATAATGAACAAGAAAAATACGTTAACTCTACATGGCAGCAATCTTTGAAACTAAGTTTATTTAAACTACTTAATAGTTGTGATGGATTATTAAAAGTAATGCTCTGCTTGTGCATAGCAGTTAATGCTGTTTTTAACTACGAAGCACACCAGATGAAAACGCCACATCTGCCACTTTTCTTTTTTTCCTCAACATCAGGCTGACAGCAGAAAAATATAATGGCTCTCAAGGGAAACACCAAATTAAAAGCAGTTCTAAACTAATGAATTCAAAGGTGCTCTGTAGAAAATTCAGTTTGGTAACATAAAAATGAACTCAGTTTTTTAATCACGTCCCTCCATTTTACTGAATTTCATGGGTTGCCAACAAGCCTACTTAATTCTAAATCCTTTTACCTTCTGCTTCTACTTAAGGTGTGCTGCCTACAGAATACGTGCCTGTTTAATTTAGCAGTTGAGACCCTTTTTCTCCTGTCTGAGATGCTGGTTACTGTGATCACATGGAGAAATGCTGGGACAAGGCCATTGTCATCGGCTCCTGTTAGAATGACTCAAGTCAACTTTTGATTTTTGTGAAGTCTGACTACTAAAATCACAGGTTATTTAAGCAGATTATAACTATTCCTTTTATGAAACACTCTCTTCCAGTTCTATCTCCACCATGCACTGGTTTCACCAAGGTTGTCTAAATCCCACTCAGACTTTCGTTCTTTGTCTGTAAGGACACAAGGCTCAGTTGCCTTCCAAAACCGTGGGCTGACTGTGTTAGAGATGATTATAGCCACAGACCAAACCACTGGCTCTGCTTTCCTGCACTTCTGTGTAGAAGATGATGGCAGTTTAGTTGTGTGAGGGGATCTGAGCAGGCTGCAAAGGGGCTGTAGGTGCACAGTCCTGCTATTCCATGTGGTTGTGGTAAAGGGAGAGTCAGGTTTTAAGGTTTGAGCACAACAACGTTTAAACACGAAGATGCGAGAGGTTCCACCACTTTCAAGCTCAGTGTGGGTGATCGCACAGCACCTCAGTGCTTAGGTGGTTTAGGTGCAACAGCTGAGTGCTTGAGACACAGCTGAAGGGCCTGGCCAGACGGTGTGAGGGGCAGTGTCACCTTCCAGGGCCTCCTTGCAGGTGTGTGCGTGTGAGAAAGTGGAAATCCATTACAGCCAGCGCTGCGGTTTGCATGTTGCAGAGCAGTGAAACAATTTGGGATTGTCATCCAGCTCTGCGGAGGAGGGAGATTTACTGCACCCGAGTCCACCATGTGCAGATTTCTACAGTCCTGGAATGAGAGACCCCGCAGAAACTGCTTCAGCTAAGCACCAGATACATTAAAATTTTTCAATTACGTAAAGGGAAGGAGGCCCTCCTTTTTGTTAGTCCTTCTCCACCACACACAAAACAAACATGTGAGATTTATATTAGCTATTGTTAATTTTGGATAAAGCTGTTTATATGAAGAACATAGTTTTCTGCCATTAATAATAATAATAAAAACCCCACAATGCCATTTTGAAATTCTGGACATAGTTTCCCCCAATTTCAATTGCTCTCGCTCCCTGAGCATTTATCAGCTACCTGATTAGAATTTGTTTCCACACAAACCATTGATCATCAGCCTATTACTAGGCAAATGACAGTTAATTACCCACTACATTAACCACTGGGACCTGAGACCTGCTTCTGCTGCCATCAGTCAACATGATAAATGTGGCAAGTTCAGTAATGCATGGCCAGCCCTGAGCTGCCTGCTATAGTGTGAACAACCCTCAATCTCACTTCCAGGCCCAGGAAAATCTATGGCAATCTGCATAATTACAAGCTCTGGGTTAATAACAGACAAATGATTTGTTGCATCTAAACAAAGTCCTTGGAATGGGCCTGGTCTCCTGTGGCTGCCCGGGCTGCTGTTGTGCCACCGGTGTGCTTCCCACTACAACATGCACAAAACACATCTCCGACGCTGTATCCTTCCAATTTGTTGCCCTCCAATTTATGGATTCTGCATATGTGATTTTTAATCATTAAAGAACTCTTGAAGCAATATTATCTTAATTATTCTCTGCTGTAGCCGGGGAATTAGGCTTCAGATAAAATTTTCTTCTTCTGTGCACTTTCCCTGCCTCACTGGAGGCTCCATCAGTTTTCATCTACACCTGGACTCTGAAATTCTAATGATGAATTATTGCCCCTTTTCCTAAGAGGGTGAACCTTACAAGGGAACATTTTACTGAACTGTCAGCTCACAGACTGAGTGCGGAGATGCGGAAATCTGATCTAATTTACTGCAAAACGATGCATTTGTTAGACTTTCTCCTCAGTTTTGTCCAAAGATCAAGAGATCAGTCAGGAGCCACCTTCTTGTAGTCCTTTGCACAGGAGTACACGTACTCAGCTCTCCACATGCATTTTGTTTTCCTTCTTTCTTCAAACCTGTTATACAAACAACTTTCTGAAACATGAATTTTACTACTGGAGGGGAGAAATAGTTTCTTGACAGGGTCTTAAGTGGAGCTGATACACCAAGATACGGTCTCTTGCTTTGTCTATTTTATCAAAAGAGTGGAAAGGATTTAATTTCTACTAGTACTTGCAGCTGCTGGGTACCATTCTGTGCTCTATTTCCTTTTCGTCTGTGGCAAGAGAATGGTTAAACTCAGCCACATCTACTTACAGATAGTTAGACTGTGCCCTAGCTACCTCAGCAGATTAGAAAACTGAACCTTACTGATTTCACCTCGGAAGAGCAGATGAGAAAATTCTAAAGTACCAGGACAGATCTTTTCTTGTGATGATCTGAACCAACACCTGGAATTTTACATTTATTCCCTGTATATTCTCCAACAGAGATTAGAACAATCAGCCACAGCAAAAGCTTTCATTCTTAATGGATTTGAGCAGTACAGAACATCCCGCAAAGAGCTAAAATATGAAAGACACGCAGAAGCCCTTCTACAAACAAACCCAAACCTGACATTTTGAGCAGCAAAAAGTGTGATTAAGCACCAGGCTATTGATTCTTCTTTGGTAGGTTTACGAAACACAAGCCTGAAGGTTAAGTACCAAGAAATGAGAAACGGGAAAAAAGTTGAGAGAGGAAAGATAAGAAAAGCAGAAGAAAACAAGAGTGGAGAGATACACAAAAGATCTGAGACTTTGACTGGACTACACTATTCTCATGAGGCAAGTGCTTTCCAGAGGGACCCAGTTTAACCACAGAGACACCAATTTCCATCCGCTCCTACAAATTTTGGGTGAGGCTCTGAGTGAGCAGAGAAGACCCGGTTCTCATCATTGCCTAGGAAATACTCCATCACAGGACTGCACCGCTAGGCAGGAGTACTACGTGCCGAGATGAAACAGATTTGGGCCCTAATTCCCTGTCAAATTACATGGGACTTTCACAAGGTTTAGGATCTAATGCTGTTGGTTACAGCTGCTCCCACAAGCTTCCTCCTTTTTGCCGTTCTTGTTTGACAGCTGTCCTCTATAAGATCCATTGGTTTGCTACCAACAGTACTCTTCCTCTTATTATAATTTTGTATTAAAATGTTGTATGATTTGGATAAGATGCCTGGGTTTCCAGCAGGAGGACAAAATATCTGTTTGCACAACAGAAAATGAAGGGGAAACAAACCGTCTTAAGATAGAGAAATGACAAAGCAGACATTAAATGGAATTTCTCCTGTGGTGCAGTAATTACAGATAGTTTTATATGGTTTCAAACTATTTGTTCTCTTCATATTCACTACGGGGTTAGCTAGGTTCATTAGGGAAAAAATAAATATATATATTTAGGACCCGAGTTCTAAACCTGCCTTCACCACTAACTGAGTGGGTCACCTTGGCAACTCACTTAATTTTGGTCTCAATTTATTCCTTACAAGGAGGTGAGACCTAATCTTCCCATTCTAATATCCCTGCTAGATACTGCTTCTATAAAAAATTGAAATACTGCTTTCAAACCTCAGTTTCACAGTGCATGAGGGATCAAAATAATACACACACATGGTTTTAAATGTAATCAGACATTTACTGAAATAGACAATCAGCTTTTTTTCCCCTTAGTAGGTTTGTGCATTATTCAGGATTTCAATTCAAGTTAGATGCACTGAAGGACAGAATTTGGCCCTTAGCAAATACTTCAGACAACATAAGATGCTATTTGGAGAAGCATAAAACCACATTAAAGAATCTAAAATTCTTTAATGAGAGAGACAAAAAAATTATCTAAGGATCTAGATTACAAAGTACATTGAAAAGCACAGTTTTGAGAACATGTAAATTTTACATGCTGAGAATTATTTAGATTATTAGACAGAGATTTCTTTAGAAGTCACATTTCGAAGTGACTTTGGGACACAAGTACAACTGGCTTTAAATAGCCTATATTTTCTTACTTCCCACAAGGTATTTTTGAAAATCCTCCCTGTCAAATTTTAGAGAAAACGAAGCAGGTAAATCTGTCCCACATGAATTTTCATGAATGCCTGGAAAACTTCCTTCACTCCCACCCATCCTCCCTTCCCTGGAACAGTTTTCTTAATGCTCATTGAAAATTAAAAATGCTTCCAGCCAAGGGAAGAGGAGAAGCTGCCCCACTTTGCCTACTGAGGTTAAACCACACAAGAAACAAGAGCAGAGGGTTCCCACTGACCCTGCTCATCCACAGCCCTCCTGGCTGCACCCACTGCTATCCAGCAAAAGATTTTTGGTGCCTCTACTTGAATTAACTCTGGCTCAATAATCAGAGACTACACAGAAAGAAAAGAAAAAGCTGGGGAACAAACTGACCACAGGAGAAAATGGACACTTTTGAAACAGTCCTGGATTCTGTCCTCTATCCTCAGAGCTGCTTGTACGTGTTTCTCTAAGCCCTTTCTTTTAAAATCTTTTATTGATAAAACTGGGGTGGTTAAAGAGGGAATCACAACTAAATTGTAGGACAGAGTACTCAACAAATCGAAGCCAGTGGCCTCCAAGTTAGATTTCCAACAATTTTCCCATCTCCAGGTGGTGAGGTGGACAAGCTTCTACAAGAGCTCGACTGTCTGGGCGCTGAATTATTTCAGGAAATGTAAAACTGCAAGTGTCATAACATAGGAGCAGTTAGAAAACATGGTTTAGGTGTTTATCCAGATTAGGTTAAAACCTTGTTCCAAATTTTAGATACTGCAAAAGAGGTGAAGAGTGAGAAAAGTCAAACAAAACAGCCCAGTTGGTTTAAGCATGTTAAGCAAGGCATTCAGATACAATTGCTGAAGCATGCTTAAATGTCTGCTAAAATCAAAGGCTGATTCAGTGTCTGCCTTGTTTGGCAATGCTACGAAAATAGGGTTAGTTTTGCCAAATCTGAGCTGAGAAACCTTTTCACTTTAGTCTCCTTCATTTTCTTTTGAAAGCAAACTCGGGGACTGAAGGATTAACTGGATGTTGGAAGTACTCCGATACTCCTAACCTTGTTTGTGAGGATGCCCAGTGTGTTTCCACCTGGAAACATGTCTTTTAATCAAGTCACAAATTTGTTCCTTTTTAAATTTTCTTTAACCACTCTGACCGACTTAGCTGAGGGTCAGCTGTGGAGATTCTCTAAGGCCTGCACTGCTAAAAATTTGAGTTGGTAGCTGGATCTCAGGTAGGCAAGGATGTGACAGCAGGGCATGGCTGTAGCCTCAGAGCACAGTCACACTCTGCTGTGTGTCAATGTGTTTAGCTGTCACCTTTAGCTCACCTGCATGTGTAAATCCCATCTGGCACCATCAGGCCACGAGTGACCTTGAGCACATGTGTGTCTGCAGCTCGACTGATGCCTTAACTTTTATCTTTCATGTTTTTCACATTCTGTGCTGCCTAGGGGTGCAGTTCTGAGCCTCATATTAAGTGTTAGTTAGCTCTCTTCACAGAGTAGGGAGACAAAACAAATCCTTTTCCTGATGAAGACCAAGGACAACTTTCAGGCCCTAAAGCACAAACAACAGTGACTGAAGGGAGAAACAAGAAGGATGGGACCTCACAACATGAAGCTGTAACTGAACAATTAAACCCCTGTATGCAAATGGACCAAAATTTATAAAAATGTAAGACTTTGTGACCAGTCAGCCATTTTGTGACCATTCTTAGCCCACCCTGGGTGTAGCCCTGGTCAGGCCCTGTCCTGCCCAAGGTGTACTCTAAAGGCCTTGCAATAAATACCTACTCTATTCTCTAGCTCTGTCCAGTCTCTATTTCAGGTCAGCTTTCCCAAGGCATCAAGTTTTTTTTTGTTTTTTTTTTTTGGTTGGTTGGTTAGTTGGTTTTTTGTTTTGTTTTGGGTTTTGTTTGTTTTGTTTTGTTGGTTGGGGTTGTTTGTTTTTTTTTTTTTTTTTTTAGTGAATAAAGTCTACCTAGACCTGCCTACTGAAGGAAGGAGGTGCAAATCTCTCTCAGGTGAAGCTGCTTCTCCTCACCTCCTCCTAATCTATACAACTATGGTAGAAGAAAGTCATTGTGTGCAAACTGAAGTCCAACAGTTAATGCAGAGGGGTTTTTTTTGCCTTTCTGTACCTGGACTGTATGTACTGCTTTCATCACTGTGGGTTGTAATTTAATGTAGATTTCCAGTTTGTTCCATCTGCTTACACCAAACTATTTGCTGAACTCTGTCCTTCATCTGCTGATGATCATGAAACCAAGCCTTTTTTTTTTCCTCTGAAGACTGAATGAAAGAATTCTTTATGCAAAGCTAATGTGGATGAATTCCATTTTCAAACACCTCTAAACCAGATATTCAAAACAAAATATAGATTTACTTCTATATCCTTCCCTAATTAGATTATTTGTGTCCTGGGAAACAATCTAAGCTTTCATTTCAAGTAAGTATTACCAGCCTTAATTTTGTCTGGAAAAATTTGAAGCATGACCAGACATTATGGATGTAATACCACTTTTCTAAAGCTCTAGTTTGAAAAAGCTCTGGGAGGTGGGAATTTTGTTGTTCGGTCAATGGAGTGTTAACTCCAAAGCCTAAATCACACAACTTTAAAAAACCTTTTTCATCTTAGGAGCAAATGTAGCTACATCGTTTATGTCACAGTCTGCTACCCTGTCCCTTCAGTCATGCAGTCAGATCATCAAACTTTCAGTTTAAAGCTAAAATGCAATTTTAAGGAGCATTCTGGCCAAATTTACTGTCTGCTTTTAATCAAGTCACAAATTTGTTTCATTTTAAATTTTCTTTAACCACTCTGATTGACTCAAATGAAAAACAGGGATGATTGTGCACGGTGCACAATGATCTATGTCTGATATTGTGGAAATAAATTCAAGTTAAAAATGACCTCCCAATGCACTCAGGGCTCTGCTTTGCACCACCACTCATGCATCGTGACATTCTTAAACTTCTACCAGTAAAGTCAACATCAATATTACATCCATTTCTACAAAGCAACCATATAAACTTCATCTTTCTACACATGCTTTACTTTAAATCATGCATATAAATCCATCTACACGCACAGGCTGAATCTAAAAATTTGCAGATACTCAGCTGACGTATTTTCATTGTCAAACTCAGGCAACTTAAAGTCAAATTTAATGCTCTAACTCACATAAGAGTGAGACTGCAATATCCCAAGCTGGTTCCCAGCCTGGGGTAGGTCTAACTGGCTCAGACAAAGTGCTGTGGCTGTGCAGTGCTGTGCTGGGAGGCTCATGGCCCTGCTAAGGAGGCACTTGTCACTTAGGTATGTCTGTTGCCACATTGTTACCAGACCTGGAAGCTGTTTACAGCTTTGTGCTATGTCCTGCACCATGTGGATGTCACTCAGGGCTGGACCTGTACCTTTCAGTCATGATAAAGCATTGCGGAACTCTTGTTTCCCACCTGCCCTCCTGTCTCCTCACCTGAAGGACTGATCTCAGGGGTGGTTCACTGATTTCTTTGACAGGAATGGGATGGAGGGGAGGGACCCTCAGGCAAGATGACTTTCACCATGCCCATGCTTTCACAAGCCTCGTGGGTGCTGCTCCATGCAGCAGCCACCAGTCCTTGTGGCAGCATCATGCACCTGATGTCCCAGGGTGCAGGAGACTTGCAGTCCCTCCTAGGAGGGAACCAGTGTCCCCTGCAACAAGGATGTGATGAGTTTGTCACTTGCAACTTCCACGGGGCTGCAGGGGAAGCAGAAACCCACAGAGGTGCTACTAAGGTGCACTTCAAATTCATCCACCCACAAAGGGAAGAAGGGATCTAGGAAGAAAGGAACCAAAATAAACAGAAAGCCCCAAATGAGCAGTGGCCAAGCTTCCATCATTTCCCTACACTGCTATTGTTTCTCCATTGGCTAAGGAGCAAAGGTCTAAGTGGTGCATATGCAGTTTGCCCCTGGTGATGGGGGAAGGGAAGAAAATTAAGGTACAAATATATAATTAGCTGCCTAATGTGGGGGACATAAAACATAGACATTTTTCATTCTGCCCAAGAGGTGACTGAGAATGTAGAATCTCTGGGTGAGAAATCAATGCACAGACTGTCAGGTAAATACATATTGAAATATAAGTGTGGAGTAAGTTAATAGTTCTGTGAGGTCATGTAATGAAGTCTATAGTTCTTTCATCAGCACTGTGAACAGTGCAGTTACTGTGTTCCTCCCCTGGTGTAATAGCAAAGACGGTTGCTAGACTCTGAAAATAAATTATGCCATGCTTTATTAAATGGTAAACAGCTGTTCCAGCCACAATACAGCACATGCTAATTGAAGAATGCCTTAAGCAGTCCTATAATAAAAAGCTTTTAAGGGTTGGAGAGAAAAAAAACAGCCAGCATCATGACAGACTTACTATCATGGGTTCCCTTAGTTAAAATTCAACACATGGGTCATTCAAGGTGAGAAGTATATTCTGGGAGAAGATCTACAGTAATGAACATTTAAGAATCATTAGCAGGCTCTTTCATGCCACTATGCTGTAGGCAAAGACAGACGTGCTTAGGTAAGAAGTACAGCCACAAGGTTCACATCATGTTTCCATGTCTTGTTTTGCTGAGAGATATGTATCCAGGAATACAACAAATGTGCCAGGAGAATTGCACTTTCTGAGGTGGTGATCCCCAGCTCAGAAACATCAATGCTCATGGGAATCACCCTGGAGACCTGGGCAGAGAAAGAGAGCTATGGCATGAGCTGTAAAAGAACCCACAGAGAGAAGAGAGACGATGATACACGGCATGGTGAGCCCCAAAGTGGCAACATTTCCTAAGCAGGTGTGTCACTGTCCCTTTGCAGAGCTCTGGTCCCTTGTGCCAGCCTGGTTCTGTCGAGATGAAGAGAGGGGCTACCAGGAATGCCAAGGTACAGTTTTTTTTTTTTTTTTTTTTTTTTTTTTTTTTTTTTTTAAGAGGTCGCTGCTGATCCCTGCAGTACCTTTCTAAGCAGCCTTGTGCAAATATCCCCGCTTTGCACCTCAATTTTCCCATCTTTACCTTGCATTAAAAGAACTGGAAGCCTGGTGTACAAAAGTCCCTTAAGAGTCCTGAATGATAGGTACTATGAAAAATATAAATGTATTTATAGCAGCTACTAACTGACATCAGCATTTGCCCAAGAATGACATTCAGATATATGGCAGTCAGACTACCAGACACCTGCTTTCAGGGAAATTGCCCACAGAGCCAAACTAGATGTGCGTGCGTGTTCATGGGTGTAAGTGTACGTGCAAAATAAAAACAGCAAAAAGAATTTCACAGGAGAGAATAATAAGGAAAAGAGCCATGTTTTCCCCACTACACAACACAATAATTCCTCATCCTGTCTGTGGGTTCTCTCCTTTCTCAAAAAACACTGTAAGATGAGTGCTGCATGGTGAGCAAGATGATTTTTTTTTTTTAATGTTTGCAATAAGGAAAGTGCTTGGAAATGAGGAACAAAGGATATGCGTCAATCCATTAGATAGCATGCAAATATTTCATTCTGCTTATACAAATCATATGATGCGCTTGCAAATTCCTGCAACAAAGCACTGGTTTAATGGAACTGCTCTTCCTATAGAAATGGAAACAGGTAAAGTTTTCCTTCATTGGACTGTGTGAGCTTTTCCTTTATAAATAAAAGCTGCAGTATCTAAGGTATTTCCTTTGTTGTGTCACCTTTAGGACTTACTATTTGAAGTATTCCATTGAAATGGCTACGCTCTGTGCAGTGTTCAGAATTTTAAGTAAAACCTTAAACAGTTACAAATCAAAGCACGGGGGTACTTTGAAGAAGCACGTACACTATATACATTGCATTCTGCATGCACATGCATTGTTGGCATCTATATATCATCAACACGTTTGCCAAAAAACATTACAGCTATGGGGAAAATATTTCAAGAAAAAAATGAACATTAAAAAAATAATATAATTTCCAAAACTCAGATTTCAGCATCTTTAGGGCTGGTTCTACATGTATGCTTTTGAAATATGGCAGATCCTAAGAGAAATCACCATGACATTTTTTCTGACATTAACCAAGTTGTTTTGATAAATATTTCACTACAATAAGAAGATACATTAATTAAATAATTATAAAAATGATTTTTTCCACATGTATTTATTAAATATATTAGGTATTAAGGTATCGACAATTTACACCTGCATCTTGTTTCATAGCTTCTTCCTCACTCTCTGCAATTTTTGTTCCTCTTCTAAAAAGAATGCTTGAGGAAATTCTGTGCTGTCTCACTCAAATTTATAATTAATGTAGCAGAAAATTATATTTCTAATTAAATAAAACTGAGCATGAATTGAGGCAAATGCTTGAAGCATTATAAACAGTACAAACTCGGGAGATGAACAAAATCACAAACAATGAGCAGGTAATGTAACTGCATATATTAGAAACATCTCAATTATTACATCCACAAAGGCAGAACCTAAAAAGCTGCATTTCATAAGAAGGTGTCATGTTGACATATATTGCTCATTAAAAAAGGTGCCGTTTGTATATGGGTTACTGTTCTTCATATGCATGAATACTGGTAACACTTTGTGGGAAAGGAAAGCCCTTGAGATTTCATGTAGTTTGAATATTTAATGTAACAATAGTTTGCTCCCTAATAAAGAAAGGAAAGAAATTTGGGAGACGAGGACATAGATTTGCCTATTTATTACGTTGTGCTGACTGCAGCTGGGTATCGGCACCCCCCGTACACCTCTCCAGATCTGCTGTTAAAATTAGTGACTGCTCAGAGGCTGCTCTTTAACCAAAACCACGGAGACTACAGAGGAGATACTCCCCGCTTCCCTTTTTTAAGCAGAAAATAGCAGGAGGTGTATGTAATATTTGTATATTATATATATGTGTGTGTGTGTGTACTAACTTACTAGTTATCTCTGCTTACACCCCGGCTGTCAGGAAACTGTCAGCTGTACAGGCGATAAGGTGGGCAGTTTAAAGAAGATACCGAAGCCTTAAGCTTCTTAATGTGCCACGAATCAATCCCATGAAAGCAAACAACTTGAAAAAGGGGTTATGCGTGTTTACGAAATCTCTCGGCTCCCCTCTTCGTGGCTGGCGCTGGAGTTTTCTCACCCTGGTGACCCCTGAAGTGGCCTGCAGGGACTGTGGAATGAGGCTGTTCCAGGAGGCAGCTCACTAATTGGGAAGTTGGTCGGGGGGAGAGGAACCCCTCTTTACCGCGTTAAGCGCCCAAACCAAGCATGACCAGACTGACGCGGCCAAATCGCCGTCTGGAGGTTGCTCCACACCAGCAGCAGGGCTTTTCACACCTGATGGGGCTCCATCTCCATCAAGTTGTGTTAGGAGAGGGATGTGTTACAGGGTGGGAGCCCACGCCCCGTGCCAGCGGTGCCCGTGCCGGGGAGTTGCTGCTCCCCAGCTTTCCTGAAGGAAGCAAACATGCCCGGGCAGTGGAGGCATGCCTTGCCAGAGGCAGGAGTTGACGGCTTCCATCTCACAGCCCACCTTCATCTCCCCTCCAGAAGATCAGGATTGTTCTTCTCAGTTAGAGGAATTAATTCTTTGTGCTGAATGGGCACGTGCAAAAGTACTCTGGAAAGGAGGGTATCTGAGGGCTCCTGCCTTTGTTCAAAGACTCCCAAAACATGGGGAGTTTTAGCGATGCTTTGGACTCCAGCCATCAATTCCCGAGTGCTCCCAGCTGCCCTGCAGAACTGGAAAGGCACAAGCCTTCCTTGGAGAGGAACAGAGACTGAAGAGGGGGGGATTCAGAACACAAAGGGCTGTAAAATGGTGAATTCTTGGGCTTTTCAATCATGGTGGGCTCCCTGTCTTCTACACTCCTGAAAATCCCCCTCATCAGCAGTTTGATCAAGGTGACAGAGACAGTCTGGGACTTAATCCCATCTAGGATTAAAACTCAACAGTTCCTGCCCCACGGTCCTCAGCATGCATCTACTTTAAAAGAGAAAAGTTCTTATTTTTCCATACTGTCAGGAGATGCGGCCACAATGTGGTCAAGGTTGTCTCGTCAATTTATCTGTTATTTATGTAGAGCAGGGGCGTCCTAAACTGCACTGAGGTAAAATTTAAGCTGAGGAGGAAATATAGCAGGATGGGAGTTGTCAGCCTCTGAAATTCAGTGGAGACACTCACAGGCAAACGTTTAGGGGGATATAATAAAAGCTCTAGTAAATTTTTTCCTAAACAGCATATATTGTTATATGATGATATGAAAGCAGGCTCTATAGGTCTATCAAATCCAGACTTTATTTCTCGTCATATTCTACTTCAGATTTAAAGAAGGTCTGCACAAAGTCAGGGGATAGCAAGATAACATGATTCAGGGGAAAAAAAATAAAGGCATTATATGGAGAGTATTTCCATATTTACTTTGAAATTTCTTGGGAAACCTGAGCTAGCTTTTGTTTTTTTCAGGAATAAAAAACTAACAGACAAACCAAACCCACATCAGACCTGACATGTCTACTACTTTACATAAGTCTCTTTTCCCCTGAAACTTAGGGAACCTTCTGTGAGAAATATCTATCTGTGGCTTTAATATGGATTTTTTTTGATAGAAATATGAAGAGAGAACAGTAGAGGAAAAATCTCAAAAGCATCAGCAAAAATCATTACATGAGAGATGGCATCTAGCTGCAGATCACATATGCTGTATATATTGTTCTACACTCTGCCTTTCACGTATTTTTAAATGGGGCTCATCAAGTTACGTCTCAGACATGA
The DNA here is from genome assembly GCF_029207755.1 of Chamaea fasciata. Lineage (NCBI taxonomy): Eukaryota > Metazoa > Chordata > Aves > Passeriformes > Sylviidae > Chamaea > Chamaea fasciata. The sequence goes on along the minus strand of NW_027094090.1, from coordinate 73,092,164 downwards.
CAAGAGATAACTGCAGAGATTGGGATGAAATCTTCCTCCACCTGCAATGTCCCTAACCCCAGAAAATCTTGACAAACTCAGCAAAAGTTGTCTCACTCTGTTTCACCACCCTCCTTCTCAAACCGGCTCCTCTGCTCCTGTTGCTAGACACCAGATATGGCAGATTAAAACAGAATGGCAAAGCCAGCATTCCTGGGCATCACTCTGGGGAAGGCAAAACGGGGATTTTGTTTGGTTTCTCCTGCTGCTGTGACTCTGAGGCCCTGAGGATGCGCTGATACTCCAGCTCATCCCTTGCCTGCCTGTTGCAGCAGTGAGCAGCAAGCGCTGCTGTGAGCATATCCAGGCTGCAGTCATGGGAAGGGATGGGAGAGCAGAAAGTGTGAATGAAGCAATCCTGCTCCACTGAGGTGCCCGTGCAGGTAAACGCTTCCTGCTCTGGACTCTCCCTGTGATATCCCAGTCTTGCTCTAAGGCTGGGGCAGGCTGCTGAAGTCAAGGAAGTGTGTAACTGCCACAGTTTGAGGGACGGGGGAGAGGCAGATTGAATTGGTCACAGTATTTCATGTGCTCTGCCAACACAGCAGCCCCCTGGCCCTCCCTGTTGCACTGTGTCTGTGGCTATGCATCTTCCCATTTGTGCATCTCTGTGTGTGTTTCTGGAAGGCAACACCTCTGTCGTGGAGCAATAGAGGAAGGTTCTTAAAAATAAAAGTGCTGTTCAAATATATGCAAGCCAGCAATGTGGGAGAAGGCATCCTTGGGAGGAGAGACATGGATGACTCTGGACATTTTCGTGCCCTTCCTCCAAACTTGAGGTCACCCCGAGTTTGTGACCATATCTCCCCCTCCCTGGGGAAATATACCTTGCCACAGCTGCAGCAAAGTCCAGTCAGATCTGTCCTGGCACCTGTACCAGCCACTGTTGCTCCATAAAGCATCTGTAAAATATTCCACAGACACACAATCCCATGCATGCTACCCACCCATAACCTTAGAAGGGGAGAAGTCCGGCAGCACTGAAAGAGGATTCTCTATTTTCCTGCACGCTTTGTGTCAGTGTAGAGAAGATTTTAGATGCTGTCCAACCAGAATGGAGCTACTACTTCTCCAAGCCATTGCTAGTGACCTGACTGAAGCACAGTTAACATTTTCAGTACCCCATCTCCAGTACTGTAAACCTCAATTCCAAAATACACCCATTAGAGAAACAGGAAGTAGTGAAGATCACAGAGGCGCCTAACTCAGTGTTTTCCATCCTGTTTCTGCCAGCAAAATATAGGCTATTAGATAAAATGCTAACTTGGATTGCAGATCTTTTATTTATTCCTCCCTACAACTCTCCAGTCCTTTGTCTGTTCCTACCTCATTCTATTCATCTTACCTCCTTTTTATTGCTATTTCTTTTATTGCTACCTTTCTCTATTATTCAGGCTTTTTTGTTTCTGCCAGGTCCATCCCTGTGCATATTTATTCACTCTCACTTAACACATTATACTTTTGTGTAGACCCGAACTCATCATTCCCCCCAGGTTTTGATCCTCATCTTCCACGGGAGTGCATTCTCGTTTTAGCTCTGGTTACATTTCAAGAATAAAGCTTTTTCTAAATTGCAGTGTGGGGCTTCCAATACTGCCAGTCTGATAGTTACGAACACTTCTGAGGATTTAAAGATGTATTTGGCATGGTCACCATAACAAATTTAGGACATATTCCATTGATCCATGGTCTACTCTGCCTTTTCTATCACCTGTGAAGTCAGGTGAGAAGTATTTTTAGGGGAGTTGGAACTATGTGATATTTAAGGTGTCTCACAACCCAAATTATTCTATGATTTTATTACTCTGACTCTTGGCAGGTTAAGATGTGAGTTTAAAGTCAGTATTAAGGATGATGAATGGTGACAGATGAAGCAATGGGGGAATCTTTCCCTTTCTATAACCAACTACTGGTTGTAAGAGCTGTAAGGGAGGGGATTAGGACTGTCCCCTTTAGAAAGGAGTCCACCAAAGTCTTATTTATTAGTGCAGTGAGAATGGTTATAAGGGATATTCCCGTTCATAATTTGCTGTTGTAATTGGCTGCTCGACTGGACCCACTGTACTCTTACCTCAGGCAGTACACAGCCAACTAGACAAGGCTCAAGCTGCAGGAGTTCTCAGCCCTGCACAGCACAGTTATTCCTGATTTCTTGAATAAAAAATTGTCCTATAAGTTGACATTAGGAGTTTTGGGGTGTAACTTGGGATTCTGAGAAACAGACAGACAAAATTCTCAGAGGTTTCTCATGTCCAAATTCTTTGGAAATCTAGCCTCGAGCTCTTCATTTTGATGTGGTTCATTTTAGCATGAGAGGGCAACTTGAGATGATTTTAATTTTTTTAAAAAAAGAAAATTATCCTCTTTACAGACATGCACGTAGAGGGGGAAATAATAAGGCCAAAGCCCTTCATGCTACATTTTAATTGAAGCTGGAGGAGTATTAATCAGAGGACAGGGAGACATTTCAGAACAATCAGTTACACATCAGATATGAAGCACACCCAAGGCCAGCTCTGTGTGGCAGGACAGAGGGTGAGCCTTGCAAACCAGTAGTGTGGCAGTAACCCACAAAAACCTGGTCTGCCCTGCTAGACCCAGCATTTCCCTCCCAAAGTACAGCTTAATGCAGCCACTGCTCAGCAGGGGTTTTGTCATCTGCTGCCCCATACAAGCAAAAGGCTGCTTTTCCCTCTAACTCTTCCCAAAAGTTCTATGAAGGAATTTCCCCACTGTTCATTAGCAAATATTAAATTGACCTGAAATTATGGATGGGTTATTCATACAGATAATGGCCACAAATTCTGCCACGCGTTCCTTATGTACCTGCTAGCAAACCCATAGGGGTAAGAGGTGCTATTTCTGAGTGAGCTGACCAAAACCCTGCCAGTCTAAAAACTTTACAAACTGTGTTTGTACAAATACAAGTTTTCCACTCATACTAGATCATTTCATTGTACTGATACAGTATATTCTTATTAGGAGTATTTTGCCAATATTGAATGCCAATATTTCTAGAAGGACAAGTTTTCGCAGTGTTGAATATTCCTTAGTTCTATATAGAAAAGATTGCAGACTTCAGAGGGATGAATCATATCCACACAAATTTCCTGGATCAGACCATGTGTTACCACACTGTAAGAGTCTGTCTGGGAAAAAAAAAAAACCCCAAACTTATGTGCAAATGGAACAAATGTCTGATACCAGGGAGAAGTGTTTTATCCTAATGAAAAAGCCTGCTTGTTAACTAGGCTTTGCTTAGCATTTTTATTTTTATTTAGAGTGTTCCCACAGGCCTATTAAATTCCCCTACTCTTAAAACTAATTAAAGGGTATTTTAATTATCCAAGATATCTCAATTCATAGACAATAAAATGTAGAAAGAAAAAAAAATATAGTCTGGAGTAATAATGTGCAGCATATTGCAGTTAGAGCTATTTCCCCTGCATCATTGCTCTATAATTCCGTAGTCTTCCATATTTTCTATTTATTTCCAAAACAAATGCTTCTTTTCAGCTTATTTTGATTCCATACTCTTTTCCAACAAAAAGGGATTTGTGTGCCATCAAATAGTATTTTGGTTTTTTAACATAATCACAGCATCTCTGAGCAGACCTGAAATTCCAGAATCAGTGAACACTTCAGAAAACACAGGACAGAAATTCACATTTGCACCTGTGTTTGTTTCAACGGTGTAAATGGCTGGTTTAGAATCACTGAATATTTGCAAAAATGCTTCCTGGCACAGACATTAGCTGAAATTAAATATTGCATACTATCCTTGGAATGATGGCTTTTTTCTACAAATAACTGAGGCCATCCATGGAACACTATAGGAACCACTATCAGATCATCTCAATTAGAAAAACAAGTATGACAAAATTCTATGTTCAAAAGAATTCAGTTGAAAATTTAGTGATCTTACATTTAACAAATGAATTATACACAGAAAAGGAACTGCAACATTTCTGAGTTTTCTGTCATATTCATCATCTACTGTGATAAAGAAAAGCAGAAAGGAGAATCACAGATTCAAATCTATGCTTGTTGAACTTATTTTGTTAATAGAAGCTGATCTGACAGCTGAAAGGCAGGAAAAAAAATCCCAAACAGCTTTTCTTCCTAGGATGATATATTTCTGTGCTCCCCCAGCATCTGCAACATGGTGCAGTTTCAGTGAGAGCAGCTAAAGTTAGGCAAAACCTCACTCCTTGTGCCCAACACCTACCCCTGAACTAATTCTTTCACGCAGGCTTAGGAAGAGGAGGAAAACCAGCTTCCAGAACAGATGGGGTAAGGGTAACAACTTTCAATTCCTCAATTGGAGTGCCAAACTAAGAGACACAAGGCATTCTGTGGGCCGGTCCTTTCATAACCATGAGCCCTGTACAGGGTTCCTGCACTAAAGGGGCTCCATGTAAGCATTTCCTGGTGAGGCACAGTCACAGCACTGATGGAAAAACACACACCACCCTCAGCAACAGCATCTCCACACAAGTACTAGCTGGTGTATAAAACAGTGTCACAGCAAGAGCTCCCTGGTTTACGAGGGAAGAAGCTTTGTGTTGCCATATCATATCACTACATCACAAGCATTTCTGCAAAAAGTTGTATTAATTTTTAAACAAGCAAATACTCTTATTGTGCTCAGTAGGTTCACTTGTATTAGGAAGATTTGCAGGACTGGCACCAAATGGGCAATAGTCATAATAATCATAGAAAGGGTCCTCTTTCTCTCCCTCTCTTTTTTTTTTTTTTTTTTGGTTTTTTTTTTTTTTTTTTTTTTTTTTGGTTTTTTTTTGGTTTTTTTTTGTTTACACACGTGCATGTAGAATCATAGAATCGCAGAAGTTTGGGTTGGAAAGGACATTAAAGATCATCTAGTTCCAACGCCCTGCCATGCACAGGGAAACTGAAGAGTGTATCTACATTACAGTAAGCAGAAAATGTAAAAAAAATCTTAAAGAGGGGGATCTAATGATTTTTTTATTGTGTTTTTTTTTTTTTTTCTGTGAATGCTCAACAGCTTTATCATCTTCTACTAGATCTGCTCTTCTAATTATAACAGTGGGTCTTCTCTAGTGACTTTTCTATCATGACAAAGTCTTCAGACTGAATCAGCCGTGCCACTTTTGGCAATTCCTGCACTACTTCAGATGCAACCATCCCTTCCTCTGTCTCTTGCAGAGGCATGATGAGGGCCCCCACACAGGCCTCAACAACAGCACCATTGCTGTTGAAATCAATTCAAAATTGCAATTTGAAATCAAGGCACCAGACAAACATAGGTGAAATCAGCAAAACTAGGGAAAGCATAAGAAAGCGATGAAAAATAAGGAATGGTTCTGATGGGGGTGGTAAGCACTGTGCACTAAAACTTTATTCATACATAAATTGCAAGGGGATTTCTACAGCTATTTTACATGGTGGGGTTTTACCACCCTCTGTGGTTTCACCCTCCCCACAGCTTCTTGGTCTCTGGAAATTAAAGATAATGAAATATGTCTGGAATATATGTTCATCTGTTCTCAGCTGCTGGTTCCAAGTGCATGTCCAATTCCACAGTGAACCCATTTATAATATTTTTTCACCCCTCAGTATTTTTTTAGGTCGTTTCCCAACACTCACTGGTGACCTTTCCCCATGGTGGAGTGGTTCAACAGCTGGCCAGATGTGAGACTGCTGGAAAGGTTAATTGCTCTTTCTTTGAGGTTTTATCCAAAAACACTGGTGTTTTGTGTTTATACTTGAACTGCTATGTCACCTACAGTGATCACTACCATAAAAGGAAACTCTCCATAAAGGAATTATTCAGAAAAAAATGTGCGTATAGATATTTGAAATAAAAGGGTTTCTTTTAAAAAATGCAAAAATTCTGTTTGCACAGTGTGTGAGAAAGAATTTAAAAAAACCAAACCCTACAGTTAAAAATTATATTGAAATATTGAGTAATTTTAATGCAGACTGGAACACCCACACATTGCAGAATTCAGAACCTGCAAGTAAAATTGACTACAAAACCAAAATTGGCTTTGTTGCCTTTTATTGCCCTAATCTCTGAGAAATGTAAAAAACAAAGAGAAAAAAGTATGAATAGCAAAAGAAAATGGATTTCAGACCTGTGTTTGTAATAAACAAATAATTTGCAACAGAAATATTTCTTTAGAGCAGGCAGTAGAACTTAAATTTGGCACTACCCCTTTCAAACTCTGTTGAAATCATGTGTAAAATAAATATATGTCTTCAACAATAATCTATTAACTTGAAGGCTTAACAACTATTTAGGCCTTAATACCACAAAAATTCAAGCGATGACATCGCTTAATACAATTTTATATGCAGAACCACCTCCAGGCTCAGTGTTCAGAAATTCAGAAACCTTCAAAGGACAGCTTCTAGATGTGTTTTAAAAGGCACATATGGGCTTGCAACATTTTTATGGCAGGAGGGTTAACAATTAACTAGTAAAAATAGTGTTATATTATTGGCAATCTTCAGGAATATAACTATATCATTAGAGAATTACTTCTAGGGGATTTTTTGTTTGTTTGTTTGTTTGCTTTTTTGTGCAGAGGTGAATGCATTAATTTTACCATCAGCATGGTAAAATGTTCTTTTAGTGGCAGGGATAAGTCTGTTACAAGGGGGAAAGGGAATAACTGAGGAACAACAAAAACATTGAAACCTCTTATTATATTGATGGAGGAAAAAAACCTTCCTGCATTGTTATGATAATTTATTTTTTGTGACTTTCTTGTACCTGATGACCAAATGTAATTAATGAAAAATGCAGTTTGTCCCTGGGTAATATCAGAGAATTTTCCACATGTTTTTCCATTTAAAATAAGAAGCATCTGAATAAATGTTCACTTTAAAAAATTATTTACTATACGTGTTCTATTGCTCTTTTGCTTAAATCTTTCCATTCGTCTCATCTCTTGGGAAGATTTTGGGTTGATGAACACAAAAATAGTGTGATATTCTGTGGAAAAAAAAAGAGCATCTCCCTGTCCACAAACCCCATCTCCTATTGCAAGTGTAAAAACAAGAGGCCATTTCCCCAAAAATCTCCAAATAAGGAGCTTGCCCCAGAGTGTGGTGTCTGTTAAATCTGAGAGCTCTGTGTCCACTCATTTCAAACCCCACGTTTGTATGGTTGGGAGAAACACTCTGGTGGGTATCTGCTGCCTTTCTTGCAGCAATTCAGGCACTCCAACATCACCACACATAACCCAAAATCAAATCTGCTGGGGAGCTTCCAAGCTCTGAGGGGCCAGACAACTCACATTTTACACTTTGCCTGACCTATCAGATACAGACATAACTGTGTTTATCTTCTGCACAAGTGTTTCCAGTCCTTTTTTGAGAAGTTAAAACTTCTTCACCCAGTTGTGATTTTGCCAAATAATTGCAGAAGGCAGATAAAAACCAAATGGCTTGTTGGTACCCATAGACTGTTATATATCATGAGCTAGCAATCAGGAATTTGTAATGAAGAACTAGGAAGGGGCAAATAAATTCTAGATCCAAATTAGTTACCAATAAGTTGACCACTATTAACTTAAAGCCAACATCTGATGATTTAACTGTGTGAGGTTAGCCACAACACGGTGTTTGCTCACAGTGAGCTGCTAATCTCACTCTGCTTCTAAAACCAAAAACAAATTTGGAGGAATGCACAAACTGATTCAAATTAACCAGGACTCGCTGTTCATTTTATGACAAGCACTGGGTGTGCCTTGCATCCAAGAGAAACAATTGGTTATCCACTGTGGTGTTACAGTGCTCTGCAGCAGAACTGTTTAAAAATCTGAAGCATTCCTAAACTGTTTCACTTAAACATTTCTGCAATAAAATCTTATTCAACTGTTCCTTTTATTACTTTTTTACACACTGGAGACCAAGTGAATTCAAGTTGATTTTTTTCTTTTCTCCCCTTTTTTTTTTTTTTTTTTTTTTTATTTTTTTAAAATTTTACCTACTACTAGAAAATAAACTATCCCTCTTTTTTTAATAAAACCATGGCCTTGAGTTTTGGCCCTTTAATAGTAGCCTACATGGTCGACTACCCTTGGTGTTAAATTTTCTTAAATTGTATTTCTGTCAGTATATCATTTTTTTAAGCAATGGACCCTATAATAGCAAGCTCTGTTCTGTCAGGAGTACATTTTAACAGCGTGACACAAGTATTTTTCACTACAGGAGACAAACAATGATATGTATTACATGCAGTAAACATTGCCTTTGGTACATAAGGTTCTCTTAGCATTCATCTGTCTAAAATTTCATTGTGTCCTGCACAGGGAAAAAAAAAAAAAAAACAAAAAAAAACAAAAAAACAAACCACCCCTGCCTCCCATTATCTATTGCCGAGGGCTGTAGGTTTGTAAAGTGCCAACAATGCATTGTCACATTTCTCACAAAACAAGGGCTTGATTGAATATTACAAGAGCAGTAGAGACCCAGCAAGGTGGATTAAGGGGTATTTTAATAGTGAAAACAAAATAACAAACCTTCACTGAGCTGCTCCAACTAACAGTATCATAATCAATTTTCTCTTTTTTCCCTTCAAACAGGACCCTTTTCCCCAAAACAAGTAAGGACTAGCATTTAATAAAATAAAGTCGTTTTGCACTTAATAGCATCCTGGCAAGAGGACAGGAAAAATGGCAATTTTTCTGTGGGAGATGCATCCAGTCCTGTGATTTTACAGAACAAGGACTGTGATAGCAGTAGTTCCTAAATTCACAGTTAATCTACATAGGGGCTGCAGTTCAATAGTTAATCAGATTGTTGTACTCCCAGTTACTTGGGAAAACAAGTTTTCCAGTGCTCATGCACATGAAATGCCCTTTAGGTACAAGGGACCATCCCAGGCAATCTTTTCTCTGATATCTTTGTCACACTTCAGGTGGCTGTACATGACCTCACGTGAGCCCATCTGAAGCAGGGTCAACCCCTCTTTTTGTGCATCGGGTAGGCTGGGAGTGGATTTATAAACAGCTCAACACTGGCACAATTCTCCTCTGATTCCAAAAACCAGCGGGACTGTGGAGCACTTTGAGAAGCCTCATCAGCTTTGCTGATCTCAAACATGATTTTCCTGCAGCACCTTAAACTGCAGGCACCATAAATGGGCCATGTGCAGAGAATTATTCAGGAGAATAAAATCAATCAAAGTATACAAAATCACTCGGATGAAAAACCAACGCATTATTCACTTGTTAATTCATCCTTAAGAGAAATATGACTTTTTCCTTCCCTTTGGAGGTAGAATTGTCATGGTCAGAAAAAGAAAGCAAGCAGGATTGACTTAATTTTATAGAGAGTCTGGGTAAACTCACTCCGACACAAAACTATTTTCTGTTGTGGGCAAATCACTCCCAAGCTCTCAGCTGTCTCTATTTTAATAACCAGAACAGGACATTTTCTCAGCTCCAAGGGAACAGACACCTTGGGCAGAAATACTGCAGTTCCAGGTTCAAATGTATGGCAGAACTTCCTCCGTCAAAATCAGGAAAGGTTTTTAGTGCCAGGGAATAATTGGAAAGGGATTATCACTAGCACCGATTTAAAGGAAGCTAAAAACATCTTCGTAAGATCTTCTGGGCCCAAGGCAGAGAGGTCTGCAGCACAGGCTGCAGTCTGTATACAGAGGATAAGGTTAAAACAAACAGCGTGGGGAGCTGGAGAGAGAGGGGAAAGGGGAAGCAAATGTCTTTTTAAAAGGTGACAAGACTCCTTAAAAGCCTGTTATGGAAATTACCAGGGATTTCTTCCTCCTCCGAATATTTTAAATTAAAGTGCTGGCATACAAAATGTCCAGTGGATCGATCAAGGAGAGGCAGATACACAACTCTTTATCCCAGGCACATAGTTCATTTTGCATCTGATAACTGTTGGCTGTTGTCAGGGCTGTTTAACATGGGGGGGGGTGTTTAAAGGGAAGAGAAATTTACAGCTGTTTCACAGAGACAGAGAAGAGATCATTTGCTCTACATAGCCTTCAAAAAGAAATATAGAGAGTAGCTGGCATTGGTAAATGCTGAGTTTCCTTGCCAAAGCCTGTAGCCTTATGAGATTCTCTGTGCATCTTCTCAGCCGAGCTGAAGAAGGTTTGGCTGGAACAAAATTGCTTCTCACTAGCAACATCTGCTACAAGATCTGGAGATCTCTGTCATAACAAAGCCTGTTTTCAGATTCCTGCCCTCCTGTAGGTGCTGAGCGCCAGATGAAGGGGCTGGAACAGGATAAATGGACTCTGCAGGCCCTACATCCAACTGAGGGGGAATTGCCATAAGAATGGGGAAACGCAACCATAAACTCCCATCCAAGGGCCCTTCTGACAAACTCTGCTTTGGCAGAACCAAAGGAGGCTTCACAACAGATGTTCTGGACAGACTTGTCAACATTATGCTGAGTTCCTTTGGCAGTGCAGGTCTGTAAGTCTACAAAAATAACTCCAAGAATCTTAGGTTTAATTTTCAGCACTGGGTGCAAAAATTCCTGGGTTTTTGTTAAGGAAACTTCCCTTAACCATGCAGGAGCCCCTCTGGCAGTCAGGCTCCTGAGCTGGATCTAAAGCCCATTTGGGACAGCCCCAGTGACCCAACAGGGATGGTTCCCCACACATCCCACACTCACACAGCCTGACCAGGTACCCCACAGCAGAGTCTTGGGTGTCTGGATCCATGAAGCAATTTATTCACGGTGCAGTAACACAGAAACTGTTTGAGCTCCTGCCTCCGAGGAGGGCCCTCTAAGCCCCTGGACTTTTGTCCCCTCACAGTCCAAGCTCAAGACTCCCTGATGGTTTCCTGCTGAGCAATGGGCTCCTGCCTTTCTCTGAGTGTCCACAGGTCCCCCGTTATGCAAAGCAGAGCTACCTGCACTGGCTGTGCTCCTCCACACATTTAACTCTATCCTAACTAGTATGTCTGGGCTCTGGTAAGACCTGTCTGATGAGGTTACCACCAAGACTTCCCTCACCCTGACAGAAACAAGTTGTAAAACTGGAAAATGTAGGCTGGGAACACAGGGAAAGAACATGGAGCAGAATGGTACTGGGCTACAGGAGGCCTTCTGAAAAAAACAAAAGTACCAGGGAGGCTGAGAGAGAATCTTATGTGTTGCCACATCAGCCAACATTGCTCAGAGAGCTACTGCCCAGCGCCTTCCCTGCTTTGCCCATCTAGCCATTATGTGTCAGATCTGCAGCCTGACCTCTCCCAGTTTCTCACAGCATGGGGGGGGGGGGAAGAGGTTTCATCTGCATTGCTCTCTGCATCAAAAAGAAACAAAAAATACAAGTAATTATTTGACCCATTTCCACTCCTTCATTTCTAAAGAACACAATGTTGAGGCATCAGTGACAACTGTGTCTTTAACACAGCTGATCTATAAGGACTGCCAGGTAATTAGGTTGCTTGATTTCTTGAGACTACAGAAAGAGCCAGGAAGCCCACAGTGGGGACACGTGCCGTAATTGCTGTGTAACAAGATGCTCACCCATCTGTCCAGAGTCCTGTGTGTCCATTCACTCCAGCTCCTCTGACAGACACAGAAGGCCAATCTGACTTCAGCATTCATAGGTGACATTGCTAGAAGAGGTTTGCCCCCACCTGCTTTTTACTATAGCAATTAAACATTCATGCATTTGCTACAAAGCTTCTAAAGCAGATGAGAAATACTCATAAAACTAGATTTAAATCACGTCACCTTTAGCATTTCATCCCAGACACTTTGCAATGGCTGGAAAAGGTGTTGACTACTGCTAAAGAAATGCATGTGGAGGGTTAAAACAGAGACAAACTTCACATGCTGCTCACAGCTCTGGATCAGTGCAACAGCCTAATGTGAAACAAAGTCCTTGGTTAATGCTACCATGAGACTCGTGTGCAGACCAAAGAAAAAGCTGGGGACCTGCTCACCTCCCGTGTGCATCAAGCTCATAGCAGTGGGAGAACAAGCAAGGAGGGGAAGCTAAAAGCAGGCTGGATTTTACCATAGTCATAACTGTGTATCCTTTGTCATCCTCAGACACAACTCTTTTTCTTGTACCTCTGCACCACAAATTTTGGGTGAAGCCTTAAAACAGCACTAACATCCATTGTTAAAACTCACAAACTAGGAATTCTGTGCTCTCGTGCAAGCAGCGACTCGGCTTGTGGGACTTTTTGGAATCACTGCAGCAAGTTGTGAATGATGTATGAAATGAAAAATCCCTGCTCACTGCACACAATTCAGATAGTAAAATCTCCCTGGAGCATTAAAAAAAGCACTTGAACGTGTCATTTTATTTTTGTCCTGTGCCCAGAAGACTCTCTCATCTCTCCCCAAGAGCATGCAGAGACCTCAGCTATCACCAGAGAATGAGAAAGCTCTCTCGGAGCTAAAGTAGATGGGTTCAGTTTACACAGTGTTTCCAGGAAAAGATCCAGTGACCTAGAGCAAACCAGACAGAATTATATTGGACTCAGGCCTTTCTCCAAACACAGATTTTGGGTCATTTTTTAAAGTAATATCTAATCTCATCAGCCTGACTCTATAACTTGATTGACCTTTGGAGATTGGATTAAGGAATCAACAACAGCGTGCCCAATGCAGTTAGGACCATGAGGAGAAACATTTGATATAAATATCATGTGTGTGACTAGATATCATTCATGTTGGGACAAATACAGCAAAATTATTTGAATTCAAGCCTTTATTCTTTTCTCACCCCTTTACTGGAACTTTTTTCCGAGCCTGCCCTTTGGTGGTGACCTTTTAAATCTGGCCGAATGTCTGCTGCCATAATTTAGCCATCTTTTGACTTGCTGCATGCAGTCCTAGTGCAATGGGATAGGAACTTTTTCTAGTGGTTTTTGATTTTTTTTTGTGGGTTTTTTGTTTTTCTTTCGGGCGGAGGCAGAAGCTGTAGCAGCAGAAATGCGAAACACAGAGGAATGTTGGATCACTCTCAACAAAAGGGATTTCTGCCTTACCAAAATTCCTGCATGCAGCTGACAGCCTCTGTTCACACACACACACACACACACAGTCCCCCCTCATCCTTCCTCCACATCCAAAATGACAGAAAATCTCCAGAATTAATCTTGCAGCAAAACCACTCAGTTTGGAGCACACAAACTGTCAGTCTTTCCCAATCACTAAAAAGTGGGGAGTTGCCCAGTTTTCTGGTGTTCATTTTGAGCAGGGGGAGGATGGAAAACTGACAGCAAGTCTACAAATCTACGGAAGAGTGATCTGTCCAGATGCAGATGTCTTGGTGGCTGCATTTAGTTTGAGGAACAGAAAGCAGGGGTCCCATCTAAAGACAACTGATGTTATCTTCTCTTGACAAGTTTCCTTAAATTTGCAGTTTAATAATTTTTCCTCCCAAATTTCAGCGATGAGGAAGGACGGTCACCTACACTGGCATGATGCATCTGTCATCTTTCAGAATGCTGAAATTTTGGGGAAAGCAAGCAAAGGGGTGCAGCTGTTAACCCTTTCACTTCTCTTTCTTCTTCATATGAACACCAGAGCTGTACCTACTCCTCGTCCTTGTACACAGCAGAAGGAAGAAGGGACTGGGGGGATCATCAGACCCCTGCCCCTGAGGGAATTTCACAGTGAATCCTCCACCCATCAGCAGTTCTGCCTTCAGCAAACAGCACTGCAGTGAGGACGAATTAACAAACTGGATTTTTTCGGATTTTTGTTGTTGTTGTTGTTGTTGTTGTTGAAGCAAACCAAGGAGACAGCAAAACCACTGGTGATATCTGCTGTATTCCTCCTATCAGGAAGATGCCGTCTCTGGGTGCCAGCACCCAGTGTGGACAGCAAAGCACTGCTGGCAGCTCCTGTAGCACAGGGGCTATGGAAGGGTGTTCTTCAGTGCCTTTCCTTACCAAACACAACAGGTCCAGGCTAGGTTTGGTTTCACAAGAGGTCAGCTAGAGCTTAAGGAGCCAAAGAAGCAGGGCTTTAAAGCATAGATTAAACAGTTCTTCAAAATTTGGGGGTGAGAGAGTTAGCTCTTGAGTGCCTTGCAGGGATAGTGCTTTCCAGATTTACAATGACAAAAATCACATCTTTCCACTCAGGCAGGATTTTTTTTTTTCTAGGAAACTTAACATGCTTGCAATCATTTTCTAAATCTGCTTTCTTCTCATTCCTTTTTTTTTTTTTTTTGGGGGGGGGGGGAAGAGGGGGAGTGGATAAGAAATACTTGTTCCCATACCAGCTTTTTGATACTCTGCTAAAAACGACAGTATACTTGTTATGTAATATTGACGGTATTGCACAAATAAGCAAATAAGCCAAACAGGAGGCATGTGGGAGTTTGTGGCGAGAACTAACTTTTTCAAAAAGCACACCTTAAAACCAGAAGGATGAGGAGAAAGAGTTGGGTCTGAGAAGAAAAGGATTCATGGTGGTTAAATCAGACAGAATTATAAAGTGCTTGTATGTCTGCTAAAATAACCTTACACACATATTTCTACAAGCACATATATAAAACACATAAAAAATTACTTTTTCAACAGGTCATGAAGAAAACTGTTATATCTGTCACCATAGTGAGATTATGTGATTAATTACAAGATTACTCAGGATAGTTAGTTCCAGAGTTATTTGTTCACACACAGCACATATCTATCAAGACTGATAATCTGGTAAATTACAGTAAATTTTTTAGACGTATACTAGCTTTTACTCAGAGTAAACCTCAGGGTTCTTGTAGCAGAGGAGGTATATTTGTACAAGGAGGGAAAAGAGACAGATGAAAGCAAGCACCTGCTTACCACAGCAGGGAGAGGCTGTGCTTCTTGTGCTCACCTTCGAAATATCCCATGGCCAAACTGTTAAATTACTTGCACTGGGTGCTACCACCTACCCATCATATTTCAGGGGTGCTCGTACAAAACACACTTGCGTGTTTTACCTGTAATTATCAGGTGAGAACTACGAGGGATAGGGAGAATAAAGAAAGATGCTGTTCTGGTGACTACAGGAAAATGCTGGGGCTGTGCTGCACCCGGGGACGGAGAGTAATTGGGACCCTGCCTGGGACCCAACAATGAAAGGCCTCAGAAGAGCACAGAGTACACCCAGTGTTGGATGTGTGCTCGTGGAGCAGCCCGTGCTCTTTGTTTTGCTCTCTGACTCCCTTCCCAGCGATTCACTCTGCATTATGACTGAATTAGGTAAGGAGGTGCTGGGGGAAGTGCTCTTGGCTAACTTCACAGTACAGCCAGGCTCATTAAAACCAGCACATTTGCTGCAGTGTGTGCAGCATTTCCTCTAGGTTTTAAGGTTGTTTTAGTAAGTGAAATTCTGAGCAGAAAGAATACATTTTAATTTACTTTTTAGTGGCCCTGTTATAAGTATTCAATGTCACACTGGATTTTAATATTTTTTTATTACTATGTGGAGCATAAGAAAAGCATGAATGCTGTATCTTAATAAAAATGTACATATTCTTCTAGATGCCTAAAGCTGCTAAGTACATAGCACATGTTCATTAGTGCAATTTTGAAGCATGAAGAGAAAGTGAATCGAGAACCCAAGGTTCACAAGCATCAACACAAAACCTCAGGGCTTTTCGGTAAAGTTTTGTCTCACCTTCTACTGCTGTTTCCCAGGAAAACTGTGGAGAGCAGAGCCCATGAGCTGCCAGTGGGTTGCAGAGCCAAGTCTAGACTTGGACCATTAAATCATTCCCCAGCAGTTTGATTTGGGGCAGTGGTAGGTAGGATTAGCATACAAATAACCATCCTTCCTGTCAGACACAAACAGGACAAGGTTGTCACAGGTGTCAAAACTTTGATTGACATCCCAGACACTGCAACAAAGTGCCTGGCTAGGATGAGAGCCCTGGGTTTGAGCTTTTCCTAGACCAGGGAGGTTTGTAAAGGGTACACAAGGAGCAAGGACACAGCAATTCAAGACGGGTTTGCGGGCAAAGCCATTCTAATTTTAAATATTTGGCTCCACTAAGGCACGTTTCTAAATTAATAGGCCCTATATCTTTCAATAGGATTATTCAGGCTACACCAAGTCAAGCATGTAGTACGCGTTTGTAGGATTAGAGTTAATGTTATTTTGGTGTAGAGCATTCTTAAATGTATCAGATTACAGATTAAGTAAGGAAGCCAGCAAAATCTAGTGCACAGCAGCTTGTTATTACAACTGCCCTCCTCCTTCTTAACACTCTGTATAAGGCAGACAGACACATTAGGCATATAAAGGCTTCTTTGAAAAGGTTTTTTCGTAAATCCAAACTACCGACCCTAGAAAATTCTGAATTTCGTGAAAAATTTGTTTAACACAAATTAGAAAGGGAGAAATGAAATCTGTTCTTTATGGGAAAATGAGTTTTTCAGTTTTCTATTATTTTAAAATCTTGATTTTTAATACAAATTTTGAGAAAAAGTAGTACCTCTGAACTGAGCTCAGTCCTGACTTCAGAAAAAACCCCAAGCTTTATGTAGAAACAACCACAGTGACAAAAGATAAGAATTCACAATGATTGCAATTTCCATCCATAATCTGCAGCCTGTAACTCATTTGAGCTATCCCTGCCTAGAAATCCTTCCTTAAAATGTATCTAAAAGACAAAACCACGTTCAGTTTTTACTTGAACTATTGTTAGAATTTGACAAGGAATAATAAATTCTGTTTCTTAGAGTGAACATATTTACATACGTGGGTAATTATTAAAACTGTGTGCATGAACATTAATATAAATTTCTCTTTAAAGCATCTGCAAAGAAATAATATTATAAAACAAAAGAAAATAACATTTATTTTATCCCATGGTGGATCAGTAATGCTGTTCAATGCAGGGTTACAACATAATAAACACTTCCCACTAAGCCAAAACCTGAGAGACGGAGTAGACTGATATTTATGGCTTGGACACTTGTCACGAACCAATATCAAATTGGGTTCTCAAGCTTTTTGAACATTATATCAAAATATATATAAGAGTATCAAGAGAGATGTGATTATTTCTGTACATTAAGTTTGAGCTTTGTTGAAAACAAAGGTGTGATAGCAGCAATGCAAGAGCAGGAGTCCATTGGCTGCCTGGTGTAGGATAACGTTTCCTTAATTAGTCCAATACGTCAATTACAGTTTATTCAAATGTACAATTTGACATTCTCACTCTCACCACCCCACTTCAACATTCTAAAAAAGATACAATAAAATCCACAATGTTCTCTGCTCTTACCTCCCACCCCCAAAATATTTTATCTTTGCATGTTGTGCAATTATCACTTTCATCTGCCATGTGCCAGCGTGAGATATTATTGATTTTGCAAATTAAAAGATGGAAAGTTTAAATTCCACTATTACAGAGCTCCACTCAAAACCTGCAGGGGAATGTCCTGTGGAACATCACTCCAAAGACACCCCGCTCTTTATAAAATTGGTGATTTCCTGCTCGTGAAAAGATCAACAGGGTTCACTCTAATCCCAAAGGAAAATATCTTTCAGTTAATATTTGGGATCATAGTGCTCTTTGAAAAATAGGTGCCAAATACTCTCCAGCTGCTGGTAGCCACAGTTCTGATGTCAGGTGGGAGAGGGACTGGATCTTGGATTCCTTAATACTGGCATGCCATCACAGCATTTCAAGGGATGGATTATTTAACAATTTAACATCTAAATTAAGTCTGCAACTGACCATGCCAATTGCCACGGGGCTGTCAAAATGCTCAACTATCTGCATTCATTTAAACTCAGCCTCAGCTGATTAAGAGAAGATGAAACCATTATCATCTTGCAAGTACCTGTAGAATGTGGGATGTAGAGTTCCCCCATGATTTCTAAACGTATATATCCAAACAGATATGCAGAGATTTATGTGTGATTGAAAGATTTATATATATTTTGATAGATTCATACATACAGCTAGAAAAGATGCATGTTTCTAGAGATAACTTAGACATCTTTTTTACTCTTTTAAATGAAGAATCTACTGATCCCCACAGCCATTTTTAAATGTCCCAATGAGATGCAATGAGACTCAGGTGTTGAAAGGCCAATTGATTCAGGATAGGCAAGAAGCAGCTTCAGGAAGATGTAAAGTAACAGCACCAGAATTGCATTACAGGGAAGGAGGTGTAGAACATGCAAAGCTTTTCAAGAAGGTAGACTCATTGCTTCAGATATTTTCGTCTGAGAAACTTCAAAAATTCCAGAATATTTTGATCAAAAAAACCCCCAAATATGTAACTATTACTTGGGTTTACTAAAAGCACATCTATTAGCATACTAAGGAATCTATAGGGAAACTAGCCATTAAAAAAAAAAAAAAGGCATTTAATAAGGTATTACCAAAATATGGATTTTTAAGGACTGTGATAGTTAAGACCAGTTTCATTTGGAAGCTGTAAGTTGCATCTGTGTATTTTGGTTTCCAAATCCATCATGAATATACTTAATTTCAGTGAGAAATTAAAAAGAAAGCAAATACCTAAATTCAGGAGGGCTAAAGAAATGCGTACTCATTTTGATTTTTACATGTTATTCAAACATTCACATACAGAAGGAATGCTGTATCTTTTCGGGAAGACTTGAAAAATACAATAAATAACAAGTAACAAAATTCAGTCATAGACTTTTTAATTACATGGTAGAGATTTTAGAGGTTTTTTTTCAGTTTTCAGTGTAAACTGTCCCCAAAAATTAATTAAAATTTCAAATGAACAAAAAAAGAATAGAAATGTGTATTTTTTTTAAGGAACAGATACGTAGCAGAAATCAGGACTTTTAAAAGGCATCTCTGTGTCTATTTAGTCTATTAGAACGAAATATAATTCTACTACACTATGCATGGATGCTTTGTTTCACATAAGCTTCTGGTCAAAAATTCAGAAATTTTCCAAGTTAAACCTTGGACATCAAATCCTGTGTCACAATATTTATTCCCAAAGTCATAACTTTATTGTGGATATTATTTTAAAGATATTTCATAAGAAGTACTGGTCACAAAGTCACTTCTGAGGAAAAAACCAAACCAGTAAGGATGAAAACAGGAAATTTGCATTTCCTTTAAAAGAGGTTACAGGAAATACTAAGCAGAACTACAGAAATGTTGTTCTTTTGCCAGGAATCTTATCCCATCCTCTGGCATTGCAGAATTACTTCGGCTTCCCCAAAATCACTGCTTTTATTAAGCTTTACTGAGCTGCTCTGTATGGGCAAAACCTTTGTAGTATAATAATTTCCCATCAAAATACACGGCACTGTAGTGCTGTAATGAAGAGCTGTAGGACAGGCTTTAAGAGGCACGGTACTTTCATCTGAAAAGTCTCCTGAAATTCTTTGAACGTTTCCAGGGGATTAATGAGGTATTTTGACAACACAGGAGAAGCGTCTGGTTTTCAAGGAGCCTTATAAGAGGGAAGATTCACATTCTTGAAAATTAAACTGTGTATTTTAAGCCACTAAAAATAACACAATTATTAAAAATTTGGCAGCTCTGAAGAAAAAAAAAATACCAGCAGATATGGGGAAACACATGGAACTACTGAAGAGCGTCAAACTTGAGTACACACGTTTCACAGCATTTCAACATGACTTAAACACCAATTTTAACAGCTTAATTGAATGTTTCTTATTAAAAGGTATCAGAGATGAGCTAAAATAAGAACAAGCTGAACTAGCCAGAGTGGAACTAAATCAAAAGCATTATTCTTTGCAAGTTGGGTGGATTAACTCTGCATGTGTGCATCACTCTCCTTATCCCCTTCAATAACTGTTAAGGTGTTTGGAGGCTTTCAAAACCTTTGGCAATTAGTTGAAGAGAGAGTATTCTTGCTTTTTTTTTCCTCTTTCCAAGACACGCTAAATGATACCATTTATATAAATTTAGAAGAACGTTCATCGCATGCAGCAAAATTAGAACAAATGAATCGCTACACCTACCGTGTTTTTTAAGTATTTTAAAATATTTTTAGGGCATATTCCTGCAAACTACTAGTCCCTTGAATGCCTTAATGCATTGCAACAAGGATATTAGTGTATAAATAAGGGTTCTGTTCAAAAAAGCTTTAGTGAAGAAAGTCGAACTCTAAAGCCTCACATCCATAAATACCTCAATATTCTTGAAAACCCAGAGTGCTTAAATCTTTAAAGGTCTACCCTTTTTTAATCAAGCTGGGCAAGAAACATGTTGAGGAGGCATTTTGAAAACAATTTATAACCCGTTACCCATGAAAATATCCACACTGAGTATTTATACATGCATTTAAGCAAGCTGATATCTCGGGTGTTTGCAATACAGCCTGTGACATGAGAGAGGGATGGGGTCTGCTAATCAGCACCAGGCTACAAGACACTTTAAGTTTCTCTAAGCATTCATACACAATAATTTTTTAAAATAATAATTGCCTTTAGAGTGGGAGCAGATGTACAGAAAAAAGCTGCCTCCTAAATTCTGCTTTTTCAGTCTGCACTGAAGCTAAATATTTTACAGAGGCAGCATCTCTATAATGCTAATGGTTGAACACGACTTTCTGTGGTCAAGTCTCATTATTTATAAAATCTTCTCCAATATCCAGCTTTAGGGACTTGGCTTTTGTCAGGTCTTTCAGCCAGCAAGCGGGAAGAGGAAAAAACCCAACGTGTTCCTTTCCTCAGGAATGCTGATCTACTCATTTTCATAGCTGTTCAGTGGTACTTTTAAAGTCTGCAGTATATTTACAAATAGCATCAATACTGAGGTGAAGGGGGAAGAGTGGGGGGAAAGGATAGACTTCGTCATCCTCCTCCCTATTCTCAATAGAGTTCTAGATGTGTTTAAGGGCAAAAATTCCACCCCAATATGTTAGTTTCGTTAATCCTTTTCTTATGATCTTGCTTGCCTGGCTAGGGAAATTATGCAAAAAGTAATAAAAGTTCTAATTCAATTTCCATGTTAAGAGATGGATTTGGAGAAAAAAAAAAATCAGAAACCATATTCTTTGTGTTTACTAAGAGATATGCACTCCAACATTTAGTGTCATGGAGCTGGAGTTAAAACCAGAAACGGCAAAGATAATTTAGCTGCATGAATGCCTGCTCTTCAGTAAAATGCTGCCAAAATTAAATAGGAATGAAACAGCACTTTGTAGTCATTGGTCGCTCAGCGGGGTTTGCGTAGTTAAAAACCTAAGTGAAAAGGGTGATTGACCTACATTGCAACTAGCTTAGCACAGCTGTACTTTCATATTTCTGCTGCATCCGAGGAAGCTCATTATTTAATACAACTGAGTTACATGTAATTGTCGGTCTTTTATTTTACACTTCTAGAGGCCAGATATTAATCTCAAATGTGCAGCAGGCGTTACCATGCATCTGGAAACATCCACGGCTGCCCATTTGCAGGCGAGGCTAAGAGAAGGGATGGCACACATTTGCACCTGAAATTAGGAGGCTGCCCAGGGGCAGGAGAACCTCACAAATATGCAGAAATAAAATGAGCAGATGGAACAGAATGCAAATCCCTTGGCACCCCAAAGGCAAACGCTCTGCTGTTTCCCTATTGTTTTGAGCAGAAGCAGCCCAGAACGTGCAACCAAAGCACATTTCACACAACTCATACCTGCGGTTTAAATAAGTAATAACATTCCAGTTAACAACCAGTTTGACATGTTAACAGCCCAAGGGCTGTTAACATAATGACTGGTCATTAATGGCAGTAATGACAGATTTCAAAGGGAATATTGTGCTTGTAAATGGACACGCTGCCAGTCAGAAGAGAGGACAGAGCAGGATAGGCTGATGCATTAAGATGTCACCGTACAGCTCTGGAGGAAAAGAAGGGGAGAAAAAAAATTTCTTGCATATTTCACTTACTATAAATGGACTTGAAATATTGGCGTAAACCTAAGTTCCTTAAATTAAGTCTTCACTTTCTAACCCAGGAGTGCAGGAGCAGAAGAAGAGGCCTGCAGGGGAATTATACTCTGCATATCATTTTCGCAGAGTGTGTTATTTCTAACATTGAGCCCTTTCTTTACTCAAGTCAGTTCCCATCCTCGTTAACAGAATGGAACTCGTTCCTGCCGCGGCCACCCCGAAACCCCGGAATCCTACACCACCTTGGAAACTTCTGGAGTGCCCAACAGGAATCAGATTCCACGGCAAAGCCTCTCACACCCGCATCATCTTTCAAACTCATTGCTTCATTAAAGAGTCCTTCCATTCCCTCAATCTGTCCCAGTCTGGAGAAAAAAGGTTTTAATGTAGTATAATTAACTAATTTTACCAAAGGAGGCAGCTAAAGCAAAGCAAGTTTTGAAGTTCTGAAGATGCAGAGTATTTGTAAGAAGCTCAAAGTGGGGACCTCAGGGCTCAACTGCAGCACGAGAGTGTGCATCAGGGCTCACAGAGGGTGTCGTTTATTTTGGCAGGCATCTCTAAATGAAAGATACTGGAAATATTTTTGCAAACAGGCAAAGACACAATCACAACCCTTATGAACTTAAACATGAGTGCTAAAGCACCCAAACTGGCTACATGATTGCTTGTAGTATCTGTAGAAAGCCTGTCTTATTGAAAGGCATAATGAACACTGAGAGACAAGTTAATAAGCAATTTTACTCTTTATAGTATCGTTCAAGCCACATATCCTCTAGAGGGCACCACATAAATTAATAGGAAGCCAGAACCGTTTTATATGCAGCGAAGATTCCCTTTATGGTTAAAAAGAAAAAAAAAAACCCAAGAAGATAGTTTGAAACCATAATCGAACTCTAACGTGATCATTAGTACAATGCAATTTTCTCCTTAAATTCATATCAAGTGGGTTGCTAAATATGGAAGCTTATTTGACTACAAAGCTAGAGAAAATTTAACTAGTTTGTACATTAGCACTAAAAAGATCACTTTTATAGGTTCACTGCATAACTAAGTAGATAAGATGCAATGAGGCAAATGACTATCTGCAATTACCTTAAGTGCATCAGTTTGAAGTTTAGTGTAAATACCAAGTTTAAAATCTATGCACTCACGAGTATCACTCAAAAAAACAAAAAATGAAAGTCATAACGAAATAGCTTCATTAAGACTCAATAAATCCTGAGACAAAAATCCAAAACATCTTAAAACAAATTATAGGATTTCTCATGTATGCTGGTTTCACGTGCAAAAGTAAAAAGTGTTATGTATGAAGGAATAAATGAAACACCAGTTTGAATGTGATCATGACAGACAGAAAAAAAAAAAATCTCCTTTCTCTGAATCACTTAGTATGAGTTAAAACAATCTGTTTAGCAAAATATTTACTCCTGTTACACCCTCAAAGACCAGAGAGCAAGAGTGTGTGTGAATGCATCTGTGCTGGGGAAATGCTTTGCTCATTTCTTTACTACCACATAATTTCTGGTTTTGATTTTAAACATTTTATTTCAAAACATTAGATCTACTGCACTAGCACTTGGGAGATTCAGTGAGCTCAAAGTCTCCAGTAAATTTGGAACTCAGATGAAACAGCCACAGCAGTTCTCTCACTCCTGCAGGCATTTGTTGTATAAAGATTATTAAGATGGGTTTTTAAAATTGGGATGTTACATCCCTGCACCGAAACCTTTTTCAAACCCTCTCTACACACCTAAAGACCACAAGCAACCTAAGTTCATGTGCAACAACTCCCTTCTGTTCCAACAGTTTTTAAAAATGAGGTTTTGTTACCTACTACTTTGGCAGCTTTTCCACAACGGGTTCAAGATGCAGCCTCTATGCTAAATTCCCAACACTCTATCTCGGGTTCAGTTCAGAGCTTTAACAGGTAGCAGAGTACTTTTACCATTAAGTAGTCTAAATCCATTTGAAGAACCTGATCTGCCTTTTAGCCCCAGCTCAACAAATGCACAGTGCCTTTGTAAAGGTTTTTGTTCCACTCTTTTTTTTCTAGAGGTGGTTACGTGGAGAGCCAGAGTACCAATAGCTGTCAGTGCTTTAGTCTTGATTCCTGTTCCTACCTACTCATGGTGTATAACTTGGGAACTGATCAGTGTGTGGGAACCTCCTGCTTGCTACCTGTACTTAAGTGGAACTTGGAAGTTAATGCATTCAAAAAGAATTTTAATTTTCCCCCATGGATTAGCGACTTCAATGTCCCTTTAAAAGGAAAAGGCTTTACTAAAGGGGCAGGGGAAATATTCCCAGAAGTCCACCTTAGCCTGGAGCAGTTAGTCTCATTAGACCCCCTCCACAGGGAATGGAGGAAACGTGTTACTGTAGGAAATAGGTGCTCGGGATCACCCCAGAGAAGCCTTTTCTCTCTATTTACTATTGAGAGCCCAGGGAGACTAAACTTCCCAGTTAAACTTACATCCTGTAAAGCAGCGCTATTGACACACAATTTGTAGATAAACTATCCTGGTGCTGCTCATCAGTGCTTTGCTATGAGTTATTCCTCAAATACTTTTGAGGATGTGGATCCACAAGGAAACAAGGAGATAGAAAAGTGGGCGCCGATTTGCTGCCTCTAACAAGTGGCCATAGATTAGCCAGCATCCCATCTGGGCCACCAAGTGAAACAAGGTGCAGAGTGGAAGAGAACTCAGAGTCATGGCTATTAAAAAAAGGGGAAGTCAGTTGGTTATCTTGATACAGCTTCTAACAGCTGAGTGCCAACACTCATAAAAGCTTGAGTGCCACAAAAGAAATCCCTTGGCAAACTAAGAACAAAAGCAAAGGTGGGTGAAACGTTCCTCACCTGCAGGGCTCCAACCCTGCCCTGAAGCTGGGTGGAAACCACATGTCTGGTTTCAGGCTGCCACACCTGGCCACCACTGTGCTACCAGGAGGAGGAGGGGGTGCAGGAGACCACCACCTCCCCAGGAGCATGATGCTGTGGGAAGCAGTGGGGAATCACTCTCTTCTACACCAGTATCAGAAATGTGGCAACCACCTCCACAACCTGGTTGTGTACACTTTTTGACTCGGATTTTAATTTAATCTCCATATTTCAGTATTTGTTTCATCTCATCTCCACAAATGCAGCCCTGCCTGTGTGAGAGCAGCCCTGCAGGAAGGGCTGAACAGATTTGCCAAGTTTGTCAGCAAACGGAAGATGGCCGTGACCTACCTCAGATAGTCTCTGCGACAAAGGATCAGGTTGGCTTTGGTGTACAAGGTAGAGCCCACCTCCCCCAGGCGACAGTCACAGCAGGCACATTTCAGGCAGTCTTCATGCCAGTATTTGTCCAGGGCCTTTAGAAGATATCGGTCTTTAATCTTACGGTTGCAGCCAGCACAACCTTTCGGCTTGGTGTCTGGCTGGACTGAGAGCATTTGTATACCTGAAATACAGTAAGACAAGAGGAGACTGAAAATAGATACTCTCTCAAGCACAAAAAAATCTCTTGCCCTTTTCTTCCTTGCTGCTCCCCCCCCCCCCCCCCCCGCCCAGTTCATTTAAAAGTCAATGGTGTAGGTAGGATAAAATAACCTAGTCAGTCCACACCAAGCTGAAAACAAGGTTAAGATAAATCTGAGAGCAGAAACTTCCGCTGCTCTAAGTTCCACAGCTTCTTTTTAACACCTCATTTACCTGGTCTCTTTGCTGAAAAGAAATAAAATTTAAAAAAAAAAACCCAAACCACGAAATATTAAAACAGTTGAAAAGTCATCCAATTTCAGCCACAGTATCCAATATTTAGCAACTCAAAATTTAAATAAACAGCACATCTCCAATACTTAGCAAGCCAAAATTTAGATAAACAGGATATCTATATGGCAAACACAGTTAAATCCACATATTTGGACTTATTTGCACTATCTTTATAAAATATAAAAGAACTTCAGTTTTTAAAGAAAAAAAGATTGGAGCACGGAGCAAGAGTTTCTGAGAGATTTGACACAGAAATTTTGATGCTGGCAAGAGGGTGTTTTGTTTAATATTTTAGTTCTTTTTAAACATATCAATGAAGTGACGAGATTTCCAAAGACTTCAGTACCAGCAACGCCAGTCACAATGTGCAGCGTAAGGACCTTCTGAAAAATCTGACTTAAAATAATCTGTACAAGGTCAGAGAGGTTCTAGATTGTCAAGAAAAAAAAAATGCTGCCCCGCTTTCCAATCACAGTACAGCAGTGTCCATCAAGCATATATACACCTTTTGATGCGATAGCAGAGAGCATTTAAAAAACCATTCAAACACCCGAAACACTGTTTAATGGACAGAACCGGTGAAAAGTGGAACAGAGTTGAGCAATGTTACTCAGAACAGCACAGCCAGCTTCCAGGGATCCATCCAAAAATCAATTGCCCTCGGCTTTACAGTAAATAGGGAGAGGTCACTGCCCCAAAGTGCTCACTCACTGGTCTCTCTGGTTAGCTGCACGAGCTGCCATCCCAGAGCACTCAGACTAATTATCTCACAGTTACCTCTTAGGATAAGCAGAAATAATAGCCCTGTGGATATTTCAGTGGGCGTCAAACAGGCGCAGGAGAGAAGGGAAGAACCGACACACTCTTCAATAGTAGGTTTCCTCTATTTTTCGTTTTAAAGCCAGTGATGTGACTTCAAAAAGATGCTACTCACTAGAGTGCACCTGAATATTGCAATGAGAATTTGTCAAGACTGGGGAACGAATGCTGTTGCCTTGTTGGCAAATCTCACTCCAGCATTTGGGGTTTGGAGCCCTATATTTATCCAGAGACTGGGAAAGGTTGAATAGAGTCTCATAGCAAAGAAGAGAAAATTCAAGAGCCCCTCATCGTGAACGCTCCACTACCTGGAGTTAAGAAAGCTTGGCAGTGTCAGTTTCTATCAGCAGACCTTGGCTGGGGCTATGACACCCCACCACAGACAGGCAGGCTCAGGGCACTAGAACACAGACGAGCTGGGGTTTGTTCGGTTTGGTTCATGTTTGCTTTTTTGAAATCTCCCATAAGAAAAACATGAAAATGAACACAATCTTTGAAGCAATGGCAGAGCGTGCCTTTATAGATATTAAGTCTAAAAATACAGGAGGCTGAGGCATCCCAGGGATCTCCATACAGGTGTGTGTAGAACACATGGAATTTACGTGGAATGCAGCGACTGCATGGCCAGCTCAGTGACTTTCCAGCATTCCCAAGCTGAACTCCTAAGTCCCACCTGCAAAGGTGATCGTTGAATTAGAAATAGTAGTTCTCATTGCAACATATGAGCACAGCAGCCTTGCTCCTCTCTTTGCAATGCAGCCTATCACACACCTTGGGGTGACACCTTTTTCTGGTGAAGAAGCTGTTCAGTGGTGTGCAGGCAGTTCTGCCCGCAGACACCCCAAAGTACCCCAGCAGTGCTGCTGCACAACACCTAAATCTCATGACAGAAGTGTAAAGTCGGTATTTTTCTACCAAGCAGAGTAAAAATTGTCAGTGCTGCCCCTCCCATCACTCCTCAGTTGATGTTCATAGCTCCTCACCACTCCTAAGATCTGTCTCTCATTCCCAAGCGGGAGGATGAGATCCAGTGACCTGTGCTGGGCTCCACAGTCTGTGGCAGATCTGGGAATGAACGCGCACATTTCCTCTGGAGAAAGCACCATGAGACAAAGGCTGAGCCTTTACAGCATTTTCAATTGACAGGTGACTCCCCTGAAACCAGGGTACATCCATGAAACAGCAAAGTAACATGACTACAAATAAACGAGTCATAATAATGAAAATATCAGAGATTTTTTTGGTAAGGAACCTATACCAGACTGTAAAGGGAAGTCCTGCTGAAACTCTAAAAACATCACTTGCTCGAAAAGCCTTAATCTGTAATGTTGCTTATCACAGTAGAGTGTAAATATCCACTAGGTGCCAACAACAGGCTTATCCCCAGACCCTCTCTTTGGCCATGTAGAGGACAAATGCATGAAATCAGTCACAATTTGTATGAACTTCTTGTAACTCAGTTTAAAAAAAAAAAAAAAGTTTAGAAGCATGAAGGGCTGTTCTAGGACTTTAATCTTTAGCTCGAGGGAAACCAGAATAAACTAGGAGCTAACACAGTTAAAGGCTTTAACGAAAAAAATCTTAATGTAAAAATTTCATCGCCTGATAAGGAAGCGGGTTAGAGAGTGGAGGCTGACAGTCTCTGATCCAGGCTGATCTACTGTCCTGAGCTGTCTGAAGGGAAGAAGATGCCACAGAAACACAGCCAAACAACTGAATGTCTGAGCAGATTGCAGTAATCAAGCCTGATAATTCCCAAGGTATATGCTGCAAACATGAGGTTATTGTATTACAAATAAAACTGCAGCTTGCACAAAGCCTGCACAGCTTTTGAGATACTTACTACATGAGGAAAGTAGGCAGAGCCCTGTCATTCACACAATGGTGAGCCCAAAACCTTCTCGTAGGGGCAACTGCAAAGAGGCAAACACCCCAAGGAAGGAGCATTTGCAACCCTGCATGTCTGTTTTCCTGAGGCAGAGAGAGAAGGTGGTGCTGACACCCCACTGGCAGCATATCCAGATTAGGGATTCTATCTGCAGCAGCTTTTGGAGGGAAGGAATGCTTTTCTTCTCTGACAGATCTGATCTGTTCTCACTCTACATGCCATGAAGCTGGTTCTATTTTATAATTTAAAATTCCCCAAACTACTGCTTCATTGTAAAAAAGAAAAAAAAAAATAAAAAGAAGTTATGCTTTTTTGGAAGTGTAAAAGGGTTCTAAACAAAGTCAAGAAGTGTTTGACATTTCCCTGAATTTGAAAATGTCCTTGTCTTCACACACCCTGTTTAAATCTCTTAGTTTTGACAAGAGTATATTTTATTACTAATTTTTCCCCCTCTATTGTATGAGCCACCCTAATGCAGATCACCTCACAGACCTTCTCTCTCCCCTTTAACATTCCCATAAGATCTCCGATGCAGTTGGACTTTTCAGATCCGTGCTCGTGTATTTTTAGCTCTCCCTTAATTTGGCAATAAGAATACCTTGCAGCTTACTGTCAGCCAGCTTTTCACAGGCTGTGGTTTAAGTACTCATTTATTTCCTAGGACATGGGAAGGGCCTTTTCAGAGGCTGACAGCATCCACAAACCCATCCAAACTGCTCATTCCTGAAATATCAGGTGGCAGTGCACAGCACTGCTGCCTGACTGCCTTCCTCTCCCCCTCCCCCAGGAAAGCTGAGCTTATGGAGCACTTTCAAAACATCATACAATTCCCTAAGTGCTACACCCAGGCAGTAAAAAAAAAAAAAAAAAAAAAAAAAAAAAAAAGGAAAAAAAAAAAAAAAAAAAAGAAAAATCAAACCCAGCTTTCCCTTCAGTTCTGCAGAGTTCTACCCATGCTCTGCATCACAGAGCAGATCTGTTCTCAGAACTGAGAAATTTCAGTGCCTAGTCTGTCACTGTCAAACAAACCCTTTTTATTTCACCCCAATATGCTTTCAGGGCTTCCTCTACCCTTCCCTCCACTCCCTCCCTTCCTCCACCCTCAGTCCCCAGGATACTGCACATAAACTGCAGAGCTGTGGCAGGAATGAGACTTCTTCATCACCATTCACCACCTTTAGGATTTTTGAAGGGAAAACTTAAAAAACCCGACTTGCAGGTTTTCAGATTTTTCTCAATCTCCCCAAACAAGTTCCATGTAACTGACTCCCCTCCCTGTTTATTGTTATTATCGTGTGATGAAACACTGTCAACTGATTTGTAACTATGATTTCATGATAAAGAGGAATGGTTGCTGGAAAAAGCTAAATTAGGCTCCCGGGGAAGGCAGAGAAGCAAAAATTCATCTCGCTCAAATCATCGCCCTTCTCAAAAATCAAAGGGAATGAAGATTTGATGTAATGAACTATATTGTGTTGGTGATTTAGAAGCATCTGTAAGAGGGATTAGTCCCTGAGGGTGCTGAGCGTGGCATGAGACACTCAGAACTCGGTTCTTGTTTGTGGTACAGGCAGTCCTTGGGAGGAATAGCTGGATATTATGCAATGGATCTCTCACAAACTTTTAAAGACCACTCTTCCCCCCTTTTTCAGAAGCATGCACACAGTTCTACCAAAGACAGTAGCACAAGCAGCACACAAGGGCAAACTTGCCTCTACTTAGGAAAAAAAAGAAAATTGAAAAATCAGTTTGGAGCAAATTAAGTATTGGGTGCATCAGTCTTTAAAAGCAAACTGACAGACAACATGCAGTCAACAAGAGAGTTAGGGGTCTAGAAGAAGATAAAAAGAATACTTTTCTGGTGTTTTCCCACTTTGTAGCTTCATCCTAAAAGCATTCAGAGCTCCAGTAATTCAGGGCAATACACACGGACTCGGGAAAAAAAGAAAAAAAGTTGAGGTTTCAGAAGCTAAGAAACATTTCAGAACTCATATGTAGCACATCAGGAGTCGTAACTAGTTTTAGATTGGCATGTAAATTGTTCAGTGGAAAATTCTTATTGCCTCCGAGACCCTGCTATTCTGAGTTATTTGACAGTTTAAGGGAAATCATAATTAAAAAAAGAGACATAAATAATAGCCTGTGCAGTGTGGTGCACAGAAATAAGTGGAACCATTTCATTTAAACTCTGGTGAGCTTTTAATTGCCTGGATTGCATTGTGAACCAGCCTAACGGTTGATTGCCTCCATTATGCTCTCTTGTTCTGTGCCATTCATCCGCACAGTCTCAGCTTCTGTAGTTAACACAACAAAGTAACCGCAACTCCATAACACTCGGGGTTTTTTAAAAAAATAAAAGTAAGGATTTCAGCACTCTGAATATAGCCTCCTCTGTATACTTTTGAGTAAATTTTCCGTGGTGTATATAACTAAACTTCACCTCCTGCCCCTTCTCCTACAGAGGAATCTGCTTTTTTTTCTTTATTATTTTTGATTTTTTTTTCCTTTCTAAATAAAGGATATGGGTTGGGAAGGAAAGGATAAAAAAAAAAAAAAAGAGGTTAGGCAAAAAATATAAATGGGAATGCAGTCCCATAGCTGGGAGCAGTGATACAGATTAAAAGAATTTGGCCAACATGGCTAGTCGATTGCCAAGAGACACCAAACAAAAGATTTCTCTTCTTCTTTCCCCTTCTCTTTTTGAAAGCTAGATTGGGCCTAAAAGCTTGTTTCTCTCTGTTCACTGGCCCAGAGCATCCCTGCAGGCTGTAGCCCCCTAAGGGACAACACAGCAAATAGATGTACCCAGATCTCAGGGACTGGAGCTGCTGAGCTATGTTCCTACCCCTGGCGTGTCCCCCCATCTCTATCCCCCAGCCCCCCCGCCCCCACCACTCTCCCCCTCCTTTTTTAGAGCAGTGGTGCTGGGAACCAATTTGATTCCCTTTTTCTCCAATGCAGCTGCAAGGCTCAGAGATACTGACATTTTTCCACTCTTATCAGTTTAATTACAGTTACCATGGCAGCAAAGTGCTAGTGCTTGGCAAAGGCCAACAAGAGATTTGCAAGACTGAGTTCAATTTTGATGCAGCTCACATGCAAAATAATAATAAAAAAAATAAAATAAATAAGAAACATATACTCCGCAACAAAGAATCCCTTTTTCGGAGTTAGACACTCAAGCCTTTTATGCCAATTCCTTCCCGAGCATCACAAGGATGGGGAGAGGGAGGTGTCGGGGACAGCACGTCGCGATGTTTGTTGCACGGAGCAAAACGAATCGGTTTAAAGAGCCGTCCTACAGAGCTGTCCTAGGAAGGGGTATTTCGGCTCTCCTCAGAGCACACGCTGGCACAGCCGCTGGCCGCGGCAGCGCGGTGAGGATGAAGAGGAAGAAGAGGAAGGAGGAACCCCCCCGCCTCCCCCCGGGAGCGCACCGCTGCGCGCCAGCGCCGGGCGCCGCCGCCTTACCAAAACTTTTCTCCTTTTTCTGCATGAGTTGATTTACGGGCGCCCGGAGAGCTCCTTCTCATTGAAGCACCAAATCCCGGCAAAAGTAGCAAGTGCTTCCTCGGCTCGGGTCAAGTGAGCGGGAGCGCGGCGCGCCGCAGCGGGGGCGGGGGGCCAGGGATGAGGATGAGGATGGGGGGGACGGCACACCCCGAGCCGCCGGCCCCGCGCGGCGGTGGCGAGCGACAAAGCCACATGCTCCCCTAACTCTGCCGTAAGCCTATAATCCCAGCGGTCTCTTAGCTTTGTTGTAACAAATGGGTTTGATTAAACTGTCACATGCGGCGTTAGCATACCGTATCGTGCTGGCTAGGAAGGGAGAAGGGGGGGGGGGGGGGGGGGGGGAGGGAGAAGAGGGAAGAAAAAGAAAAAAAAAAAAAAAAAAGAGGAGAAAAGAGAAATGCTGGCGGGCAGACAGAAGTACCAACGCTGCCCAACACCAGCCTGGCTGCCCTTGCGTCTCGCCGGTCCGGGAGAACGAGGATGCGGAGCCCGGACCCCGCAGCCCGTGCGCGTCCCGGCCGCCCCCCGGGCTCCCCGCCCCGCTCCTGCCTCCGCTCTGCCCAAGGGGTTAACCCTGCACCGAACCACTTGCAAATTAAACTGCTGTACGGGGAGGCTTGTGGATTAAAGCCGGGGAGTGGGAAATTAACCGACTCCCTTGATAATTCAGAGCATGTTTCGAGAAGCTCTGGAAGAAGCAAGAATAATAATAACAACAATAACAACGGGGAGGGGGGTAGTGGTGGGGCTGCAATTCATTGTTAACTTTGACTGCTATTTCTCGAGACATACAGTCGGATGGGTTTCGCTCAGCATCCTCTGCTTGCATGTATTTCATGTCTCATCATAAAAATAATGAAGCCTCACATGATTTAAACAAAACAGTCTCAGCAGAGCTGCAGCTTGAGTGAAAGTTGCAGTGCAGAGATGTGTGTGTGTGTGTGTGTATTGCAGCCCCGGCTTATGACTCAGAGAGGGAGAGAGGGAGAGGGGGAGAGAGAGGGAGAGAGAGAGAGAGAGAGAGAGAGAGAGGGAGAGAGAGAGAGAGGGAGAGTGATGCAGGCACACATACACAAATGACCCAAAGCTTATGTACACAGTTGCCTCACTTACCTTCTCAATTAAGCGATACAGGGGAGGCAGTTCAATAAGCACAGTGGCTGCTTTGTAGCTCTTCTCCTTGGAAAAGGTCAAAAAGAAGCATTGTTTGGGGAAAAAAATAAAGAGGGGGTGGGAGAGATGGGGAGGGAGATCGCTATTCTTTAAGTTTAAAATAATGAGGTCCTCAAGGATCCGCCAAGTAATTGTGTTGACCGCATCCGAGCTACAGGTGTCCTCCTTTTAGTATCTTGCAGTCCAAGGCTGTCTGTCTCCGTCCTGGCTGAAGACAACTTACCTAAAGCAGCGTGTGAGGAGCCGAGTTGAATGAAGTCAGGGCTTTATCAGCTGCAAAATGCAATCCCTTACCAGCCAGACATAATACAGCGAAAGAAAAGGTCACTCAGTTATTACTGAGCCAGCAGAGCCCAGGCAGCTCTTGTGGAAGACCACAGAGAAGCAGCTCCCTTCCGATTTAAGGCTATTTACCTCTCTCCCCCTCCACCCACCCACCCACCCTTCCTCTCCCCCCTTCCCCCTCCCAACTCCCCCTTTCGCTCTCTCTCTCTCTCTCTCCCTCTCGCTTTCTCTCTCGTTCTGCAGCTCGCTCAAGTACAGCCGCCCTCGGAAAGTGCAAAGCAGCCAGGAGACAGATTGGGCTTTGTTGGTAATTTCCCATGGTGAAAATTTACAAGCCTGCAAGTGCAGTCAGCAAAACCACATGCATATGCTAGACACAAACACCAGGGACACACACACACGCACACACAAGTGACCTCTGCCGAAGCGGCTCAGGATCACCTTCCCAGAAAGTGCTCCAGGAGCAGACCCGGGCATCCAGGGGAGCGCTGAGCCCCCCACCCCGCCATCACTCCTCCCAAAGTACTTGGCTTAAACAAAACCAGAAGTTGCCCACGCAAAAAGGAAGAAGAAAAAAAAAAAAAGGGGGGGGGGGGGGCGCGAGATCCATATCTCTCTATTAATGAGTAATGAGAAAAATCCCTGAAGGTGAAAACTCTGCCTGTCTCCGTGCTAGATCTGAGCTGCTCAGAAGGCAGTGGAAACTCCGGTGTGAAAGTTTCCCGCTCCCCGCACGGTCCCCGGCTGTGCCACCCCCGGGCCCCGCTTGCCACATGCCACCCCCCTCACTGCACTTTTGGAGCTGAATGCTAAAGGAAGCCAAGCCATTTTCCCCTCTACAGCATCCTCGTCCCGGGAGCTGAAGACAGATCCTCATTCTCTACCTAGTGTTGGAGGCGGGAAGGGGGGGGGGGGGGGGGAGGACGGAAATAATGGACATGGGGTTTGTTATAGGTGCTGAACACCCTTGACCACAAGACAGACAGACATGCAGACACACGAGAGGTAGAGCAAGCATACTTTGATATCCAGTCACGCTCACAGATGATTGTTTCTTCGTGTTTTATAATAAAGATGTTGAGCCTAGCCTACTGTAAATAAAGTTAAAAAGATCCAAAGCATCTTCCTCTAAGAGCCATCTGCAGTTGGAGAAAGACCAGATTAAGAATTTGTGAATACAGTTTTCAGACTTCAAAGTGAATATCTGTTGTCTGCTATTAGAAGCACCACGCTAGATTTCCACAAAGCTTTGAAAGATGTCAGCTTACAATATACCCTAAATTTGAATGACACTCATATTATAGAAGTCTTTCAAGACCCAAGAAAGATTTAAAAGCATTGAAGTGCTCTGCCATCTACACCCCTCCCTCGTATAATCCAGCAGCTCTAATAAAAATCAAAGCAACCTCAGAAATGTATATGTTTAGGACAGGTTCTCCCCCCCCACACACACACCCAGTAAGTTTCTTTTTTTTTTAATACAAATAAATATACATATATAAAGATTCCTGTAACAAGCATACTGTGCAACGAACAATTCCTAAATCTCTTGCCCCCTCTCCCTCTAAGTAGTAACAAAACTCAGCCACAACCAACCTGAGCAAGAACCCGAAAAGCACAACCAGAGGCAGCAGACTAACAGAGCCCCTTTCTGCTGATTTGATCTGCACATAGAGAAAAGCCAAACTTGTCAGAAACCTGCTCCTCTCCTGCATGCACCCATACGCTCAGGAGAGCCTCACTTTCCTCTGTTTGTAGACTACCTCTGCCACAACTACTCTGGAAATACAGCAGTGTGAGTGTGTGTGTGCCTCTCTCCACCAATGCACTTGGAGAAGGAGAAGAAAAGAGGGAGGGAGAAGTTATGTGTGGGGAAAGGGAGAAATAAAATCAAAACAAATGGTACAGCTAATGAGGACAATTAAATTAATTATGTTCAAGGAGATGAGATTTTTTTTCCCTCCAACTGTATGATCTGTTACCCCTCGCTGGCAACTGCTGCTCTGTAATTCATGGCAACTGATTAGTGCATCTATGCAAATCTTTGTTTAA